>NW_024066086.1:1200000-1696935 GCF_014898465.1 Botrytis porri | reverse complement strand
GTCGTGATGGAAGCAGCAAATTGTCGCCAATTGGAAGTGTGTAGTATCGAAACCTGAGCACGTTTACATGCTTTCCGTAAGCAAGTCGAAATAACTCCATCTACCCACACAGTCCCTTGAAGATTGGACCAGAGGTACGGGGATATCAAAGCGGTCGGATTTTCTTGTCGAAGAAAGATTTGTCGAAGGGGAATAACATATGCAATATAAGTAAGTAATAAATTCCCAATAGCTTTCGGGAGAAATCGAATATTATTCTTGTATGCACCAGATTGTTGTTGTCCTTTGTGATATTGGGTATAGATCATCACCAACTTTTCCCAAATATAAATATGTCGCTGTCGTTCCATATTCCGCCACGTGATAGAAAGCAATTCGGGCTCTCGCAGAGGTGGACCAGGAGCAATGTGACAGAGGATCAAGAGTCGCTTTAAGAATTCCTGAGCTTGCACTTCATATATCTTCATAGCTTTCGAACACAAGATTAACCCTCCCTCTTGATCAACCTTGAAGAAAGTGGTGTGCAATTTAGTGTTCGTCTTGATGTATCGAAAAAGCCTCAGATCTGCCCCTTCTAAAAATTCCGAATTGTGTGAGTGGGAGAGCCAAGAATCCCCAAAATCCTCGGAATCCAGATCATCCTTCATCCGCCACGAAACCATCGAAATTAAATCTTGCATGCCAAATAACAATTCATCGTACAGGAGAGAGTGAGCTTGTTGAAATTCCGAAAGCACCACGTTCGAAATCTGTTCCATGGATATTTCTACCCCGCGATACCCCACAATCTGTCGATCCAAAGACCATCGAGCTTGGTGTTTAGCAATGGAAGCCTTACTCACCTTGAATAAATATAAACGCCACTGAAGAATGTAACCGAAGGGGGTCTCGGCTAATTGTTGAAAGAACTTCTTGCAGAGCGTGGTGAGGAGAATGGGAATTTGATCTTCGTCCTCTTGCTCTTGAAAACAGACAAAACCAAAGAGGATCAGTTGCGCCGTCCACGTGAGAGCCGACAGGTAACTATTAAAATTTCCTGGCTCTTCCCACAATCCCCGCCCATAAATCATGCGACTCTTCATAGCACAAAAACTCAAGACCGGTGATTTAAACGGTGCACTTCCAATCGAGTGACAAATCAAGGCTAGATATAATCGTCGAATAGCATGCTTCAAAGCTAATTCAGATTCTCGGGATCTTCCATATTCAAGGCTTCCATGATAGCATCCATCGCACGAATTTGGGTTGAGGTCGGTTCGATAATATCACGTGGTAATGATTGATCCGATTCCGTGGCGGTGAAAAAGCCATCCTCCGAATACACCACTCGATAATAATATACCAAGAGTTGTTTCCCGATCAGAAGTATTTGACCAACGTCGAAGCATTCTTGTGATATCGGAACCCATCCGCCTTGCCACTCGCTCCGGAATAAAATTCATTGAGGATGTTAGCTCGCTGCTGAGTCATCTTACGATCGGGGGATGTATCAGAGCACAATTGATAGGCATCTCGCATCATAGCTTCGGCGGCATGGAGGATGCGAACAAGTTGAGGATCATCCGCTTCAAGGTAATCTCCATCCAATTCCTTCTTCGATGGGAGCTTATACGAAGCCCAAATCTCCTCGTCTTTTAAATGAACTAAGTGAAAAGGGAACTTGGTGACGTCGTGCAACCACGGTACCCTCTCGGAGCGAGATTCCTTAATGTCCCGAACGACGCCCAGCTGCCTTGAAGAGATCCTTTTTGACATTCAACGCATCTTGCTCAATCTGATCAATGGAATCCTTCTCCGACCGGGTTAAAGGGATCACATCGCCATTTCCACCATGGGGCCAGGAATTTGCAACACCACAAAGTAATCAACATACCTCGGTGCAGTTAAAGTACGTTTGGAGTAAGCATGCCTGCCATAGCGGGGTCGATTTGTGCTCGCTCGCTTTCCGGCCATGAGTCACCATGTGATCCCGCTTCGTGGGAGGTGAGTGGTTATAAAACGGATGGATCGCATGATAACACTGAAAGCCGTGGAAGACTCTGAGATGCTCTAACTGCGCAGCCCTACGCGCAGGTTTGTCTTCTCGCAATTGACGCTTTCGTCTTCAGACCTTAACGATTGAGCGTAAGCTCAGTGAGGCTTTCAAAAGATCACCTGACAGGCGGTGGGTGGTCGTCTCGTGAGTTTTGGAGGTGTTGCGCGATACTTCGGGCCCCCTGGAGGCGATGCACGTCTGGCACTGTGGCAGATCAGAACCTGGTGGTCAGAGTTGTATGCGAGGTCGCAGGCCATGCGGAATGGCAACGAGACGTTCTACGGTTGCAAGATCGGGATGGGAGGCGGGGATGAGGAACCAAGAAATCCCCCTTTGTGAAATCCCTTTTATAAACTCATGTGGGGGTCGTGTGGGGTCTTGGGGTTATGTTCCCAGACAAATAACGGCCGTGCCCTCCTTTTATGCCATGAAAGGGCCCTCGCATAAGGGGTAGGGTAATTTGTAAATTAATAATCTGATTTCTTGAATATATAGTATTTTAATAATAATATATAAGGATTGTTTCGAGATTATATAAATTGTAAATAAAAAGAATTATTTCGAAAAGGAAATGAAAAACTCCTTTTATTTCGGATTTTTTAAAATCAACCTTACCCTTAATATAATCCTTAGCCTTTATATATATAATTAATTCAATATATTTTCATACTAAGTAGATTATTAATAATAAAGATTGATATAAAAAAACTTATTGTTTTTATATACTTAATTTATCTAATAGCGTTTTATAGATTAATATAAAGATCTTTATATATTAAAAACTAATTATAATAATATAGAATTATACTCAAGAATATTATAATAAGTATTTATAATTTAATTTCAAAGCATTAACTCTAATCAATATAAATTAATTAAACTATACTATAGATTTTAAAGATTTTCAATTAGAATTTCTAATTATTAAAGAAATATCTTTTCAGTATTGTTTTTGTATAATTTATGGAAATGTTATATTATATTATTTAATAAGATATCTTATTATCTTTTTTTAATTTCGAAATATACTTATATTAATATTAATATATTCTTAAAATTAAGATTTTTATTAATAATTTATCAAAATAGAATAATAAAGTATTATCCTTAAGTATTATTGAAAAGTATTGTTATATTGATTTAATTCAATATTAATATTCCTATGAAATTTATAAAATATTTGAAGTTTTTAATTAAGAAAATTATAATCTTTATTGATATATACTTTTATTATATTTGGAAATAAATTATATATATATTCTATATATAATATGTATAATACATTTTCTTTTGATATTATATAATCTGATATTATATAAGATTTGAAAATAAGATTGATTTTAATCTTATAAATATAATATAAATATTTGATTAAATAAATTTGAAATAAATACTGATATATATAATAATCTTTTCAACCTAATTATTTTATACATATTTAAATGATCCCTTCTTAAATCCTCTACCTTTTTTCTCAATCTTTTTTATACATTTATCTAATACTTCTTTCAAAATAAGTTTAATAAAACTTTAACATAATTTAAACCATCTTTTCATTATTTAAACTTAAAACCATAAACAAGAAGCTAAATTTATAAAAATTTAAACATTTTACAATATACAACTTTAAAAATAATTTTAATTCAATCATTATATCATTCTTAAAATTAATTTTATAATTATTACCCTTTATATTATCTAAATTATAAATTAATAATCTATATAATAATATTAACATTCATTTAGAATTATATAAGATTGGAAATACTTAAATTCTATTATTTTCCCTAAAATATAAAGTTTACTTCATATGAAGTGTTTCAGAAATTAAAAAATATATTAAATAATAATATTCAATATTATATTATATCGAATATATTTCATATAGTATATATAAAACATAATAGATACAAATAAAATTAATATAAATCAAATTATCCTAAAGAAATTATAATTATAATCCAAAAAGATAATATGAAGAATATAATATTTTAATTCTTTCATATAAATTATATATAAACTTAATTTAATACAATTTTGTTTATTTTTTTAAAAGATATCTTTTCTTATTAGATTTAATTTTATTATTTTCTAATTAAGTTTAATCAATTATTAATTAATATTAAGTAAATTTGATAAAATATATATAAATAGATAAATTGTTTGTTTCTATCTACCCTCTTTATATAAAAAGGAAATTATTATATTTATATATGTGTATTATCCTTATCCTTTCATTTATATTATCAATATTGAAAAAATAATCTTTTTATTTATTCATTATAAAATTTATAATCATTAGATATAATCTCTAATAAAATTAAAGATTTGATAATGAATCTAATAAATTTAATATTATTCAATTAATTTAAAAACTAAATATTTGATATTATCAATATAACACTCTCAAAATATAAAAGAATTTATAAATAATTCTATTATATTTGATAGATAATAAATAAATAATAAAATAATAACTTTATCAGAATTTAACAAAATTATATTGTTCGAAAAGAATAATATTAAATTTGAATTGAATACTACTAATTCTTATTCTTTAATATATATCATAATAAAGAATAAGATATAGATTAAAATTAATATAAAAGTTGTCACTATATTATTGATTATTCTTATTCATATAAAAGCAAATATGAAATTATACTAAAATAATATAAGAATTTACATTTCTTTAGAAAAAACATTAATTTTAATTTAAATCATATATTATAATTGAAATCAAAGTACTAGGCTCTTAATCTATAATATTATTAATTAATATTAGTATCACTATGAGAATAATAAAGTTAATAAAATACTATAATTTATACTATTGTTTCTATTACTTAATGTTCTAAAAGCTAGAGCTACGAAACATATTACTATAAGTCGGGTACCCTACTTTCGGGCCATCCCTGTTTTAGGCCACTCTTTACCATTAAAAATCTCAAAAAATGGAATTTTTAACTTTCTTATTTATAAATAGAATTTATTGAAAATTTGTGTATATATAATTCAGATTGTTTTGAATCTAATCTGAAAATTTTAGATTTTTAGGATTTTTCTGTATTGAAATCTAAAGCTTCAAAATATCGATTTTTTAATTTGTATGAGAATCACATATAAATTTAGAACTTTTATAAAATCTTTAATAACTTTTTAATAACAATCATTAAAAGAAAACTATATATCTTTTTGAAAGTTTTGAGCTTAAATCTATATAGAAATTCAAAAAAAATTCAAAAAAATTAACTGATATAAAGATATAGTATACAGTGAGTTTGAAGTAGTATAAATAATCCCTGCAATTTTGAGGGTATTCTTTTAAATTTCTATTTATAGGAAATTTTCTTTTTTTTCTAAATCCTTCAAAATAAATATGTTATAAATTTATAATAAAATTTTATAGTTTATTTTTAATAATTTTTATTAAAAAGTTATAAAGATTTTATAAAAGTTTCAAATTTGTATGTGATTCTCATACAAATTTAAAAATCGATATTTTGAAGCTCTAGATCTCAATACAGAAAATTCCTAAAAATCTGAAATTTTCAAGCTAAACTAAAAATGATCTAATTATATATATATAAATTTTCAATAAATTCTATCTATAAATAAGAAAGTTAAAAATTCCATTTTTGGTGTAAAAAGTGGCCCAAAAGGGGGGTGGCCCGAAAGTAGGGTACCCGACTTAGTATCGGAAGATACTAGTGTCAACGCTAGTGTAATCACATGATCCCTATCGCAATAATTATATTACCTCTAACTAAGCATATAAAAAGATTAGCTTATAAAAATATACTTTTAAATACAGAGATTCGTACACTTCAAAAGGCAAATAAAGCATTAAGTAAACAAAAAGCTCTTGATATATTATCTCAACAAGAGGTTGATATTCAGATTCGATACAACGAGTATTAAAAAGGAGGGAATTCTAATAGGAAAGCATTTTTTAATCGAAATTATAGTAAATGAGGAAGACAAATCATAATGCAAGAACTTATCAAAATATTATAATAGATCCTAGATTATTAGAGTCTTTATAGTTTTAATCAATCGATTCAATCGTTGTTGAATAATATAGGTTTGAAAGTATAAATTCAAGTAAAAGTGATCCACTCGGTGATAAACCTCGTTGTGACTTTTCAAAATAGTTTTCTAGTTGTATATATATCACTGCGAAATAGGACGTCTTTATCATATAAAAGGTTAGATAATAATAAGTTCGAAGTAAACAGGTGGAGTGAGAAGGATCATCTCTAGACTTATATAGGATTATGAGCGAGAGGTTTGAAATAAGAACTCTTGTTTTATAAGCTTGTTTTATATATCACTGGGCAGTGGATTCAAGGGTTACTCTCAATGAAATTGAATAAGAAGTAATTATTGACATTTGCTTGATAGGTTTAAGCTTTTAAGCGAGCTAGCCGAGTACTTTGCTGCCGTAATACCACAAAGATATCCTATAGAGACGTTGTCGAGGACTAGCGAACTAATATAAACGATGAGCGACTTAACTTGGCCACATTACGGAAAGCCTATGGATCATTCTTAAGGGATAAACATACCTGGGAGGGATACTCAATCAGCATTCTGCCCTCTAACCTACAAACCCAGAAACGTTGGCGATATTCAGGGTCTTTCCTGCTGGCATGGTGCACCATCCGTCGTCACCATTGGGAGGCTGGTAGATGTATTTATCGCCGTTCTTGTAGACAACAGTCAGTCCTGAGACGCCACCGCGACCAGGCCCATCGAAATAAATCTGTCCGTCGTCTTGGAGAGTCGCGCTACCCCCTTGCGCATTCCAGCTCCAGTGTTTTGGGTCGGAATTGTAGAATCTGAAGCCCCTTTGGCCCTCGATATTGCCTGATGCGCCGGGGCCAAAGTAGGAGCATGGGCTGGCTAGGGCTGAGGCCGTGAAGGCTGCAAGGAGAGGCAGAAGTTGTTGGGATGTGAGCTTCATTTTGACAATTATCGGGTAGGCGTGGAAAGCGATATGAGACTCTTATGGTAGGAGTTACAGGAATAGTAGCAATTGCAGAGAAGAGGAGTACTGTGAGGTTTGATGAGAACTTTGTGAAATGCGTTTGTTGTTAGACTATATATACGTTAGGAAAGTAACTCCTTAATCATCATGCGTAGGCTAGGCAGGCAGTTAACCGTAGTACTACCGCCATCAAATGGATAGTAGTGGGATTATACTTTTAGCTTTGCTGAGTAATTCGTATATCAATAGAGATTCTCCAATCTTAGCTCATTTTGAGAATATACTATTTCTATGCTCTAGTCTAGCTACCAGCCTCGCAAATCATCATCTTGGCTTAAGCGGCAGAGCACTTTGCGGATATTCGAGGTGACAGGTATTTCATGCATAGCCTAGGTATACTAGTCACATTCGGATGCATTAACATTACAATAAGCTTAATTCTGTTCGTCTAAACTTTAATATGTTGTCAAACGCGCGTTTCGGCGAACAAGCAAGTGGCCGAAAGTGAGTACCGTGCACACCATCAAAATACAGATGAACCTGACTATCCCCTAGACCGCTAGTTACGGCCGGGTTCGCTTATAATGCCTTATCAGCTAATCAAAGTGTTAAAATCTAAAAGGTTTTAATATAATAAATTGTATTTCTTTCGAAGATGAAATATAATAGGATTTAAAAACTTTAAGAAATTTCTTTATATGAATAAAATATATAAATCTATAATAAACCTTTTAATCATTACTATTCTAATAAAATCTAATAAAAATTTCAAGTTAAATGATTTTTATATTTAATGTAATATATAAAGTTATTAATGTTCTTACTCATATATGAACTATATTTCCTAGTCGTAACTAACGGTCTAGAGGATAAGCCTAAATGTCTATATATAGGAGTTACTTGTATATATGGTTTCAGCCTTATACATTCAGCTTTCTCATTTTCATTAAATCTGTTATATTAATTTATGAATTCATCATATAATAGATCAAAGCTTAAGTCATTACCATCATCTTTTATAAGGGCATTTGGAAAATTAGGATCATTTACTCTTAAAAAAAAACATGCCCGTTTAAGTCAAATTTATCATATACATTTTTTGGAGATCTAAAAGTATGCTTGTATAAAGGGGATTACCGTATTGTACGTGCCCGTATATCTAGGTTCATCTATAATACGTATTGTTAAGCACTCAGTTTCGACATTCTTTTCTTCGTCGAATAGAACGTACTAGCGAGGAAATTACGGGAACTGCCTTAAATTCCCAATCAGAAGCTATCAGCATTGAAAAGCAATCTCATTTTATGGAATTAGGAAGTATACTTGCAAACTTAAAGCATCTGTACCATATTCGCTCATTCAATCGTTCAAATGGCGGCAGCAAGCTGAAATTCATTTTGACGGATCATATAGCGAAATAATGCCACCGCGGAATCCCTGGTGTCACAAGGATCGGATTATAAACGGCGGATTCAGTGTGGTTTTTACATTAAAAATGATATTGTTTACGAAGTCAGGTGTAGCGAGAATAGAACTCTATTCCCTTTGGATAGAGGCTTGGAGAGCGAAGGAAGATAGGGAATACCACACCTGGTTGACGATAAAGGGGATGTCTGCTTTTGAAACTCTAAGCATAAGAAAGACTAGTCAACATATTATCAGATGATCATGTCATTATGCAGAACCATACTAACTCAACAGAGCCGAAAGCAACTGTAATTACAGGCTACACTTTGTGTTTTGCGAATCGATTAAGGTTTATTCGCAGCTGTGGCCCCTGTATGTGAGGAGAAGCACGGCCGCTTTTTAGTGTGTTTTAAAACACACTTAGAGTGCGTTCGGACATATTTATTTCAATTATTAAACATCGTTTATTTAGTAAATAATATAAAATAATATGTTTATTCAACATAATATATAATGAAATAAATTCTTAGAAACTATTTAAATTCGAATAATTATCTTGTAAATAATTTGAGCTTTTCTTATGTAATAATTGTAAAGTTCGATTTTCAAGCTTTACAATTAATATTTAAAAGAAAATCAACATTTCGATTTTTTTTTAATATTTTCCATTATTTCTATTTATATTACTTTTATAAAAATCCTAATATATATTTTATATAATTATAAATATAGTATATAATCTAGATATTATTCAAATATATCAATGTTTATTAAACATTATATCAAGTCAAACATATTAGGAATTGAAAATTTATTAGAATTTCTAATAACTTATGAAATTTCAAATATCGAGATAATATTCTACATAATTTATTCTAATTCAAACAGTATATATACTCTATTAAAATATTTAGAGTTATTTGAATTATTTGACAAATAAAATTAACTAATAATTAAGCTCTGATAATTTCATAAAAGTGATCCGAACGCACCCTTACCCTTTCAACCTTTATTCCTGCGGTGACGTTGATATACGAGTTAAATCCCTTGAGCAGCATGGAGTTACGCTTACTAATGCGATATCGTACGAGATTACTCGCGAAATAGTACTTTGGAATCCCCTGAGTCCCCGCATTTCTGCCATAACTGCCGCTAGAGCGCTAGCGCCGCCTAGATCCGGAGCCTGCATGCTTACTAGAGAAGGATTCAGGGCTGAGCATTAATATCAATAAGGTTTCTCTACATAGAATGACAAGGATGATTGTCACGAGATAATTTATAAAATTTATTGTTGGCACTTTCCTGCCGTTATTACATATCGTTAGAAAGTCGTCATTTGGCAAGTTCCGTCGAGGACAGGATGGTATGTTGGGCGCAGCGCCAAGTATGAGAATGTGTTTAGTCGCATGAATTTCGGTGATCAGAAAGAAGCATATGAAAACATATCACATTATATCTGTGAGTCCAGTATTAAGAGGCTGATGAAGTACTTAAAGAGTCTCATTTCCCATCATTGTTTCTATCCAGCACTCTTAAATTGACATCTTTACAACCACTTCGAATACTATTCATCCGACAATCATTACTCAATAATCACGCTCAATTTAATTCAGAAATACTCTGTTCAATCATCAAGATTACACTTCATATCAGGTAAGTGCGACTTGGGCTATTGAAAGACAAAAAAAGTCTGACCGAGTATTATCTCATAGTTCAATATGGTTCAGTTCGGAAGCACACTTCTACCTCTCCTGATGGCTGTGGCTACTGTCAGCGGTTATTCCTGGACGCAATGTACAAATGCAGACCGGTGCGACCTTGCGAGCGGTGGAGGCTCAACGACAGTAGGCGGTCAGAATAACGGCCGTGAAGGCCAGCGTTTCCATTATGTTGGCGGCTATGTCTTTACTTATGACACATGCTCCGATTTTGTCTACAGAGCCGGAGATGGCTACTGGTATTCACACGAGAAGGATGGACTCTTCGTCTCCCCAACTGGATATGTGCGTTTTGCTCATGATTGCAACATGATGGTAATCAACAACAAGGCTGCAGCTGTTGGCGTCACATACTGGACAAAGAGTTCAGGAGCTGACTGCTGCCTTCCCGATGAGGTTGGTCACAACATTTTCAGAGTTGGGGCCTATTACACTGGTAGAGGTGGTTAGAGTTGCGGTTATAACAATCACTACCACAGAGGGTCTTTATCTTTAAGTTGTGGCGAGGATTCAGACCAAGGGCCATATGGAGGGGGGGGACAAGCAGCTAAAGAGGGTGTATGAAGGGGCGTTGTGGGGGGTTTATATATAAAAGAGTCTCGAATCTTTACTTTCTTTAGAGCTTTCGATACACTTGTATACTATTTAGTAGTGTTGGTATCATCATAGGGGTATTAAAGTCAATATAGTACAATTCAAGCATTCACATCATGACCTCTGACATTTCATTTCTATTTCCTATAATTTAATCTTCGTAACAACACTTAAAGTTCTAACAACCAGAACTACAAAACCTGCATATCATAAAATGAAGGTACTAGGGTTTGCGCTAGTACCATCATGTAATGCCTATTCCAACAACTAGGCCTAGGCGTAAGCCAATAATTATTGACTAGACCCCCAACTCCTAACTATTATTCCAAGGATTTTTTTGATGGTCAGTACTAGTGGTGACTATAACCCTAAGGGCAGTAATGACCCTAACACCCTCCCTGTGGTGACAAAGTTAATATTACAGATGAAGAGAAATTCAGTATAAATCCCTATACAAATTTCTATTATATATATAACGATATTAATCTCTCTTTTGTTATTAATGAAATATTGGTTTTGTTAATAATGAATATTATCAATACAAAATGTAATCTATTTATTATTAAATTTTAATAGAAAAAAAGAAAATAAGGGTCTTTAAGATTCTAAGATCTTTGAATATTAGAGTTGTAGAAAAGGTGGATGGAAGAGAGTGTGTGTAGAGGTTAGGAGAAGGTTATAGAGGTGAATAGGAGTTAAGGAAGAGGAGGAGGGGAGTGAGTATAGGGGCTAGAATGAATGAAAGATATTAGTTTAAAGTTTAAAGGGGGGTTTGTTTATGAATTGTAATATTTTATCTTTAATTTATTCTTTAATTAGAAGTTTTATTATTATATTATATGATGTAGAATATATTAAATAAATAGTTTGATTTTAATATAAATAAGATTTTTTTATTTGAAAGTGATTATTTTAAGTCAAAAGTTAGAATTAGCTTTTGAAATTTAATAAATCCTAACTATTATTCTAAGGATTTTTTTGGTGGTTACTATTAGTAATGACTCATTTCGATAAGGGGGTAATAACCTAGTTAAAAACCCTCTAATTAGTTATTATTCTTCCTAGCTTTAATTTGAAGGGTTTCAAAAATCCGAAAAAAGAAATGAATAGAAATTCAATAGGATTATTTATATATGAAATTAGATTTTGAATATCTTTAATATTAATTGATTTATAAAGATTATAAGAAAAGCTAGATTTAATAAGGTTATTGAAAAGTTATGATAATTTATAGAAAATAAAGGAATAATAATTAACAAAAAAGTATTAAAAGTTATTAATTAGTTACTATTTTTTTTTAGTTTTAATTTAGAGCTTTTTAAAGATTTAAAAAAGGAATTTATAGATATTTAATTAAATTATATTTATTTGAAATTAGAATTCGAAAAGGTTTAGAATTGAAGATCTTATATTGAATTGAAATAACCCTAATTTTGAAGAGATTGAAAGGGTTGAAGAAAAACTATAATAATTCTTTAAAGGTAGGGGGAATAATAATTAGTAAAATGGATAAATTTAAATATCATTCTAAATCTAATCCAAAATGAAAATTTAATTAATATTTTATAATAAATTAGGGTTTAATTTTATTTATATATTGGATTTTGAAATTAAATTTTAATTATCTTTTAAATTAATTGATCTATATTACTTCTAAAAAAGCTTTAATTCATAAAAACAAGAAGATAATGATTAATGAAAAAAAGGTTATTATTCTATATGGAGTAATTATTATTATTATTATTATTATTATTATTATTATTAATAATATATACATTTAATTCTGAATAGTTTAGAATTAAAGAATCTATAGGAAGATAGATAAAAGCCTAAAAAGAAACTTATAAAATAACTGTAACTATTATTCTATAAACTTTTTTAATAATCAATATTAATAATAATTATAATCCTAAAGGAAATAATAATCCATATAAAAAATCACCATTTAATTATTGTCTTTTTACCCTTTAATTTTTAGTTTTTTAAAAATTAAAAAAAAAATGAATAAAAATTCAATTGAATTATTTATATATAAAGTTAGATTTTTAATATCTTTAGTATTAATTGATTTATATTATTAATTTTAAAGCTTAAGATTAATAAGGTTAAAGAAAAGTTATAATAATTTTCGAAAATAAAAGAATAATAATTACAACTTTAAAAATAATAATAATTCAAATAAAAAGTCATTATTTAATTATTACCTTTTTACCCTTTAATTTTAAGTTTCTTAAAAATTAAAAAAAAAGTAAATAAAAATTTAATTGAATTATTTATATATAAAATCAGATTTTTAATATATTTAATATTAATCGATCTATATTATTAATCTTAAAGTTTAAAGTTAATAAAATTAAAAAAAAATTATAATAATTTATAAAATAAATGAATTTGGTTATTATTTCCTTATCTTTTAATTTTAAGCTTTTCAAAAATTTAAAAAAAGAAATGAATAAAAATTTAATTTAATTATTTATATATAAAATTAGATTTCTAATATTTTCAATGTTAATTGGTTTGTATTATTAATTTTAAAGTTTAGAATTAATAAGATTAAAGAAAAGCTATAATAATTTTTGAAAATAAGAAAGTAATAATTTACAAAATAAATGAATTTAATTATTACTTTTTTATTTTTCAATTTTAGACTTTTTAAAAATTTAAAAAAAAATTTATATAGTAGTAGTAATAGTAAATTCATAATCGATTTAATCTATATAGTTATACTAAGACCATGCGATACATCTATATGTGTATTTAATTGAATAAAGTAAATAGAAAAAAGATATAAAAACCTATCCCTTTTCGATGTTCTATTGAATTATTTATATTATATAACGTAACGTATGGGGAACTCGGACATATGGGGAACTCGGACACTTTTTCAATTATTCTACACGCGATCTTGTTCTACGAGCCACACAATCCTCCAATTCCAATTCCGAATCATTTGAACTATTCTCTAGCTCTTCTTCTTCAATCTCTTCTTCTGATTCTTCAATTGGGCGTTTGCGTGGCCGTCCTCGTGGCTTTTTCTCCTTCGGTTTTTCCTCCGCCTCACGTACCATTTTCAATACTTCCTTAGTACTAAAGACAAATTGACCTTGTAATTTGACTCTTTTGCCTTTAGTTCTTTTCTTTCGAGTCTCAATTACCTCCTGAGCATCAGAGAGCTGTTTCCGAAGTAGGGCTATCTCAGCATTTTGAGATTCTACAAGCCTAGTCATTCTCTTGGCATATCGACGAGTTGGCGATGCAGGAGAACCACTGCTTGCTAGAGCTGTATTAAAGATCTGATTTGCTTGCCTTAGTTCTGTTCCATCTGGAGGAGAACTCCTGAGTATAGACAAGTCTAGGTCTTGATTGGGGGTTCTCATTTGTAGAGTAGAAGGTTGCTGGGAGGAGTTAAATGGTAATGAATCGAGTACTTTTCGTGGGGCAAAAGGTACTAAACCAGCTCCTCTCCAGCCAGCTTTAATATTAGAAGAATTCAATGCTTTTTTTCTAATATTTTGAAAGAGTTCTACCCATTCAGCTCTTTGGATTCGCTTTACACCAGCTCGAGAATATCGATCGACCTCTAAAGCATGATATCGTTTCATTGGCCCATACACCGCAATATCAAGTGGCTGAAGCAAGTGAGAGCAATGAGGAGGTAATATAAGTAAATCAATATCATTATCTATACAGAAAGCAATAAAGCTACCTGTAATATGGCTTGAATGGCCATCCATGATCAAAAGTCGAGGTCGGTCACCTGACACTTTCTTGGATTCTGGTTCGAAAACCCTTTTTAACCATTCTAATCCATGGCTATTTGAGGTCCATCCATTTGTACTAGTAGAGAACTGCCAGCTTTGAGGTGTGTCCTTTGGAATCCATGCAGAATTCGTATTCTGAGCCTTGAAAATGACCATAGGTGATAGAGCATTTCCAGCTGCATTGACACATTCAAATGCAGTTATCCATTCTTGCTTGCCAGCTGTAACTTTCCAATTCGATTTCTGAGTAGAATCGACTATAATGCGCGTACTTTGAGTACTTCCAACTCCAAATCCGGTTTCATCCATATTATACATATCATCTAATTAATTCATACTTTCGCTCAATGAGACGCGTGCGAAACGCGTCAAACCAAGCCTGAATATTCTCCGGAGTTGCTTCTTTAGCCCGATTAGACTCTAATTGACGTGAATAGCATGTTTTAAGTTCTGGATGTCGTTTTTGGAATCTATAGATCCATTCGTGGCCTATAGGTGGAATTTCTGTCGAGGTAGGATTTCGAGATGACGCGACCCGAACGCGTCGAAGACGAATTTCGTCGGCCATTTCCTTCACCAACATAGGTGTAGCAGGGAATCCAGTGATGGTAAGTCGTGAAATCCATCGTACAAGAGTATTTTCTTCTGCGTTTGAAAGAATTTGAGCCATTTCGTGGGTTTGGGAACGTGTTTTCTTCCCAGCCAGCCTATCAGCTAGGGTAGACTTAGGGACTTCAAAATGCTCTGCAGCCTTTCTAATTGATTTAAATTCTTTCAATTGAAGTGAAATTATAGCCTTTTGAAGCTTCTCTTCAATTTGAGCAGATGTAGAAGGTGATTGGGTATGCATAATAAAAGTTATTGCGGTTTCAAGTTGGTGATGGGCTAAAAGTGTCCGAGTTCCCCATATGTCCGAGTTCCCCATACGTTACGTTATTTATTCTATTTAATATTTATAATTTATAATATCTATATTTTTAAAGATAATATCGTTATAATTACTTTGTTTCCATTTTACAAATTAGTAATATATAGTCTATTTCCATTTAGTATAATAATGTAGACCCTCTTTTCCCTCTTTTATAATATAACGATTTTTATTATTATTAATATTATTATCATTATAATTATATAACCCTATAATTACCTGCCTTTACCCTACAATAACTATATTTCTTTGTTTGCTTTTTATTTTCCTTACTCTTTTCCTTTTTATTTACTTTATCTAATCTTTTATTTATCATTTGTCTTATTCTTTATAATAAAATATAAATCCCCCTATTTTCCCCTAAATATTTTATTATACTTTATTCTATATCTACCTTATTATCCTTTTATCCCTATCAACTCAAATTTTAATTTATTATTTTCGAAATAATACCTTTTCAAAATGCTTTTTAAAAAGAGGATAAATATTTAAAGGTTTCCTCCTTATTCTTATTCTATTATATACCTACTTTATAATTATTATATTAAATATTTATATCAATTTATTTATAATTCTATTATAACCTATATTTATACTTATAAGAAATGCCCCTATTATTATATCCAAAGGATTATATATTATAATATAAATATCTTGTTTTCAGATCTTAGCTTTAAGAATTTCTAGTTAATAAAACATTTATTGATATAGATTTCTATAAATTATATGAATATTGTAATAGCTGTTCTGTATATTGTTATTGCCTATAAGGAAAGTATATAGAAGATTACAAGTAATTCTGATATTTATAATAATAATTAGGACCTTAATATCTTTATAACTATCTATAACCTTTATACCTATAAAAAATTGCTTATTATTATTAATACTATTAATATCAATTAATCTACTGAAGTTTCTTCTAAGTATTACAATCTTTTTAATATGTTTAAGATTGTTATATATATTATAATTGAAAAGTTGTATTACATTTTCGTTGTTATTAAAGCTATTATATAAATATAACAAATTAAGGCTATAGAGTTTATTATATTTTTCTTTACTTAGTTTGTTAATATATATTATATTATTATAGATTGTTTTTTATATTCTTTTTATTATTGTTGTTAATTAATATAATATAGTTTTTAAGAAGAGAACCTCAATAATAATAATAAGATTAATATAGAAATTATATCTCGATTCTTTAAGAATGAAGTTTGAAGTTCGATAGGGTTTTGTTAATGTTGTTATATTCTTGTAATTATTTTTATAATTTTAATATTTATATATTAATATTCCTAATGAAAATATATACTAAAAAAGTAATTCTATTTTGATAAATTATATAGCTATCCTTTTAAGTAATTTTATGCCTGTGATCCTCTAATATAGGTTCTCTTATAGACTAAAAGTCCCCAATGAGTTTTATTATAGGCTCTCTTATAGGCCTTAAAGCCTATAAACGACTCCCAATAAATGAATCCTGGTGAATGAATCCCAATGAATGAATCCCGGTGAGCTTCAATTTAATGGCTATAGGCTATATAGGTCTAATTTATAGGCCCTATATGCTTATAAGTGGGTCACTGGGAGCTAACATTATTAATACTGATTTATACATAAAATAATTTGTCGGAAATTATTATTTTTATAAAAATTTATTGTATACAAAATTTTGATTAATGAGGACTTTATAAGTGTATGATAAAGATAAGTTGAATAGTATTTAATATATAATGATTTTAATATTAGTATTTTTTAGGCTTATTTTTTTCAATCTAAACTTTATATATTATTATTAAATATAAAATTCAAGGTTTTAATAGCCTATAAACTTTATTATTGAAAGTTAGAATTCTTTTATATATAAATGAGTATATATGAAATTAGTATAATTAATATATATAAAATATTAAAATTGATTTATATAGAGGATTAGAGTATTATAATATAAAAATTCATTCTATAACTTTTTGATTAGAATTCTAATATTATATTTTAATATTAAAATTCTATAAGCTAAAAAAGCTTTATTTAATTCTAATGATATAGTGTTATAGTTTAATATTTAGAGGGTTTTTATATAGTAGTATTTAAGGTATTTTAATTCAACTTTTTGAGGGCTTTTATTTTTGATATTCAAGACTTTTATTTTTGATATTTGGGGGCTTTTATTTCTGATTTTGGGGGCTCTTATTTTTGATATTCAGGGGTTTAATAGTTTATAGACTTTATTATTGAAAGTTAGAATGCTTTTATATATAGGTGAGTATATATAAAATTAGTATAGTTAAAATATATAGGGTATTAAGGTTAATTTATATTAGAGATTTTAATTCGATATTTTGAGGCTTTATTTTTGATTTAGTAGGATTTTAATTTGATACTTAGGGCTTTATATTTTAATACTTAAAGGCTTTTAGCTTAGTATTTGAGGGCTTTTAATTCAATATTGAGGAATTTATATATTGATATTCAAAGGATTTTAAATCATTTTAAGGATTCGAATTTAATATTTTGAGAATTTTAATTCAATACTTGAGGGATTTAATTTAATATTGAGGAGTTTATATTTTGATATTAGAAAGATTTAATTTAATATTAAAAGGTTTTATTTTTGAATTAATAGGATTTTAAGTTAATACTTGAGGGCTTATATTTTAATATTTTAAGAAGTTTTATTTTCGATTTTGAAAGCTTTGATTTTTAATATATATAGGGTATATATTAGTATCTAAGGGGGCTTTAAATGTTAATATTTAGGGGTATAAGGGTATTTTTTTTGATATTTTGAGGTTTATATTTTAATATTTAAAGAATTTAAATTTCGTATTTAGGATTTATTAATAATATATGAGAAGTTATATTTCAATATCTTTAATTTGATAATACTTTTTTATTTTAATTTTAAGCTTTTGGTAGGATTTATTAATGATTTTACTTAGGATTTTTAAATTTAAAGAATAGTTTTAAAGTAAAAAGTTATTCTTTAATTATTATTCTTTTATATATTAATTTCGATCTTTTTAAATTTGTGAAAAAAGTAATGAATAGAAATTCATTCGAATTATATATGTTCAGAATTTGATTAAGATTACCTTTTGAATTGTTTAATATATATAGGTTTTTTTCAAAGGTAATTTCGATATGATTAAAGAAAAAGTTAGAAAGTAAGAAAATGTATATATGAAAAATAAGAAATTTAATTATCACTTTTTATAATTAAATAATAGGCTTTTTGAAATTTTGAAAAACACAAATAATGAAGAATCAATCGAATTATATTTATTAAAAATTAAAATGAAATTATATTTTGAATTAATTAATTGTTATTATTTTAAATGAATATATTCTATTAATTTTGTTAATTTTATTAAAGTATTAATATTTATAATTTCAAAGCTTAAATCTTTTTTTTAGATAGGATATCAATTATCAAAAAAAATCGTCTTTTAATTTCAATATATTAATTTAATTATTAATGAAAAAAGAATAATTGAAAAAATAAAAAAAGATATGTTTTAGAATCTTAAGATTGAAGTATTTCTTATAGTACTTTTCAAATTAAAAATTTTTAATATTGAAAATATCGGAACACATGACCAACAACGTAACATTACATATTACGCTTTACCCTACATATATACGAAGTACATAAATAGGGGTAATACACATATATAAATATAGCAATTCTCTTTTCATATAAAGAGGGTAAATAGAAATAAACAACCCTTTTAATTATATATATTGTGTATATACATTTTATTAAGTCTATTTAATATTAATTAGTAATTAATTAGATTCAATCATAGAATAGTAAGGTTAAATATAATAAGAAGAAATATCTTTTGAAAAGATAAACAAAATTGTATTAAATTAAATTTACATATGATTTGTGTAAAAGGATTAGAATATTATATTCTTTATATTATCTTTTCGAATTATATATTAAGAAGAAATTTCTAATTATAATTATAATTTCTTTAGAATAATTTGATTTATATCGATTCTATCTATATCCATTATGCTCTTATATATACTATATGAAATATATTTGATATAATATAATATCGAATATTATTATTCAATATGGTTTTTCTAATCTCTAAAACATTTCTATATAAAGTAATCTTACATTTTAAGGAAAACAATTAAATTCAAGCAATTCCAATCTTATAAAATCCTAAATAAATATTGATATTACTATGTGAATTATTAATTTATAATTTAGATAATATAAAGAACAACAATTATAAAACGAATTTCAAGAGTAATATAAAGATTAAACTAAAGCTACCTTTAAAATCGTACATTACGAAATACTTAAACTTCTACGAATTCAACTTTTTATTCACGATTTCCAAGTTCAATAATCAAGGGATAATTTAAACTATATTAAAGTTCTTGTTAAACTTATTTTGAAAGAAGTATTAAATGAATATACAAAAGAGATTAAAAAAGAAACAAAGGATTTAAAATTAAACTATTCAAATATATATGAAATAATTAGGCTAAAAAGATTAACATATACATCAATATTTATTTCAAATTCATTTAATTAAATATTTGTATTACATCTATAAGATTAAAATCAATTTTATTTCGAATCTTATATAATATTAAATTATATAATATTAAAAAAAAAATGTATCATACACACCATATACAAAATATACATATAATCTTTTTTTAAATTTAATGAAAATATATATCAATAAAGATTATAAATATAATAATAAAGAATATAATTTTTTTAATCAAAAGCTTTAAATATTTTATAAATTTTATAGAAATATTGATATTGGACTGGATTAATATAATAATGCTTTTTTAATAATACTTAAGGATAATATTTTAATATTTTACTTTAATAAGATTACTAGCAAAAACCTTAATTTTAAAAATATATTAATATTAATATTAGCATATTTCGAAATTAAAGAAAGATAATAGAAATATATTATTGAATAATATAATACAACATTTTTGTAAATTATATGAAATAATTTCGAAAAGATATTTTCTTAATAACTAAAAATCCTGTTTGAAAATCTTTAGAATTTATAATATAGTTTAATTAATTCATATCAATTAGAATTAATGCTTTGAGATTAGATTATAAACACTTATTATAATATTCCTAAATATAATTTTGTATTACCACAATTAGCTCTAACATACAAAGGTCTTTATACCAATTTGCAAAACACTATTGAATAAATTGAGTATATAAAAACAATAAGTTCCTTTATATCGATCTCTATTATTAATAATTTATTTAATATGGAAATATATTGAATTAATTGTACATATAAAGACTAAGGATTATATTAAAAATGAGGTCGATTTCAAGGAATTTGAAATGAAAGAAAGTTTTCATTTCCTTCTCAAAGTGATTCTTTTTATTTACAATTTATATAATTTCGAAACAATTCTTATATATTATTATTAAAATATTATGTATATAAGAAATTAAATTATTGGTTTATAAATCATTCTATATAAAAACGAAAACCTTGATATAATCAATTTATAATGGAATATAATATAAATAAAAATTAATTCTATTAATTCCTTCTTATATATAAAAATAATCTAAACAATATAGAAATTGAATTCGATAAAGTTGTAAACGAATAAGATATTATTGAATATTAATAAAATGATTTATTAAATAATCAATTGATAAAATATGAAATACATTTTACTGAAATAAAATCTATTAATAGAATATATACAAATAAACTTCTTAATAAATAATCCTTTATACATACTTTTCTATAACAAGATTAATTTGAATAATTATATGAAAAGGCAGTTAATAAAAATAAGATTTTTTAATTCGAAGATCGATATTTGATTAACGTTTTTTAAGATATTATTCCTAATATTAATGTATTAGGGATATCAATAATAAAAGAACTTTAAATGTAAGTACTAAAAAGAAAAAAGAATGTGAAATGTATAAATAATGCTTAATATAATATTAAATTTGGAAAAGACTTTATATAATTATAAAATAATATTTCGGTTAAAATATCTTTTAATAATATTATCTTTTCAATTATATTAATCAATATTTCATTTCTTATGTATATATAAGATATAAATCGTCTATATATATTACTTAATAATTTTATGAATATTTTAAGACAAAATGATAAAATAATTCTTATTATATAAAAATGGGGATATCTTTTTATATTTTTGAATTAAAAAGAGGAATTAATTATGTATAATTATTTGATAGAGATAGAATTTAAGCAAATTTATTAAAGATTTGGTTATTTATTTATACGAAAACTTATAATCTTCTTAAATCGAGTAGAATATAATATTAATATTTATACAATTAAAAAACTTAATAAATTCTATAAATATTATTAATTTATATAAATTCTCTGAACAGTTTAAATTCATAATTAAAGATAATATTAAGTTTAATTACTTTATTATTTTTGATATCTTTTATATTAATAGAAATTTAGTTTTATATACTATTAATAAGATAATTATATATAATGCTATAATATTTATATAAGATATATCTATTAAAATAATATGGAATACTATTCGAAAATGTTGGATTAATATATATTTAAAATTATCAAATTATATATTATATAATGTAAATATAAATTTTATATTTAAAAAATTTAGATAAAATATAAAATCTCTTCAAATTAATATTTAAAAAGTCTTTATTAAAGTTTATAATATAATTAGAAAAGTTGAAAGATATTATTCCTTTATATAATATATATAATATATTCAAAACTATATTAAAAGATAATAATTTTGATAAAGAATTAATATTATAAATAATAGTAAAGGTAATGAACAATATTACTAATCTAAATGAGCTTGTACTAATATTATTTATATATAAAGCTTACCCTTAAATAATATTATATAATTTATTAATTTTATTAATTTTAAAATGAATGAGTATATATTATTTTGTAATAAAAAAAGTATATAAAATTCATATAAAATGAATGATTTAAGATATATTTATTATTTGAAATAGTTTAGTTATGTACAAAATATTTAATTTACTTTTTAATTTGTTAATATAAATATGAAAAAAAAGAAAAGGTTGAACAGGATTGTACAAATTATTTGTAATTATTAATCAAAACTGTACAATCAACCTTTCTTATAGTTCGATAGAATTTCATATAATAATAATAAAATTGTTTTATAAAAAAGAAATACCTGAAGAAAACTAATTATTATTTATTTTAGAAATACTTTTAATAATATTTTTAAATATTAAAAATTCAATATTTTAAATTTGTAAATTATGAAGTTTTATATGAATAGTTAAATAAATATCTATATAAATTTTTATTTAATATTTGATTTTTAAAATAGAAATTCTTAGAATTTCATTACTTTATATGATCAATATTGATAACGAATATAATCAACTTCTTATAGCTATATAAGATGATTAAGATCTAATAAAGAAATTCGTTATGAAGAAAGAATAAGAGGTATTGAATTTTGTAATAGAATTTTGTATAAAAGGAGTTATTATTATAAAAGACTTATTATTTGAAGCTTTATAAATATAAGAAATTAATAATTTGATTATAAAAAATGTATTTGAATTTATTAAGTATATTCCCCTTATATACATTAGAAGATTATTCAATTTATATCTTATAAATAAAATAATAAAATATACAACAGATTCCCTATATAAAAAGTCACATCTGGTTATATAAATATATAATAATTTAGGTAAAAAGTTAATTCTAATTCAAATATCTATAATATAAAAATTACATTAAAGAATCATTATAGTTTTAACTCTTATATTAATAAGAATGAGTATTAAATTGATAATACGAAATGTTATATAAATATATATATAATCAAAAACATTATTAAATCAAATTATATTAGTAAAACTTCTAAAAAAATTTCAGAATAAATACTCAGATAATATAATTATAATAATTAAGAAACTATTATATAATATTATAAAAACAGGGATTTATTAATAAATAATATATTAGAAATATTATTAAGAAAAACTTAATATAGTGATATCTTTATATAATTCTTATTTGCTCATTATTAATACAAAAGATATACAATTTGAAATTATAAAAATATAAATAAATAATATATTTATTTTAATAGATTAAGAATTTATAGATTTCAAGGATTTAAAACTTAAGAGTATAAATATTAAAGTAAAATTAGATGAATATCTAATATACAACTTATTTTTAATCTTTAATAATTATATTATATAATAGAATAAGAATCATCTAATCCTGATACAAAAAGGTTAGGGAAAGAAATTTATAAAAGTTATTAATTTTAAATAATATTGTAAATAAAAAGCTTGAGATGTATATATTGTAATAATTTGTTAATTAGAAGTGTTGTACAATTTATTTGTTATTGTATAATATCAAAATCTATTAAATGATAATATTAAGGTACTTAATAAAAGATTTGAATAACAAATAGAAAATCTCAATCAAAAACTTTTATTTGTTTTTTTCATATAAAATTGTATAAAATTATTTATTTTTGTTAATAGGTTTTTTATAAATAATAAAGGTTTAAGTAGTCAAATAGGTTTTATTATTATACTAACAAATAAGGATATATTAAATAAGAATATATTCAAATTAACTAGGAATATTGTATATTATAGTAGTATAAAAAGCAAAAGAGTTATATATAGTATACTAGCTTCTGAAATATATAGTATAGTAGAAGGTGTAGATATTAATCTTATAATAAGATCAACTCTATAAATCATTACCTCTCAATTAAATTTACCTAATATTTTAGTCATTGTTTGTACAGATTTGTACTCATTATATGAATGTCTTATTAAATTGGATACAATAAAAGAGAAGAGATTTATAATTAATATAATGGTATTATGGTAATCGTATAAAAGAAGAGAGTTTATTAAGGTTTGATGAATTAATGGACTTGATAATATTGCTGATATAATGACAAAAGAAAATCCTAATAAAGCATTAGAAAGATTTATCAATATAAACATTCTTGTTATATATATTGAAGGGTAAATGAAATAAAAGATATGTATAAAAATCAATTAGACCTTTATATAAATATAAATTGCAATTGAGAATAGAGTTAATAATATTTTGTTTTTTTGATTTTATTTTATAATTTTTTTTCCTTTTTTAAAAAGTTTTTAATAAACAATTTAACTTCAAACCAAAAAAAC
The DNA here is from genome assembly GCF_014898465.1 of Botrytis porri. Classification (NCBI taxonomy): domain Eukaryota; kingdom Fungi; phylum Ascomycota; class Leotiomycetes; order Helotiales; family Sclerotiniaceae; genus Botrytis; species Botrytis porri. Next base: position 1,672,270 of record NW_024066086.1, on the reverse strand, counting down.
ATAAAGAAAACCTAAGGATTATATAATAATAAAAAGAATATATAAATTAATTAATAATAAGTGGTTTTTTAGCGAAATTAGAATTAAGTAAAAGAGGGTGTTTATAAGTATTAGGGGTTTTTAAATTGATTAATGAAAGAGGAGTAGAACTTCAATCAAAAGAAGCGCAAAAAGGAAATGAAGATTGACATCGTTTACTAATGATACAAAAATACGGATAATCAGTGTTACGGGAGCTGCCTCTAGGGTCACGTGGAAGTGTCTAGAGATCTCTCGAGGTGGTTTAGACTAGACTTCAAGTAGGAATTCAATAAGGTTGTAACTGGTTGCAATTCTCGTAACTATAGTAATGAAACTAATGATTGTTCTTGAGCACGAAGCTCTACATTGTAATGAAACCCATTCTTTTATATAGACCTTCGTTCTTTGTTGTCCCATTGATCCCATCGTGTCCCACCAGGTGGGAGCAGTGGGATCCAGTGGGAATCTCTAATCCCGTGACTTTCTGATCAGGTGACTCGGTATGTTGGATGTCGTCGTAACAATCAGATTATATACATCGAATCCTATAATCTCTTTATTTATAATTCCCATAATTATTACCAAAATATCCCTATACATAACAATAATCTAAAAAAGATACAAAATCATAATAATAATATTTTTTATAAAAACTCTTAACAAGAATCCTATAATTTTATATTAACAAGTTATTTATATATAATACCTACATTGTACGAATTTATATAGATATAATTTAATTATATATATATGAAACAGAATTACTTAACATTATTAAAAGAATAAGTTAAAGATTATTATAATAATATAATACAAAAACTTACTCATTAATAGAAAGAATAGAATTTTGATTTAAACCTGCCACTGTATTTACTATATTATATAACTAAAGGTTCCTATTTATACGAAAATATTAGTATATTATATACAATATAAAACTAACAGTAAGTAGGGAATAATTAATAATATAAATTACTTATATCTCAATAAAAACTAATATATATTTCAGATGATCAGTTAAATTCGAATTTTCTATAGTTTTAAAAGGATTAGTATAATATTAAATCTAAGTATATTGTCTAATACAGCTAGAGAATATATACATAATAGAATAATTTAAATTTTGATAATTTTAATGATTTTCTAGTACAACATTTAATTGATTTAAAATAAAGTCTACTATATTCATTTGATTTATTATAAGAAATAGGGATTGGATTAAACAATAAAATGATTGCCTATCACAAATTCTAAATATCAGTCTAATTCATACAAATTCTATTTGTACAAAAAAGAAAGTTAAGTCTGTATCAAAACATATGACCAATAACATAATATTATATATTACACTTTACTCTATATACACACAAAATATATAAATAAAAGTAGTACATATATATAGATATAGTAATTCCCTTTTTATACAAAGAAGGTAAACAGAAAAAAAACAATCCTTTTAACCATATATATTATATATATACATCTTACCAAGTCTACCCAACAAATAGTTTCGATAACAAGGAATATACAGGCTTTTTAATTATTCGAATTCATTATAAATTGTTGATAAAAATGTATATTGAAAAAAAAGAGAGTGAATTGAGATGAAAATGATTTACACACTGATATAACCTATACACTAATAAATCACATTATATAATTGAATAAAGCTATTATAATAAAAAACATATCAAAATAATAAGAAAACCCATCTGTATATATTGAATCTATATTAAAGTGATGAAATTATTGAGTGATTTATAATCTTTAATTGAAAAGTCGAAAAATAACGAATTATTATTTTTCACATTAAAGCTAGAATCAAATTGTTTCAGACCCTGTGGTAATAAACCTTCGGGAGGTTCCTGCCTCGAAATCAAGGCACTAAATTATGTAATCACCGTGTGGTCTGAGGATGAGATAAGGTAGCGCACCTGTATACTAGCTATGTACACGTGATCGTGCACGTGAGCGATCGCAGTTGCGATTGAGGCCGATTCGTAACAGAATTGAGAGTAAAATACTTATAGAATACATCTATATATTAGTTATATATATGTAATTATAAATATACGTATATGTATATACAAGCGATCGTAGTTGCGATTAAGGCCGATTCGTAATAATGTATATAATTCAATTATTTATATTTTAATACTATTAATAAATAAGATTAATCTTTACCTCCTTTTTATACTTCTTTTAATCAGAACCCTACTCCTTTCTTATTAGTTAGTTTTAAATCCTTTAATACTTATAAACACTTTCTTTTATTTAATTCTAATTTTATAAAGGAATTATTTATTATCAATTAATTCATAAATTCTACTTGTTATTATATAATCCTTGAATTCTTTTTATTCTTTTTTATTTGAAATTAAATTGTTTATTAAAAACTTTAAAGAAAAAAAGACTACAAAATAATAAGAAAACCAAAATATTATTAACTTTATTTTTAATTATAATTTATATTTATATAAATTTATTCTTTCTTTTTTTTTATATAATAAAAGTATTTATATTAATAAATCTTTTTAATACTTTATTAGAATTTTCTTTTGTTATTATATTAATAATAATATTAAGTTTATTAATTTATTAAACTTTAATAGACTTTTTTTATATAATTATTATAACATTATTATATTAATTATAAATCTCTTCTTTTCTATTATATTCAATTTTATAAGATATTTATAAATTAAATATAAATTTGTATAAATAATAACTATTTTTATTTTTATATTTTACATCCGGGGGGCAAGCCATAAAGGCTCGCTACAACCTTCTAGGGGGTATTAGGGATAAACTAAGCTAATAGTTCTATATATATATAATTGTCCGTTTAGCCAAGCGTTTTGTTTTTCTATAATTATAATATTAATAAAGAGTGGATAGCATTACGAATACTACTCATTATTTCTGCTAGCAAGTTCAGACTGTTCAGCTTACTTTATATTAAAAAGTTTAAGAATTATTTAAAGCCTTGAAAAAGATAGGGTTTTGTAAACTAATAAAGGCCAGAATAATTATAGATTGTTGTAAATAAATGGTTATATTGTTAAGAAAGAAAAAAGGATATTGTATTTGCTTGAATATAAATAGAATTGTTTCTTAAAAATAAGAAGGTGAAATAATAATAAAGTGAAAGTTCCTATTGAAGCTAAAGAATTGAGAAGAGATTCCGACTTTCTTTCTTGATTATATAAAAATGATAAACTATAAATTCGAAAATGATTAAGCTTCGAAAAGATAGATATTAATTGAAAAATGGTTCAGAATAAAAACAGGCATGAATCGCTTTACCATTAAGCCAGTCACTCCTTGCGGAGAATAATTGTCCTTTTGTTTAAATAATAACTATGATGTTAGATAAATTCAATTAAAAAGTAATAATTTATTAGGTTGATTTTATTGTAAAATTAAAATTTATATCTTTTATTATATTATATATTTTAAAAGTTTATATATTATATATAACCCTTTTACTTTTTATATTATTATAATATATAATATTCCCAATTAATTTAAATATATTCTTATTCAATATATTCTCATTCATTAATATAACAATAAAATCTATTTAATTACTTAAATCTTTATTATGTATGAAAAATCTATTAGTATAATGAAAATAAATAGTTTTATATAATTTTATATAAAGAGAATAAAAGAAAAGTTTTAATTAAGGTCTTTCATTTGTTATTTAAACCTTTTATTTAACATTTTAATATTATTATTTAATAGGTTCTAGTATTATATAATAATAAATAAGTTATATAATATTTTTAATTAATAAATTATTATAAAATATATTTTTTAAGCTCTTTATTTATAATATTGTATAAAATTAATAACTTTTGTAAGTTTCTTTTCTTAACCTTTCTATATAAAAATCAAATCATTTTCATTTTATCATATAATATAGTTATTAAAGATTAAAAATAAATTATATATTAGGTATTTATCTAATTTTGCTTTATTATTCATACTCTTTAAATTCCTTGTCATTGAAATTCATAAATTCTTAATTTATTAAAATGATTATATTATCTATTTACATTCTTAAAATCTTGAATTATATATCTTTTATATTAATAATAAGTAAAAAAAAAATTGTAACAATATTATTATATTAATCTTTTCTTAATAATATTTCTAATATATTGTTTATTAGTAAATTTCTATTTTTATAATATTATATAACAATTTCTTCATTATTATAATTATACTATTCAAATACATATCTTAAAACTTTTAAAAAAAACTATTAGTATAATTTAATTCAATAATATCTTTAACTATATATATATTTATATAATATTTTATATTCTTAGTTTAATGTTTATTCTTATTAATATAGAAATAAAAGTTATAACAATTCTTCAACTAAATTTTTATATTAAAAATATTTAAATTGAAATTAACATTTTATCTAAATTATTATATATTTATATAATCAGATAGGACTTTTTATATAAAGAATTTATCATATATTTCTTTACTTTATTTATAAAATATAAATCAAATAATTATTTAAATATATACATAAGAGGATTATATTTAACAAATTTAAATATGTTTTTTATTATTAAATTGTTAATATTTTATATTTATAAAACTTTAAGTAATAATCTCTTTTATATAAAGTTCTTTTATAAAATTTATTTATTTATTTATTTATTTATTATTTTACATCCGGGAGACAAGCCATAAGGGCTCGTCACAACCTCCCAGGAGGTATTATGAATAGATTATATTAATAATTCTATATACATACAATTATTAGTATAATTAAGCATTCTATTCTTCTATAATTATAATACTAGCAAAAAGCAGATAGTGCTATAAGTACTGCTCATTACTTTTATTAGCAAGTTCAAATTATCCAGTTTATTTTATACTAAGAAGTTTAAGGATTGTTCAGAGCCTTTATGAAAAGATAAAGATTATAGATTGATAAAGGCTAAAGTGATTATAGATTATTATAAGTAAATGATCAATATTATCAAAAAAGAAAGGTATATTATAACCATTCGGATATAAATAAAACCATTTTCATAAAAATAGGGAGGTGAAATAATAATAAAGTAAAGGTTTCTTTATATTAAAATTAAAGAATTAGAAAAAAAGTATAATATCCTTTTTTAATTATATACAAATAATAAGCTATGGATTTGTAAATAATTAGGCTTCGAAAAGACAAATATCGATTGGAATATAGCTCTAAATAAAAGTGGGTATGAATCACTTTACTATTGAGCTAGCCACTCCTTGCAGAGAACAATGGTCTTTTTGTTTGTTCTTTTATAAAAACTAATATCTTTTATTCTTTTTTTATAATAAATACTATTATTAAATCTTAATTGTTTTATATAATTATAAGAAATAAATTATATTTATTATTAATATTAATTGTATAAGGTAATAAAATTTTAGGAATTTTTATTTTAAATATTAAATATTGATTACAAGTTTGTATTAAGATTTATTTAAATATTTATATAGAATATTATAATTTATAAATTTCAGATATTAAACCTTGAATATATAAAAGGATTATTAAAGTTATATCTGAAATAAATAATAATTAATTCTCTTCAAACATTTCTTTTTTATAAAATGGTTTTATCGTTGTTTTATAAAACTCTATTAGATTATAAAAGAGATTGATTATATCGTTTTGATTAATAATTATAAATAATTTATATGATTTTATACAATCTTTTCTTTTTTTTAAATAAATGGAAAAATAAATTAAATATTTTATATATATTTAAATTATTTTAAATAATGAGTGTATTCTGAGTTACTTATTTTATATAAATTTTATATACTTTTTTTACTATAAAATAATATATATTCACTTATTTCAAAATTAATAAGAGTAATAAATTATATAATATTGTTTAAGGGTAAGCCTTATATATAGATAAAATTAATATTAATCTATTTATATTATTACTATGTATAATATTCATTCTTTATTAAGATTATTATCTTTTAGCTTACTTTTGAATATATTGTATATATATTATATTAAAGAAAAATAGTTTTTAATTTTTCAAATTATATTATATACATTAATATGGATTTTTTAAATATCAATTTGAAAGCATTTTGTATTTTGTTTGAACTCTTTAAATATCAAATTCGTATTTATATTATACATTATATAATATATAATCTAATAAACTTAAATATAAATTAATTTAATTTTTTCGAATAATATTGTATATAATTTTACCTTATCAATAATATAAAAAATTAAACTTCTATTAATATAAAAGATATTAAGAATAATAAGATAATTATATGTAATATTATTTTTAATTATAAACTTAAATTGTTCACAGAATTTTATATAAAGTTAATAATACTTGTAGAATTTATTGAGTTTTTTAATCATACAAATATTAATATTATATTCTACTCGATTTGAAAAATTTGTAAGTTTTTATATGAATAAGTAATGAAATCTTTAATGAATTTATTAGAATTCTATTTCTATTAAATAATTTTATATAACTAATTCTATCTTTTAATTAAGAAATGTAAAAGAATATTCCTATTTTTATATAATTGAGATCATTTTATTATCTTATCTTAAAACATTTATAAAGTTATTAAGTAATTTATATAAATAATTCATATCTTATGTATATAAAAGAAATCAAATATTTGTTCATATATTTAAGAAAATAATAATATTAAAAAATCTTTTAATTAAAATATTACCTTATCATTATATAGAGTCTTTTTCAAATTTAATATTATATTAAATATTATCTATATATCTTATATTCTTTTTTCTTTTTTTCTTTTTAATATTTATATTTAAAGTTCTTTTATTATTAATACTCTTAATATACTAATATTAGGAATAATGTTACGGAGGTACCCGCACCACAACATGGATTATAAGATAAACCTAAGGCCTTAATATTGGAACCTACAAAAACAGCACTATAGGGACAGTTGAATTAAAGGGTAACTAAAAATAGCAATAACCGAATAAATAAGTAGTGATTAAAAAATAAATACCTATCTTTTGTTAGCACCTACCCTACAATAAGCACAAAATATACAGTGGCTACAGGTTAACTAATAAACATAGGTTAAATAAACAATAGTCTTACTAGATCACAAGGATAAGCATCACATAAGGAAAGTCGATTCGATTTATCGATTCGAATAATCGAATAAACTTATTGATTCAATCAAAATACAAAGGTCTACATAAGGAAAAAGGTTTCATTATAATATAAAGCTTCATACTCAAGAACAATCATTAATTTCATTACTATAGTTACAAGAATTACAACCAATTATAACCTTATTGAATTCCTACTTGAAGTCTAGTTTAAACCACCTCGAGAGATCTCTAGACACTTCCACATAACCCTAGAGGCAGCTCTCATAACAAATAATACCTTAAAAATATTACTCAAATATCAATCTTAAAATTGAAAAATCTTATTTCTATTAATTATCTTTTTATATACTCACTCGAATTGATTTTATTATAAATATATATATATGCTGAGTATTATATAATTAGTATAGCTTAGCTATAGATAGACTAAATCGATTAAGACTTTATTACTATTACTATAGTTAAGTTTTACTTATTATATTTTATACTTCTTCAATTGTTTTCGGACTAAGTTAGAGAACTGACCTATATCTTTTAAGTAAATTCACTATATTACGCTAGAGCCGCGAACTCGAAATAAATTCACGAGTTGTTCTTCTCATTCTAGGTATTATTGATTTTCCTTCGATAAAGACAATTTATATCGATAATATTTCCACGACATGTAATACGCTCTGTTAATAATAAGATGACTTATCGTATTCTTTTGAAAAATTCGTATAAAGTCAGTAACGTTTATTACTTTAAGATTGTTTTAGAATTAATTAGCTTGCTTTTCTATAGAGTAAAACGCCTCGAAATAAAAGTATTTAGTAGAATTTTAAAGTATCTCATGAATAATCTAATAAGAAAGCGAATCAAACAATTCTAATATATACTATAACTTTAATCTATAATGAGCTTAAATTTTTAATCCTTACTAGCTCTGCACGAGTTTTTCGAAAGAATACGATATGTTTATAGATTTATAGGTAAGTGTTACGACGGCATCCAATATACCGCGTCACATGGTCAGGAAGTCACGTGATGGACCTAGAGGATCTAGGGGATCGAAGAATAAACATCTAGATCCATAGGATCCAGAGGATCCAGACAAGACAGAACTGTAGGTTCTGCAGAGCAGGAAGGTCTATATAAGAGAACAGATTTCATTACAATGTAGAGCTTCGTGCTCAAGAACAATCATTAGTTTCATTACTATAGTTACGAGAATTGCAACCAGTTACAACCTTATTGAATTCCTACTTGAAGTCTAGTCTAAACCACCTCGAGAGATCTCTAGACACTTCCACGTGACCCTAGAGGCAGCTCCCGTAACAAATAGTTTCGAATTAGGAAATTTATAGGAAAGTAAATGAAAGTTTAAAGAGAAACTCTAACTATTATTTCATGGACTTTTTTAGTGGTTATTATTAATAGTGATTTATTTCGATAGGGGGGTAGTAATCTAATTAAAAACCCTTTAATTAATTATTACTTTTCTACTCTTTAATTTTAGATTTTTTAAAAATCTGGAAAAAGAAATGAATAAAGATTTAATTAAATTATTTATATATGAAATTAGATTTTTGATATTTTTAGTATTAATTGATTTATAAAGATTATAATAAAAATTATATTTGGTAAGGTTATTGGAAAGTTATGGTAATTTATGGAAAATAAAAGAGTAATGAATAATGAAAATGTATTAAAAATTATTCATTAGTTATTACCTTTTTTAATTTTAATTAAAAACTTTTCAAAAATTAAATTTTTTTTTCTTAAAGATTTAATTGAATTATATTTATTTGAAATTAGAATTTAAAAAGCTTTTGAATTAAAGATGTTATAACATGATTTATCAGTATGCGGATTATATTAGTGTATAGGTCATTTTCACCTCAATTCACTCTATTCTCTTTCAATACGCGTTTTTATCAATAATCCATAATGAATTCGAATAATCAAGAAGTCCATATACTCCTCACTATCGAAGCTATTCAAAAAGACAAAAAAACAAGTATTCGAAAGGTTGTAAAGATATATAATATCTTGAATACAATATTACAATATAGAATTAATAGTATTACTTCCCGTTCCGAATATCGACCTAAATCTTATAATCTTTCAGAATTAAAAGAGAATATCATTTCTGAATATATAATTGATATGGATTTGAAAGGATTTCCATCTAAATTAAGAAATGTAGAAGATATGGCGAATCATATTCTTGAATCGAGGGGTGCAAAGCACGTTGGGAAGCTCTGGGCGCATCAATTTGTAAAACATTGAATCAAATTAAAAACATATTTTAATTATGTTTATAACTTTCAAAAAGCTTTTTATAAAGATCCTAAGCTTATTAAAAAATGGTTTTAATTGATTGCAAATATACAAGCGAAATATAGCATTTTGGATGGCGATTTCTACAATTTCGATAAGACGGGCTTTATGATGAGTATAATATGCCCCGAAATGATAATAACTAATACTGAACGGAATGGCAGAAGCAAGGTAATACAACCAGACAATAGAGAATGGGCTATAATAATCATATATAGTAATAGAGAGGGTAAAACTATACCCCCATTTCTAATGGTTCAAGGACAGATTCATCTTTCCAATTAATATACCGAAACTGATTTTCCTATGGATTAAGCTATTAAATCTATATCTAATAGATGAACAAATAATAAAATAGATTTAGAATAATTGAAATACTTTGATAAGCACATTAAGAATCAAAAAAAGAGTAGGTATCAAATGTTGGTATTAAACAGACATGAAAATTATGAATCAAAAGCTTTTCAAGCATATTACAAAGAGAACAATATTATATGCTTAAATCTACCATTGCATTCAAATTATTTAACTTAATCACTTGATATGGGTTGTTTTAGCAATCTGAAACGTTCATATAGTGGTCAAATTGATGGATTTATCAAGGTATATATTAATTATATTTCAAAGATTGAATTCTTTATAGCTTTTAAAGCTGTATATAAAGAATCAATCATCTCTCAGAATATGAAATCAGAGTTTCAAGAAACAGGTTTAATACCATTTAATCCTAAAACTATACTTTCGAAGTTAGATATTTGAATTCGTATATCTACCCCTTTCTCTTTCGATTTAGATCAATGGATCTCTCAAACCCCTTACAATCCAATTGAAGTTCTTTCTCAATCAATTTTAATAAAATCTCGAATAACTTGATATCAATTAAGCTCTCTTATACCTATATTTGAAACTATATTAACTCTAGTTAAAAGTATAAAGAGATTAGCACATAAAAATACACTTTTGAATATAGAGATTCATATACTTCGAAAAGCAAATGAGGCATTAAACAAGCATTAATACACAAAAAAAACCCAATTACATCAAGGAGGAGTACTTATTAGACAAGAAGTTCTTAATATATTATCTCAATAAAAGATTAATATTCAGATTCAACACAACAAGTATCAAAAAGGAAGGAATTCTAATGAAAAAGTATCTTCTAGTCAATACTATAGTAAATACAGAAAGACCAGATATAATACAAGAATTTGTTAAAATAATAAGTTAATAGATTTTTTTTTAATAAATCCTTTTTCTTTTTTAATAAATATTGATTGATTATTAAAATTTAAATATTAGGAAAAGACTAATTTTAATGTATTTTGAAGTAGCCCACTCAATGATATAGTCCATTCGATGATAAAAGACGTTAAGAGCTTTAATGTATAAATTAGGCTTTCACTAGAACGAGCTGAGACTTGCTCCCTTTCCTCTGAAACTACATGGACCATATCCATCTAACGAATTCCATGGTTGCGGTTCAACAGAATTGGTTTGAAACAGCCTCGTCGTACATATAGCATATGAACTCAAGGTCTACCATCTAAACTCAGGTTTAACTCATAAACGTGTAGTCTATCATTCATTCTTATCCATTACATTATTCATAAATAAAAGCTTAAACCTAATCATCAATATGCTTCTCATTAACCAAGACATATCTGTATCTTGCTTTACCATCCTCCATATCAACAATAGCTTGGTTAGCATCCTTCATTGGAACATTGTTGTTCCATGTCTTAACACCCTTTTCAGCGAATAGTGCTAACATATCCTTAATCTCATGTGGGGGACCAATGAGTGAAGCACCGATGGAAAGCTTCTTGAGGATGAGGGAGAACACTAATTTGTGTTAATGGTGATTTTTTAAACCGAAAGAACAATAACTTACTGTTGAATCCAGGAATGGTATCTTCAGGAGCACCGACTTGGATGAATTTACCCTGAAATCTGAGAAGGGTAAGGTAGCTTTGAAGTGGGAGTTTTGGTGAGGAAACAGTGCTGACGATAAGGTCGAGCGAATTTCCATATTTTGTGGCCCAATCTGGTTCTTCATCGGTAGCTGTAGATTCATAAGTCAGTAAAGCTTTTCACTGAAACGAGTAAAGACAAAATACTTACCGATAAATCTAGTAGCACCCATCTTGAATGCATCTTCCTTCTTAGCCGAGGTTCTAGAGATCGCTGTGATTTCATCACAACCTAAAGCTTTTGCACTCATAATACCAAAATGTCCAAGACCACCAATTCCAACGATTCCAACCTTTTTTCCTGGCCCAGCACCATTTTGAGCAAGAGGTGAGAAAGCTGTGATACCACCACAAAGCATAGGAGCTGCAATATCAGATGGGATTGAATCCGGGATCTTAATTACGAAATCACCACTTCCACGCCAGTAATCAGCATAACCTCCGTAGGATTTGCTTCCGTCAGCCCATTTGCTGTTGTAAGTACCGGTCATGTGAGCGCAGTATTGTTGTTGACTGGGTTATATTAATATTATCCATTGATATGATGAATAGAAGACCTACCCATCAGCACAAGCTTCACAATCACCCTTTTGGTTCATACAAGAACCACTTTGAGCACCAACACCAACACGATCTCCAAGCTTAATATCCTTAACCTTGGATCCAACTCTAACAGCCTTTCCAACAATTTCGTGACCGACACAAACTGGGTAATCAGAGGCACTCCATCCGGATCTCAAAGTGTGTATATCAGAACCGCAAATACCACAGTGAGTGATTTTGATATCGACATCTGTCTCTTCAAAAGGCTTAGGTTCAAACTCTTGCCAAACCATCTTGCCATTGGCGGCTTCGGAGTCGAGACCCATCCATCCCTGGAACTGGTAATCGGTAGACATTTTAAGGCGAAATTTTTATTTTTCGAAATCAAATGGTATATTTTTGGTGTTGAGTGAGAATGAGGCTTGAAAGACACAATCTGGACCATGGATTTTATATCTATTCCTTTCATTGTGAGAATGACATCGTTTGCCTCCATACACGGAATTACAAATCTGGGTGGAGTCATGATAGGTAGATAGATAAGAAAAGATTGGGTCTTGATTCGGAAATGTTGAAGTTTTAGGAATTGCGCTTGAGCCGTCGATAATGGTCAAGGGTATGGAATGAAAAGTTTGATATTGGAAAAAGATGGAACTGGCTGGAACTATGGTAATGATCTAGATTCGTAATTGAGGCATTCATTTCGATAGTCGGCACTTCAGGGGGAATTAAACCATTCACACTTATCATTCTCATCAAACATCAGGGCATAGGTGCGATGAACTGGCTCTTGTCCATAAATATTGCGGAGAGTCAAGATTTTTTTTTGGCTCATTCCAGTGAGTTCTGTTCTTAGAGAGGCAATGTTGCGTTCCTCTATTAGATGCATATACGTATGCTCACTTACTGGAGTACAAAAAATTCGTGGAAAAACAGTTTCGAGGGGGGTCAAAATAGCAAGCCGCTCTATGCTCTACTACAATGTCTGAACATCAGCTCCATTGAATACTACGATCTAGATGATGGATATTGAACATGCACTCGAGTATTTTGTAAAGCCGATGGTTTCGTTTTGTCTTGAATATTTTACCTTCGGCCGATGATGTATTATGCATCATACTCCGTACATCTATTGTGTACGATTATGATGTATGATGAATGCATTTAACAAGGAAGATGGGTGGATCCGAAGATCTATTCTCCACATGTATGGCTCGTATGTTTTAACTGTTGAAGCTTTCTTAGGTCTTCTAGGCGTTAGCCTCTGTCAGCACCTTAAACCCGATCCGCTAAGGTTAGTGTGTCCGATCCGACTAACCCCTGAAAAAAGTTTACTTCAGAAAAATCATATAACCGACAACTCGACAGCAACTTACGAGGTAGACTGTACGCTGTAAGATCTCTCTCATGTCGGTCAATACCCTCCGCTAAGAGGCTATCCCACGTAGAAAAAAATGGAGGATCTTTGGATTTTACGAAGTTTGTAGTCACAAAATCCGATAATTCCATGGGCCGGGTAAGATCATTCGATAAGAACCGGTAATTGATGTCGGTTACCTAGACGCTTTCCCGTCGGCAGTATCCTCCTCAATTCATTTCTGGGTTGACAATATGATAACACTTTGGAAACATGACAATGTTTTTGTGAGAGAAAGGTTGATTTACTATCAGTTTTCTATTTGATCTTGAATATCGAACAAATGTACACATCCCTCGTACTTCAAAGCCCTCAGTTTTCATCAAGAACAATCTGACTAACTCATAGGTACAACAGTGAGTGCATGGATTGACAGGACACTTCGCAATTTCCAATATTTCCAATAAATTGATTCTTTGGTTGTTTGATATCAAATTTCATAATCTTCCATTTCTAATGAATGATTGTAGGACATCCTAAGATATATGAATAGATATATCAAGATATATTCACATGTCAATTTTTTGCATTGTCCCGTTAGTCTGTACACCCACTAAGTCAACTACCCCACTTTCCGACCACCCCCTGTTTCCGACCACCTAAAAAATTCATATTATCTACACTTAAAACTTTAATAACTCAATAACTATTGAACTTCAATGAAATCGCCTGTAGAATCACTTTCTATAGCACTAGAGCTATCATCTACCTCATCTTCACGATCTCCAGCTTCAATTTGTGTACGCCTTATAGCTCTAATCCCTGCGAACTTCGAATTTGGAGATACCACAACCTTTCGCCTTTTTCTAGGTAATGCTTCATCTAATTGATATTCTAGCTTTCTAATCTTATTCTCTGCCTCTAAGAGTTCATAATCCTTAGCATCGAATCCTTTTATAATCTTGCGAAATAGTAATCTTCGTGTTGGCAAATCGATCTCCTTCTCTTGAATCATTATATCTCTATATTTTCTGATATCGGCTCCTTTTTGAGGGGTTTTCCATTGAATAAACGATGAATATATATTCCATTGAAGAATAGGATCATCATCAGATTCAGGATTAAGTGATAAAACCTCTCTATTGCTATTTTCAAGCAAAAGTCGACTCATAAGAGGTTTAGCCATATTTTTGGGCCAAAGACCACTAGCTTGCCACCCAGACTTGATATTTTGAATAGTTAAACCTTCTATTCTAGCCTTCTGATAGCAAGAAAGGAAATTGCGCTTTCCAATTGGTGAGGAATCGGATAATAGACTTAATTTATTAAGTTCGATTCGATATGCACTTTTTAGGGGTGAGAACACAGATAAATCGAGTGGTTGTAGTACGTGTGACGTATGTGGTGGGAGAAGTAAGAGATATATGTTGTTATTAAAGCATTCTAACATAAATGCTGTAGTTTCATGGCTTCCGTGTCCGTCCAAAATGAGGAGTCTTGAATTTTCCGGCTGAATAGGGGTAGTTTGAGGGATATAGATCTTTTTCAGCCATTCTAAAGCTGTAGCATCTGTAGTCCATCCATTTTCTGTAGCGGTAAAGTTCCAACCCTTGAATAGAGTCAAATCTGTTGGAAACCATTGTTGTTGAACTGATTTTCCCTTATATATTACAAGGGGAGTAATGCTTTTTCCATTGGCTGAAATGCATTCTATAAAAGAGGTCCAAATTCGAGATCCAGGTTGCTTTTTTTGAATAAATCTTCGATCAGTGCTTCCTACTACTAGTCCATTAAGACCCTGACCCTCCATTATACCTGCTTCATCCATATTCCATCTGTTGGCCGGCTTAATAGCCTTGATTTCAGGGATTGCGAGGTTCCGGAACCACTTCTTAATAATATCAGATGTAGCACCTGAAACTCGTGCAGAATCGATTTGATGTTGCTTCTTAGTTCCAATATTAGGATGCCTTCGAAAAAAGCTATGTATCCATTTCTTTCCAAGTGAGGGATCCTCCCCTCGTACAATAAGGAGGTGCTCTGCCATCTCTCTGATTTGACGATGTGTAGGGCTAGTACCAAGAGCTTCCTGTACTAATATCCATTCTGCTAGTCGATTCTCCTGAATTGGAGATAACTTTTGAAGTATTTGGGCGCCTTTTTGATGCGAAACTCCACCATATATTCGATCGTGAAGTGTGGTACGTGGAACACCATAATCCAAGCTAGCTCTTCGTATGCTTGCTCCATTTGTAATCGCTCTAAGAGCCTCTGCGATATCTTCTTCGGTATATCTATTCTTCATATCACAATTATAATAATATCAAAATTTCAAATCAATTGATTAAAGCATTGTTGAGTTATTCAAAGTATAAATTTTATAATTACTCAAAGCGGTGTGGTTTTTGAGGTGGTCGAAAAGAGGGGGTGGTCGGAAAGTGGGGTAGTTGACTTAGTGGTACTCCCACTTATCAAGCTCAATTTGAACGCTGTATGTATATCGCTCGTGGTATGGCATAGGAAGTCGTCTAACGAATCCTAATCCTTCTGGGCATTCCCTACCTTGATCTCCCCATTGGGATCGGGTAAATAATAATAACTCAGGACTCACAACCTGGTCATCAACGTGAAGAATTGATTCGACTGCTTCAAGGGGAGTGACGTCAGTCTTTGAGACTAGTTATAACTGAAAGGACTAAATCGCAGGCCCTGGCATGACCCTCCACTATCGATGTTGGATTCTAGATAGGTGGTATCTAGGAAGGTTCATGGAATCAAATGCCTTTCATGTGAGATCGTTTTCAACAATTCAAGATCCGAGGTCTAAGAAATGACTGAACAGATTCCAAAGCAGCTCTTATCCAGATATTTCATTGCAAAGATATCACGGTTTATCTCTCGATGATAACAGCAAGTACCGTGCCTGGAGATTCTCTGTCATACTTGAACCTATGAATCCGATGATAGAAAAGAAGTTGTATTCAAGGCACACACATCTATCTGAGGAGTATTCTACTCTAACGAAAACCCAAAACCCAAAACTCAAAATCTGTCGGCCATATATCACTCCATCCCTTTCAATGTAATCGCCGCAAACGCCATAGCTATGAATTGCACAATGATACACACATTTACATTATGTGCAATGAAAATGAGAATTGTGTAGGAAATCCGATCTCAAGTCTATCTGCTCATCTCATCGACTGTGTTTGGAATTGGTATCAATAGTAATTTCAGTCAGTATTTCATACATCTCTATTATCCACTACGCCGGGGTTGTCGCTGGCAGTAATTGGTGGCACCATCGTGTATTTATTTGCTCTCGCCATCATCTTCGGGAAATAATTCGCAATCAGTTGCTCACTTTTTGATATAAATGTTAGCTTTTGTTCATATTGCTACTTTCGAAAAACAGATTCAAGGACAAACAAGGGGCAACACTTACGTATAGAAGCTATGATCGGAATTATGTGGTCCAACCAAATTATGCGCCAATTCATGAGCAAGTACTATCCACCAGTAAGCGCCCGCATCTACTTTTTCCTCTCCGCTTTTTGAATCGAGTTTCTTAAGATGTAATTGTTGGAAAAATCTGAAATTACAAAAGATACTTCCTTGGCTATTGAAAGCAATAGTATTTCCGTGATCATCGTAGAAAATATGAATAGCTTTTCTGGGCAAATTGTAAATGTCTGCGGCTTCATGAAGTAAAGCAGCGAAGCTATTGAGGGGAGATACATTTGCAGCGAGAAAATCGGTAAGATTGGGACCGTCAGGGTTTTGCCTATCGTTGGATATGAATATACGAGTGCCATTCGAAGCATCTGCAAAGTAGGAGAGGTTTTGACCGGAAGTTGAGTCGCAATATTCAGCTTGTTCCTTGACCTGATTGGTAGATGGAGGGGTAAACAGGTCGGAGGAATCATGAGCTCGAGATGATTGAATGGCATTGAGCAGATTTTGTTTGATAGCGCCGTTGGAAGTAACACTTTCGGTTTGGGGTTTCTGGCCCGCAGTCTCGGAGTAAGGGGGTGGTAGAGCATCTCCGGACAATGATGTGGGTGATTTCACTGACTCGTCACTACTACTATCAAGACCAAAGCGTCGCGAAAGATTTGAGAATAATCCTCGACTCTTTTCTTTCTTGGCTTGAGGTGGTGATGGAGAATCGGAACCAAATGCACCGGGCATAGCAACATGAGAGTTTCGACGATTTTCATCTCGTGCAGAGGTCACAGCCTCTTGTTTTTGATCTTCTCGCCACTGGTTCTCCTGCTCCCGAATTTGTTCTTGTTCTGTTTCGAGTTGTCTCTTTCTTTCTTCTTCGGCAATTCGCGCTTCCGCTGCCTTGGCTCTAAGAATTCTCTCCACATTGTAACCGCGAGAACGTAATTGCTGCAAGGATAACGTGAGAAAAGATTCGAAGGTGAGATATGACTGCTGTTGTGGGCGTGCTAATAAATGCTTGCACATAGCCAAGCTAATTTGATATGTATCATATGCATTAGTCACCAGTAGTTGTAATCCTTTGTGTCGCTCGTGAATACAAGCAGCAGTCCTTTTTTCTGTATTCGACAAATTGTGGCCTTTCAAAGATCGTCTAACTTGTATGCCACTGACAACTTGTACCGTCAAGTTTTTCTCCAACCATCGACTATCTCGTTTCACATTCTCACGTGGTGATTCATGCAAGAACAGTTTTGACCGCTCAAGAATATGCTTACGAAGTTTGACAGAATCTCCTTGATAAGAAACAGCCTGACCAACACGGAGGTCTTCTTGTACAATGTTACTAAGATTGGTAGATCCAAGTGCGAGATAAAATTCTTCCAACGTGTCCTCTAGAGGCGCGCAGACCAGATTTTCTTTGAAGAGACGGTAGCTGTTATAATCATCAACAACAACAATCTTATTAGGTTGCTCCAAGTGCCACTGTTTAAGGGGGGCATCCTCGGTTTCTTCCACGTCAAGATCCTGCTGGTCTATAAGACTGGTCGTATCCGATATTCCCTTTGCAGCTGAGATTTCCTTCGATCCGAGAAGAAACTTGGAGACCATCATCTGCCTGAATAGAACCGTATCTCTTCTTAGCATGGGCAGATCATTTGCAAGAGACCTCAGGAGATTCAAGTACTTTTCGGGACTTTTCATGATTCCAAGAAGACGAGCAGGTTCTTGGCAAACTAGAGCAGCAAGTTCTGACTTGGTAGGTTCATTCTTAGACCCACACTTGAGAAGAAACGTATTGGCCTCGGTACCAAAATCAACGAAGTCGAAGATATTGCTATACTCCGAAGAACTTCCCAGATAACATTGTCGAGGTGTAAGATACTTAATCTTATTGGAAGATTGTGGCTTTTCGTTGGAAAGTCCGCTCGTATTTTCTCGATTGTCTGGTATGGGAACAATAGGAGAATCACTCAATTTGGCACAACTATTTAGACCAACCTCACCAAGCCTGCTCGAAAAATATCCAAACAGTGTAATAGCTTCACGACGAGATTTTGGAGGACTTTTGATAAGTCGATTGACGCATTCCGTAATAGGGGGATCAACAGAAACACCAAATTTGTTAGCATGGATACGAAGATCTTGTCGCAATATTTCGAAACCAAGAACAGAGCTCTTCTCATTCGTGAAGCATTCAAAAGGTGCAACTCTTCGTTTCTCGTCGCCTTCGATTGGAAGAATTCCTTTCGTAGTGGTATTGACATCAAAGCTCGCGTAACCATTCATGTGATGGTTTGTGATAAAGTAAACCATAGCTTTGTTTCGGAGGATGAAGTCAGTCGATGACATCAGATCAATAAGTTCAGGAACAGAAGGGAAAGATCTCAACCCAAGCATAGACAAGAAACGGCCTTCATTGCTGCTGGATCGATAACTAAACAGAGGTCCAGGCCATTGAAGTATTGGTAGTCCCAAGTCCCTGAGTGCGTCTTTAGGCTCAAAGAGTTCACGAACTTTGTACATCCGGGCTGTACCTTGGGACGATTCCTGACCAGGCGGGCCTGCCTCGGCAGGGCAGATTTGTGATTCTTTCAATCTCTTAAGATCTTCTGATGGAATGTCTTCCTTTACCGAGGCTAGATACTTGATCAAGTCCATGTGACGACTGTTCTTGGACACCTCACCTTCTTTGGCTTGTGTGGGAGGTGCAAGAAGTCGACTGAAGATTGTCTCCAGATCTACTGTTTTTCTTACTCCAATAGCTGCAAGAAACTTCTCTTTGACACCTGGACAATTCGTCAGGGTGGGTAAATCTTCAAAAAGCTTCACACTTTCAAAAAACGACTCGCCCGGCTTTTTCATGCCACACTTGGTTGGAATCACTGTCAAGGTTGAAAGTAGTGATGTGACAGTCGCTTTGGAATTGGCACTCATTCCTTCCCACGATTTTGAGATGATGTGAAGAACCTTGGCCGCAAATGGTGGTGCCGTAGTTATGTTTTGTTCAGGTCCACTTCTATCTCTCGATTCTATTAAGTAACGCAACCACGGCACAATCTCGAGGGGTTCCCATCCCAGGGCCTGAAGTTCGTTTGGTTGACATTCTCGAGTGAACTCAAAAGGGATTGTTGTTGGAGGAACCGGAGCTTCAGGTGGTATTCTATTGACATTCAGGTAACTCGTGACACTGCCTAGCGCAATGATTTCACCCTGATTTTTATCATCTCCTAGAGTGGCAACAGCAACGTCGAATAAAGAGTGAATAGTCTGGGCATCGATCTTTCCAAGGATGGCCTTGTGGCCTGCCCACTTGATAAACTGAACGAGTTGTTCTTTAGTAAGTGCCTTTGCTTCAAGCTCTTGCTTAACATCGCGGATTGTAATTTCAGTGATGAGCTCAAAGTCTTTGAGCTTCTTCACGAATTCAGATTCGAGAAGTGCGTCTGGAACGACAGGGATTCCCTCCACGAATCCACTCAAATCTTCTGTGGCTAACCGAACTTTTGTCGTTGGAAGAACACTCCTAGTACTATAAATCTCGATCGATGCCTTCTGATACGCTGTCCAAAACGCTTCCTCGATAACTTGGGAAACCTGAGAGCTTGGGGTAGAATCTCCAAAGGTAAAAGTTTTTAATATGTGTGCAGCTTCTGGCAAAAACTGCTCAATCTCGCGCTTCGTCACCTTATTTCCATTTCCATTTGATTGAGTTGCACGTTTGACCTTATCAGCGAGATCAGACATTTCATTAGCAAATGCTAATCTTGCCATGATACCAGCAACTCGAAGCATCTCCAGATTCCAAGTCCGAACATATCGAGCATTCAAATCAATAGATTCACGTTCTACGGTCGGAATAACGGATGGCGCAGATAGATGCATACCTGCACCAGTTGTTTGATGAGTCGGGAAACCGATGAAAACCCGACCACCAGGTTTCTTTCCCGGAAGAACAGATGCAAAAACGTCAACGTTCTTTGAAACTAGATTATCATGTGCAGATGCTTCGGTTTCATCGTAAGAAGATGTGAGAATGGCCAATTTGGTTGTCTTGGGGGGTGGTTTCTTAGTCGCTCGTTCCAGCTCCGCTGCGAAACTTGGCTGAATATAAGTCTTAATCATTGCCGTAGTCACACGTAGAAATACATTGGTTGTTGTTAGAGCTGTCAGATCTTCAAGTAGCACATCTTGCATGGCCTTTTCCTCTTGCAAGGCTTTTGCCTTTTGTTGAGCCTGGCTATTGTTCGACGTAAGTCTGGAAAAGAAGGAACGGAGAGAGGGTACATCGTTGGAACTCCCGTAGCTATTATCATAAGAGGGTTTAGATGTGGATTCTTTGGCAGGTTTCCAACCCACGACATTCATAAAGGTTGCATCCATTTGTACACTTTCTCTCTCAAGCTTTTGAACTTTCATGAGACCTTCTTTAGACCTTGTCGTAACATCCCTCGCGATAGGGACATCGTAACTTGGTGCTGATTTCTTCTTCAAAGATATAATCTTAAAATCATCGACATATAATTCGATATTTTGAAGAGCCACGAATGTCAAACTCGTTGCTAAGAATTGGGCTATAGAAAGTAAATTTGGCATTGGCGTTGTGTTGTTCCGGTAGTCAAGGACGAAGCTTGTATTGGGATTCGCTTCACTAGGAGGTAATTGAATCTTCTTGGTAAATAAAAAGTTGCCTTTCCAGTAAAATGCCATAGCCTGATCGCCCGAGCTGACAAAAGGGTCTTCACAATCGGCGAAAACACTATAGAAGCCTACACCGAAAGCTCCAATCTTCGTTTCATCTGGATTCCCCTCAGCTATTCTCTTCAACCTCGACCAATCATTGACTCCGAATGCCTGCCCGTTGTTGGTGGTTAATAATCTCTTCAGTGTGTGATTAAGAAGGATATGTTTCAATATCGCTGATTGATTTGTGGTATTTGGGGTTGGGACTTGAATAGAGGGTGATGTCTCGAACTTGATTGTAACTGTCGTCGCCTGTGCATCCGCAGCATTCTGGATTAGTTCTCGTAAAGTTGTCCATTCCCCAGAATATCTAGCTAGAACTTTATCTATCAGAGCTCGCGTATTGACTGTAACAGCCTCTTCATCGTCACCATCGTTCAGCGCAGCTGCTCGTAATTTTGTAAAGTCCATGGCGATAATGGATGTTGTTGATCTCGCAGAGTGTCGATTTGCCTCCCCTCGACAGCTCGATAAATCTGGGGGTTTATGTCAGACAATCAAACAAGCTAGAAGTTTATCCTTGGTGAGCCATGAATTAATGTAAATGACAGCTTGCTATATGTATGATGTATGCCTATGAGAAGTAGTGTCTATCGTAAGGAGTTGTGATGTGTGAGTAGCGGTGGTTTACTACCGGCATAGGGAAGGCTAGAAGGAAGGCTGAGACACACTATCTTACTCCAGCGGGTTCTAGAACATGGAAAGTATGATAAATCTAAGGACAAAATAATAGCCTGGTAGTTAATGAATGAATAACCGAAAGATGACGCTTAAAATGCAAAACTTCAAATTATTTGGATATTTTTCAAGGAGAAATGTGATTATTCAAAAGTCTATCAAAAAGCGCGGGTGTTTAAATGGCGAGAATAGATTAGGTTACCTGCAGAAAGGCATCATCTAGTTCCACGGAATAAGGCTACGAGGTAAGGCTGCAGATGGTGGCATTCCATGCCCGATGAATGACAACTACCTATGTACTGAATGATACTGGGTGCGTATATACACACCCTGATGAAATAGATAGTCTCTATGGTATAAGTAACAGGTAATCTTGGAAATCAAATAGAGACATCGTCAAGTATGCGCAATCTTAAATCATTACTTTGTATTCTTGATGTCCATTTGAGTAGACAGAATACTACAAATGGGTATACTTTTGTTATATTATCAACGCCATTTCGATGACTCCCTTCCAGAAATGAGACCAAATATAATGGAATTAACGTCGTTTCTCTGGCATCCTTTCTCTGCCTCGTATGTCTGGCGAGCGACTTCTTCGAGGCACTCGCTCCCGTGGATCGTTGTGTCTAGAATTCTCATCTTCTCTCTTTGACCGATGTCTTCGATCGGGACTTCTGCTCCGATATCTGCGGGGTCGAGCTGCTGGACTGCGGCTTCTTTCCCTCCTTCGCGGACTAGCATCATGTCGACGCCTATGATGTTCCCGCTCACCACTTCTTGATCTATGTCGATGCTTCCTGTGACTTCGCTCTCGTTCATGATCCCTACTTCGACTTCGATGTCTTCGTCTATCTTTTTCCTTTGATCGCCCTTCTCTATCCCCTCCGGATCTATTGATTCTTTCATTATTGCGGTCATTCCTCAGCAATCCACCTCTCTGCTCTGAAGGCTCGGATTTTATCTGCAGCATCTCTTGCCCATCAGTATTACCAACATAATCGCTAAATCCGGTACCCTTTCCCATTCCTTCAGCATCATCGGTTCCTTCTTCCGATTCTTTAATAACTCTATTCAATTCTCCAACTTCCACGTTATTTGCTCCTGTAGCTTCACCACGCTGTGCGACCGGTAATCCTAGAGCCCTTGCTATCGCGTCTTCCTCAGCCTCTTTTATTTTTCGAATCTCTTCTTTTCTCTCTCGTGCCTGTTTCTCTTCTGCAGTCTCATTGCCAGTCGATTCCGCGTCTCCCTTTGCGTACCAATTCAAATCTTTTCCCTTTTGCCATCGACCAACTGGGGCCATAAGAGAATGGCCCAGGTAATTTTCTCGATGCTGAGAGAGTATTAAGTAAGTAAACGACGTCCATGCGATTGATTAATTGGTCGGGGGGTTTACTTACTTGGGAACTTTGAACCTCATCCCAACTAAAGTTTACACCTCCTCGTGAACCAGATTTTCGTATAGTAGATAAGAGATCCATAATGCAGGTGATTGACTGCGGTGATTGACTGCGGGTGATTGACTTTCGAATGGCTTTGCGATGATGATGGTCAGTACTCTAGGCTACGCGAGGCTACAGGATCGGTATAAGGTTATCGGCGTCGGTGGCATCGGCATCTGAGCTAATAAGCATAAAGCATGTGCATGGAGCATTGACATCTCGCCTCTCGCTAACCCCATGAATGAGGAGAGGAGAGAGCCTTATTATTATTATTATTATTATTAACTTAGGTATTCTACGAAGAACTTTACTAGAATAATTGAGTAGAGCCCCGAGACCGCCTAGGAGAACGCCAGCTTCTCAGCCTCAGGTTGCCCTGTCATGATCTAGTCATTCATGTCATTATATCCATTTAACTTCTAATCTTTCAATATTTTTCACCATCATCAGAGAAGAGAAAAATAGAAAGTTCGCAAAACTGGCCTGCAAAAGGTCCTCTTGTGTGCTGCCCGAATATCTACCTTATTAACCACCAAGGTATCTACTTGTCTTTGGAATCATTGTACGTTGGTTTCGTGCCGCAGTAACCTAGATGGCCCCATCCATTCAATCATTCAAACGAATTTGCAGCTTTCCAACATGAATCACCCCTCTTTGATCGATCATACTTGATTCATCAATCATATTGGATTCATCAAGTTTTAAATTTTATTATACGATGACTATTATTGTACTGGATTTTTGAAACATATATAGTTCTTCTCACATCATTCTCGGAATGGATTATTCTACTTCATACATCCACGAAACTTACAAAATTCTCCGCCATGTTTACATCAAAGCTGGAATCCTTTTTTCAAAAGCACAATATGACTGGTTCAAAAACTCATAACCCTATTCCGGATGGCCTCAACGACATAGAGACGGCCGTCTATCGAAAGATTATGGATACTGTTACTACCTTGCGCAAACAGAACTTTGATCTTCCGCACGTTGTTGTCATCACAGATGTCGGTAAAGACTATGATGATCTCGCGGCTATGATAGTTTTGAAAGAACTCCATCGTCTAGGTGCGGTGAAACTCGAAGGTTTCATAACTAACCTGCTACCGGAAGATGCAAGGGCACACCTCGCACGTCAATCTCTCGATCTTCTAGGTCTTGAGGAAATACCTGTTAGACAAGGCACCAGAGGCACTGAAAAGAACATTTCTCCGGATCTATATGAATTTCCTGTCAGCATCATGGGAGGGAAACCATATCCTAAACAACCAAGAGGCCTGGATCTTTTGCAACAGCTCAAAGATAATGCCGAAAGAGACAATTATCAGTTAACATTCTTGCTTATATCTTCTCTACAAGATATTTCTGAGTTCGAAAGATCATTACGACCAAAGGATTCCTCACAGATACACCCTTTAAAGCATGTGATAGCCAAGGTTGTCCTACAAGGTAACTACAAACTCGATCAAGCTAGAAATGACACCAAAGAGCCCACAAGTCACAGTATCCTCAAAGCGGACCAAGGAGCTGCCAACAATGACTTTCATTGGTCATCTGCGCAAGATTTCCATTCGTTTCTAGATCGAGAAGGAATCTCTTCAGTGGTCTACAACAAGATCGCAGCCTATGACACACCATTGAGGCCTACAATATTTTCAGAGATGGCCGAAACTGGACAAACTTTGGGAATCGCTCTGAGAGATATAGAAGCACCCCAGAATATACTCTACTACAAAGGAGCATGTAGGATGATAAATGGGAAGCCTGCCCCGATCATGAAAGATCGCGATCAGCAATGGTTCTTACTGAGAAGAACCACTTATTTCGATACGAGAGATCGAGAGATAAATCCCGAACTGCTTCCGGATCCGGAAAGTGAAGAAATCGTGGAGTATTGCAAAGTTATAGTCTATGATGTGCTGGCTGCTCTAGGTACATGTCCTGAAGCTATCTTGGATGCCCTAAATGTCCTTGAACCTCCCGATTATGAGAAACAACCAGATCATAATGAACTACATCGTGTCGTAGGTGTTACTCCGAAAATGAATCCGGAGACTGCTACCCAGGAAGAACTTGATGCGGCGGTTCAGTTGGGTGAGGATGAGGAGAACCCATTCAAGTCTCCAGCAAGTACCAATGCGGAGACCATGAAGAATGTAATTGAGGCACTTTTGAAAGGAGCTTTATTGGATTGTAAAGCCAAAGGTATCGGACAAGCAAAAGTAAAGGATAGGTTTTAAGAGGAGAATAGGCTGCGCAAAAGAATATGCACCTGCAGGTGTTCCGCAAACAATCTGGTCTGCAGGTGCTCTGCTAATGGATTTATCTGCAAGATCTACTACTTGCTCTGCAGCATTCTTCTTAATCTAGTATAAATTCAGTATAAATCTAAGCCTGAACCAATGATAAGCCCTAGAATCACCTGCAGGTCATCTTTTCGAACCATTCAATAATCTAGTCTGCAGGTACTCGTTGGGCAGTCTACAGAAGGAGAATGACGTTCCATGAATCTACGCTTGATAGTCAATGCACCGAATGCATACTTTTCGAGGTACAATGTTTCAGGAATCTGGTATTTAGGCAAAGGAAAATACTAGAGTTCAAGGTTCGGGAATTAGAGGTTATAGATTGTGGGTTTAGGATCCGATTTGGAACAATTTGGTGGCGCTCCTTTATTTTTAAGGGAAATTCGCCAGTCTTCTAGTACGATGAGTTTGATCGTTGCACTTCATACTGCCATACCAAACAAAAACATTCATTTGTACAAATTGTTTTGCTAGCGAGTATTTACTTCCCGTCAAAAACGGCTTTCGGTTGTCAAGACAAGATAGGGGCAGGCAAGGCCAAAGTGAGATTGATTAAAAGTTATTTGGGAAAGAACGCCCCTCGAGTTCCTTTCCTTGGACTAGACATCCTTCTATATTACAAGTAAAACTGTGAGACTAGGACGTTGCAAACGAAGCCGACATTCTCATCCATGATTTTAATTAGATCTGGAAATTAACCATTTTTCGATATTTTTCTGGAGATTTTGTACCAATAGAGAAAGTTACAAGCCCTTCTTAGAATCAATGAACCAGATGTTGATGTAGAATTTAATCAGAGCAATTGTTCTCTATGTCGAATTTGAATTTCAAAGAGAGGCAATCCTACACATCAGTTTGCATCGATGTCGCCTCAACCAAGTTCACATGCCAATTGACACATAAACGACTACCGCAAATGTTTTGCAAATGCGGTGAATGATATACAGACCTGATCATATAATCTTCCGAGTTTATCCAGGTCCTCCAGATTCCTCGAGGCAACTTCATTCTCCGAATTTCCATACTCGGGTCTACGAACAATCCACCCCCAAAATACTATACTCTGTCGAACTTCCCGCAAGCATCAAATATCAGACAAAGGGAATCATTGAAGTTTCGACTAACATATTTTCCTAATCACTCCAAAACTCATATTATAAATCATTAGATAGTGTCTGAACAAAGAGGTCGATCGAATCCACGAATCAGGACAAAGAAAATCCACTCGAAAAATGTAAAAGCGTGTTCACTTCAACGAGAGCTTTTCATATCATGTTATCGTGGACTTCATTTCATTCCATTTTATCTCGATGATTTGATTCCCAACTTTTATTGTTATCTTGATTTTCCGAACAATGCGAAGTTTGGTGCAGACAGCTCTTCAATAATAGCAAAATCAAGTTCCAATCCAATACGAGGAACCTTTATTCCTCGCCGTTTACACACCTGAATTCTGACCAGGATGCCGTATACACCCCCATCAACGGCAGACACCACCATGATAATCAATCGACCGCGACCTCCCACTTGGGTATTCCTCCCCCCTTCCGACGAACCAGAATCAACTTCGGATTCGGATGCCCTCCCTCCCTACCCTCCCCCTCCAACTCGTCCACCACCCCGCACTCCACTAACACCACCGGCTCAAATCCACATTCCCTCTCCAACTACTTCAAATTTCAACCGTAACTCGTATGAATATGAATACAACAGCACATCCACAATCAACCGCGAGCTCAAAGCATCCAGCGCGGCAAACAAAGAACCCCCTGACTTTCCACCATTCTGCAAAGCACTCCTTTTTGATTCCCTACAAACAAATCTTGATTCTCTAGGGCCGCCATCTCCTTCCATCTCCCCTTCTGTGTCCTCACAATCGTCGAAGCCACCTACTCCCCAACCATGGTTCCACCCCATCTCGCACCGTCAATTTCCCAAAGCTTCTGTCCCTCGAACCAGAGATCGTCCACCTTCCCCCCTCATTCAAAGTATCTCTGCTTCAGAGTTTTACATCAGTTCTCTTTCTCCCCCGGACTACTATTCCCAACAGCAATTAGAAGAGGAAGACACAAATGATTGGGTAATAATACCACCCGATGTCTATTCACTTTCATCATCCCCATCTTCATCATCGCCATCTTCATCATCGCCATCTTCATCATCGCTATCTTCATCATCTGATCCCGCTGCGCTAATTTTACATAAAAATGGAACAACCAGAAGAGAAGAATGTAGAGGTACTGAAGGCAAAATGAGTACACTAGGATATCTATTCAGCTTTTTGTATGCATCCTAGACTTTAATCCTTCATTTATAATTATCAGTTTGGGAGACAAGAAACGGTGACAGAATGAGGATTGCACTGAAAATTGGAGCCAGGATGTCAACGAAAGGGTATACATCAACAGGGTCCTTGAAACTTGCTTACCAAGAGGACAAGGAAAATGGCAGAGAGGGCACAAAAGACCTCATTCTTTGATTTCTTATCTGTTGAATCATTATCTTTTATCAGAAATGAGAGAGTAGTATAACAATAATAAGGAGCAAATGGAACGTGTAAAACATGTGAATACAGATGTGAGCATACAAGTGGCCGATTTGACATACGGAAATGTTCGATATCATGTTTGCTTATATCGAGATTTGGAACGAGAGCAAAAGGATTGAATGGAATGATAGATGAACATCAATAATATGCACACCAAAACGTGAGTTCTTATCATTACAACATGATTACAGCGATGCCAGGAAATAGTGATGATATGATTCGCATTTATAACACTAGAATGACTGAGATGTTATAAAAATTCATTTCCATTCGACAAAAATATGAAAGTACCCGCATGGCCCTTGAAGACTTCCAATCCACCGCCGTCCAAAATACTGCAACTTAAAAACTCATAGAGCGTATAATGCGTGACCTAAACGCCTGATCCATATTTCCTTTGCCATATTCCCTTCCCATAACCTTACTATTGTTTCTGCACCTTGGCCAAACCCTCTCCTTCTCTCCTAACCACCTTCCTAGGCAAGATCATCACCTTCCTACTTAATAATTCTCTCAGCTCCTTGCTAATCACCTTTGGTCTCTCAGGCATGTCTTCCAATTCCCCATTAGTTGGCTGCTTTCCTTTGTCTTTTCTTGCACCCTCGATTGTACCACCCCCCATATCTGTACCTCTTGATGCGCTGACAGAGCCAGATGGCTCAGCAACTTGTGTACCTTGAGTAACACGGTGTCTAATAGATGGCTTTGGGAAATTTGACTTTTTATCAATAGCCTCAACTGTTCTCTGGAAGCGACGGAATAATGCCTCTGCACGAACAAGAGTGGATTCCAAATCTATCTGATTGGATAATTCATTAACTATGTCTCATTAGTATTCGTCACCCTCGAATCTTATGTTATGAGAATGAAAACATACCATATTTCAATACTTCATCGAAATGTTGCAAATGTGTCATGATAACATCTCTATGCTTTTCTAAAATTGCTAAAGCAATGAAGAGATGGAACTCTTGACTCAAATAATCTGTCCATAATACCTCCCAAAGATGTAGAACGTCCAACCATGCAAATTCACGCTTATACCAGACGAGCAACATGCGGAAGAAGAAAAAGAAATTAGTACTATCTGCGCTTTGAAGGTGGAGATAAAGCTTAGGATCCATGAGTTGGACAAGGTGATCGAGAGTGAGAAGCTGAGAACGCATTCCTGATTGATCCCGGAGAAAGTTACGTTCCATACGCTCCATGAAATGTTGAAACCCCCAGAAAGCGATAGCATCGTCTTGCATGACAGCATATATTGGAGCGAGAAGATCGGACATGCCTTGTACATAACCGAGGTCGCGATTGTATTCGTTATAGGTTAGAAGCATATCTTTCATTTGCTCCAAGTGAACATTGGTACCCACATCAGCAAATGGTGAGTTCGGGTCTGGATGTGGCGTATCCTCTCCTGCGTATAATGGGATGTTACGATCCGTCCTATGAACATCTTTCTCTATCGTGTGAGCCCCAAGAAATGGGATATGTCAGCCTTTTCAAGTCTTCAAAATGATAGGATATTGAGCTTTATTACCTATCCGATTTTTCTGTTCTCGCCACCATTCCCCTTCCTCTCCTTCACCACCCAAGTCGACCAAACGGTCCCACCAAGCACCTTTCAATTTCACATACTCATCTCGTAATGCTGCCATCACGGCTTTTCTTTCATCTGCTGAGGAATCCCATTCATAAACACCGAGCAAGAACAACCAGGCCTCTTTTCTAACTCCATCTTCTGGGTCGAGTCCACCATGAAATATCCTTTCTTTAACCTCATCTACGGTAACAGATAATCTGCCAGTCCTTTGATCGAAAAACTTGTTCCATTCTCCAGACGTTACGGGTTTCCTCTGTTCCCTTATAGTCAAAGAACCCATCTCCGTTTCCAATAACTCGAATTCGCCGACATCTGTTTCCTCCATTTCCAAGACATCCCTTGCTGTCCATATTCTCTGATTCTTATCCCTTTCACTTTGCTCTGCGATACCCATAGCCCATCGCGCTAAGTATATCCTAGCACTATCAAACTCCTCTTGTATTGTTTGAACTTCCGGGTTCTTCATGAACCTCCTAACCTGTGGAGGTACTTTAGGATTTTCAACAATTGAATCGGCCGTCCTTCTCGTGAATGTCGTAACCTTACTAAACTTCTCCATCAGATTCCATCCTGCTTCCTTCACAAACTTTGTAACTGGATCCATCCCAGCGTCTCTCTGCGCACTTCTATATGCACTCGAACCAGCGCCAGCAGCACTTCCAACTCTGGTACCACTACTTGATGGTCTCCTCACTGGCGCAGATGTGACTGGCTTGTCTCCAAACGCTTCCTTATCTTCGGCCGAAGGTTCCACCAAGTAGATATTAGGTTCTGCACCACTTCTTTCAATATCAACATATCGTCTCAGCCACCTTAACACCTCATCGCCACCCCAAAACATCTCTCCATTCGCGCCAAATGGATCGAATGATTCCCTCGTCCTCTTCTTCTTTTGTAAGATTGTAGATTGACATTCCGAGTCGTGAAAGAATAGTGCAGGGAAGGAATCTCCTGCTCGAGAGTTTATTATGACACTTCCAAACCACCATCCTAAGCTCGGTGGTCGCACGAGAAGGCTATAAACCTGCGAGACGGGTATGGCGAAGGCATAATGACCGACGGATCCAGAATGGGTGGTGGTTGTTGGAGGAGGTGGTACGAGATATGATTGTTTAGGTGGAGAATCGCCTTCTGCAAGATCGACCTTCACATATGAATTCAAGGAATCCCCAAGAGATGATTCTGGAAGCCATGCCAGGAGTAAGGAGGCGGAGGTCTTAGATTTTGCATCTTTAGAGGAGGAAGATGTGGGGCGCGAATCTGGAGTTAACTTCTGTTGCAATAGAGCTATGTATCCGGGTATGTTATCTTTCGCAGATGGAGTAGGATGAATATAAACCTGTAGTTGTGGTTGTGATGTTAGTAACGAGCTGCTTGAACGACCCCGCACTTTGCTTGAAACATCAAGCTGCTGGAAGTTATTACCTTGCTCTTGGAGAATAGTAGTTTGACCCCTCTCCCCGATTCTGTATATGTGACTGTATTATAATCCCCCTCCTCGTCGTCGCTCAAAGCATAGAAGCTATTCGGCGATACCGGTCTTGCGGGGCCAGAAGACGACGTCATTGCCACGATAATGGGAATTTTGTAAGTCTCGCTGAAGTTGCAATCAAGCAGAAATGTAGTTCGAATGACCTCAGCTATCACAAAGTATTAAATTGACAGCGGTCGTATTGAAAACATTTTATCTTGAGGTTGTATCGTACTGTAGTTTGTGGCTTTGATGGAGTAATATGACGCGATTGTCTCGTCCTAGAATCATGGTTTGATTTGGTGGTGTTTGCGCGGCAGGCGACTTTAACTAACTCGTGATCTTATGCCACATTCACATGAAAATCAACATTTTCGATATTCTTTCTTATGTAACATTCTAGTAATTTTCTTGGTGGAAAGGGACTTGATCACAGTTATTCTAATAATTTGCATAATAGAAAGTGTTAAACCGAGCCGAGTGAGAATTCTGGCCTTTGCCGGCTGCTACCAAACAGCACTGATAAAGCTTTAATCTAGAGATTGCCTATGACCTTATCCATTCCCTTTCGGCAGGGGGATGAGAAGATACTTCTCGCGTTGGTGCTCTGAGCATTGTTCTCTTACTAAAAGAACTTCGTAGACGCAACAGACGAAATAGGGGCAGACCACATTCATCCATCCGGACGGCGAATTCGTGATACATTACATGATCTTTACGATTTTTTGTTGGTCAAAAGCAAAGAACCACAGTCTTCAGAAATCAAAGCTAATTCAGATCGATTCCCATACTCAAAGCCAGTTTACAATCAAATCTCATCTGTTCTGTTCAATACATTGCGAATATGGTCTTCTTTTGAGAATGCTGTCGTTCATGAATTTGGCTAATTTCATTGCTCATCAATCCATCCACAAAACATTCTCCTACAAAATTATAACGTCTAATTTCGAGAGTTTGGTATCCTAATTGTTTCTTTTCTAGAATGATTGAGATTTTGGCATCTAGGCATTTGGCAGGTAGTTCTTGTCTGGGTCCCGTCGAGTTATTCCACCAGCGAGAGAGATGCTGCAATATTTTCCAAGCTCTCCATCCATTTCCAGACTTAATATTCGTCGATTCAATTGGCCTTAGAATATAGGGTAGTGGACTACCAATGAATTGAAAAACAATATCACCAGTTTGGGTCCCTTCTAGTACCAAACAACAGATACCTTCAAGCGATTCGGCATATCTTCGATTGTATATTAAGGGATGTAAACGATTGAAAAGTTCCAAAACACTATCCGGAAGCTTTTTATCTTTCCACTCTTTCCACAGTATCCGACCTATTCTACCTTCGTCTCTGCGCCGAGTATCGCGAGGGTAGTCAGTAATCAGGCTTATGGTGCCGATTTTATCGCCCACGCAAGCGAGGACTCCTTGATCCCTGAGATATGCACTATTCGAGATAGCACTTCCTGATTTGTCTAGAGGTTCAACCCAGTCAACAATCTTTTGTTTGTATTTTGCACGGGTTGTCCAGTCTGGCACCCATGATGGCACCCATGATGGTACTGATGATCGAATATGACAGGCGTGATTGATATATTGTTCTGCATGACTTAAAACGTCATAATTATTGTCCGTCTCAATGAGATAGTTGACAACGTCTGAATATACTTGGCGAGGTGATTTCTCATAACTTATAGTAAATGGCTATGTACCTTCTGGCCTTTTAGCAATACCAGAGAGCGCAAAGATGATGTCTCGACTGTCCGAGGCCATATAACCTCTCTTTGTCACAAGAAGATCAAGGAGATTCAATCGTTTTCCATATTCAGGTATATGAGGTGGCCCACACAGTGGTAGTGATGATTTCTCGTCATTTTCAGGTGACTTTCGATATTCAAGTCGTTCCCAATAGAAATCTTCCAGGCGATTCTTGATCACATTATCATAGCCTGCACCAAAATAGCCTGTGCTAGTACTTAGAGCTACGACCATAGCATAGTAAAAATCATCCCATGAAACTCGTATTGTTCCACATTGTATCCATATTCGAATGGAGACAATTATCTCTTGATAGATCCATACCCGGCTCCAATAAGGACGCCAAAGGACTTCAGATGCTGAATTTCTGATTTCTTCTTGACTTATCCCCCAAGATTGGGTAGGATTTGCCAATATCAAAGTCTCTTTTGTAATGTCTACTGACCCTTTGTGTTTCGAATCCCTTGTCGCTTGAAAGATATTCCCTGACCGTTCACTTGATTCACCAAGGAAAACAATGGTATCGCAGGCTGCAGAGTAAATAGACCGCATGTGAGCTACATGCCTGTTTCTCTCATCAACGTCAGACTGATTGATACATAAACCATCAGCCCAAAGACGAACAACCTCTGTCTGATGTCTTAGATGTCTCAGAGCGGACTCCAAATTTCGTGTTATATATAAAGTTTTCCCGTCGACTTGTATCATCCGTTGATCCTGGGCGTCACCCCATGTCTAGGAGAGAGCTGTAAATTTTTCAGATCTCGGAAGACCAACGACTTTCAATCATCGAACAACGAATGGCCGATGTTATGCAAGGAGAAGGCTTAACTAATATAAGACGAATAGAGTCGAGTGGTCCCAGAAGTGGTTTGTAGATATATAATGAATTTTTTCTAGTAATGAGGAGTGGTGTATAGGGTAATGAATTTCTGTTAATGATGGTACGCATTTTGTTTACTTCTATAATGAATTGGGAATTCTATAAGGTAGATGGTTAGCATATTGTATGTTGATGGCGCGCAGGTATGCAAATGATTTGCTGCATAGTGCTTATCTATGAACATGGGGAATTTTGAGACGAGGGCTTAACTACTAGATAACGTGATTCATCACCGAGTAAATCATATCACCAAACAAATCACTTTTATCTCAATTAATATATTCAAATTCATATTATTCAATAATCATTAATTCAATTAATTAGAACTATTAAGAATCTAATAATCTAAAATCTATTATATCAATTTAATAAATTCTTATATTATAACCTATCTTTTCATAATTATTATAATATTAATTAAAAAATACTTTTCTATTAGAATTCCTTTTATTTTAGTACTTATCATATTGAATCTAAATATCAACTTTTTATTGAAATAATATATTCATAATCTTCTATTTAGTAAATACTCCTCCTTAATATATTTATATTTTTTATATATATTAATATTAACTTAATACTTTATTAATTTTTCAAAATATATAGTTTTTTATACTTAAAAGTATATTCTCATATACTAATCTCTCTATACTTTTAATTAAAATTAATACAATTTTAAATAAAAATATAGAAAAGCTTGATTAATAATAAGTTATTTAAGATTTAACTAATATTAATTAAGAAAAAGCTTTTATAGGATTATAAGGAGTTTAAAAAACCCAGAAATCTAAATTAAAAGGAAAAGAATATTACGACGGTCCTGTTACGGGAGCTGCCTCTAGGGTCACGTGGAAGTGTCTAGAGTTCTCTCGAGGTGGTTTAGACTAAACTTCAAGTAGGAATTCAATAAGGTTGTAACTGGTTACAATTCTCGTAACTATAGTAATGAAACTAATGATTGTTCTTGAGCACGAAGCTCTATATTATAATGAAACTCATTCTGTTATATAGACCTTCGTCCTCTGGAGCCCCTGGGATCCGTATGCTCCTGGAGCCCGCGGCTCCCCAAGGCTCCCTCACGTGACATGCGAATGTGTCATGTGATGTCTGTTGTAACAGGTCCTTGCGAAGTACCGCGTCACATGACTATGAGCAGGTGACGGAGCGTCAAGGAGCTGTAGCGCTCCTGGAGCGCAGTGAGGTCCGTAGCGATTCAGCCTATAAGGAGGTCCCAAGGAATATAACAAAGAATGAAGATCTATATAAGGGAATAAGTTTTATTATAATATAAAGCTTCGTGCTTAAGAACAATTATTAATTTCATTACTATAATTATG
Organism: Botrytis porri; assembly: GCF_014898465.1. NCBI lineage: Eukaryota > Fungi > Ascomycota > Leotiomycetes > Helotiales > Sclerotiniaceae > Botrytis > Botrytis porri. Next base: position 1,636,691 of record NW_024066086.1, on the reverse strand, counting down.
AGAATTACAATTAGTTACTAATCTTATTAAATTCCTACTTAAAGTCTAGTCTAAACTATCTCGAGAGATCTCTAGTCACTTCTACATGACCCTAGAGGCAGCTCCCATAATAAAGAAATAGATATATAAATTCGAATATCTAATTTGAAAAGCATTGTTTTAGAATTAAATGAAATTAATCCTACTCCTCGAAATTTAGCTTTTATATTCTGATTTATAATTAACCATTAATATACAACTTTAAAAGCTATAAAGAATTCGATCTTTGAAATATAATTAATATATACTCTTATAAACCCTTCAATTTGAGTATTATATTCTCATTTTAAAATATTAAAATATTTAATATTAAAAGACTAAATTAAATAACTTGAATATAATAGTAAATATATATATTTAATATTATTCTTTTTATAATAATTCTAGAATGATATTAATTTATAGCTTTCATATTTATTCAGTACTAGCATTCTATATTTGTTCTTAATTCGATTTCTTATATGTTTATCAAAGTGTTTCAATTATTTTAACCCTATCTCATTGTTTATCCATTCATTAGAAATAGATTTAATAGTCCATTCTACAGGAAGATCGATTTCTATATACTAATTAGAAAAATGCATCTATTCTTGAATTATGAGAAATAAAGGTATAGTATCCCCCTCACTATTATCATATATAATCACTATCGCCCATTCTCAATTATCTAATTGTATAACTTTACTTCTACCGAATCTCTTAAAGCTAATAACAATTATACCAGCATTTATAATTCCTATTATAAAGTCTGTTTTATCAAAATTCTATAAATTACAATCAAAAATACCAAATTTGTTTCGTATATTCGATATAAATCGGAACTAATCTCTAATAAGCTTAGGATTTTTATAGAGAGCTTTTTGAAAATTATAAATACAAGTAAAACGTGTTCTTAATTCTTTATTACATTTTATGAATCAATACATCTATTATTTTCCAACTCTTTTTGCTTCTTTTGTGTTACGGGAGCTGCCTCTAGGGTCACGTGGAAGTGTCTAGAGATCTCTCGAGGTGGTTTAGACTAGACTTCAAGTAGGAATTCAATAAGGTTGTAACTGGTTGCAATTCTCGTAACTATAGTATGAAACTAATGATTGATCTTGAGCACGAAGCTCTACATTGTAATGAAACCCATTCCCTTATATAGACCTTCGTTCTCGTCTGGATAGCTTGGGTAGACTGTCTATCCTGTCTATCCACGGATAGCCTGGATAGCTTGCCTATCCTGTCTATCCATCACGTGACACTTGCCCCGTGACCTACATGATACTACTGCTTATCTAACCTGTGCTTACTAGATAACCTGTAACCGCTATCCCTCCTGTGCCTACTGTAGGATAGGTGCCAACAAAAGATAGGTACCTATCTTTTAATCATTGCTTATTGATTCGGTTACCGCTATCTTTCGTTACCCTTTAATCCAACTGTCCCTACAGTGCTGTTTTCGTAGGTTCCAACACCAAGGCCTTAGGTTTATCTTATAATCCATGTTGCGGTGCGGGTACCTCCGTAACATTTTGATTTAAGAATATAATTCACTATATCTTCCACCCCCTTATGTTTAGATACAAAACCTCTTATATTCATATTAATTATATATTAAATAATAATTTCCTTTTCTAATTTCAAAAGGTTATTATTATTTGGTAGAGATTCGATATAAGGAATAAAACCATTCATTCTATAGTGTAGTATTATATATGGTATATTATATAGCTTGACAGATCGTTAAATGCTGAGTTTTTTGTCTTTTCGAATAACTTTAATGGCTAAGAGTATTCAAGCTTTATTATTATTTAATTATATAATAATTGATTAATAAAATATGTGTTAAATTAAGATATGAATATTTGAGGTGAAAATAATCTATTTGGTGATATGATTTACTCGGTGATGAATTACGTTAGCTAATTCGTTGACGTCTTTTGTAAGATTATATAGGCTCGAGATAGGTTCACGATATGTGGGTATATTTATAGTAGTAGCATCAATGTTTATAAGAATAGTAGAAAATGTTATTACAAACTGAATGCTTTATATGAATATCGTATTAACTTACTACAAGATACCAGTCAACTCCTAGTGACACCCGATGCAATTATATCGAAGTCAAACTCGGAAATAGACAAGCTCACCGGGAGCGGGGTAATACTCTCCGGTGGAATAGACAAACCAGATGTGCAAGTTTCCAGTCCTCGCGAGCTGGTGGAATTTATTCGGCACTTCTATTCATTGTCTTGACATTTTCTATATTCATTTGAGAACTCAATCGAAAAGCTTCTCAAAGTTTATGCTTGTCAATGCTTCGAAGTGTACCTTCAAGGTCCAGGCACTTACGGCGCAATGTCATTCATCGCAGGCTTGGTATAAATACTAGCCGGAGGGTTTATTCTTCATCGACTCGACCTGCCATTTCCTCAATATTCACCGGTCAATCTGGAATTTTCAAGACCTTTCTACACACAAAAGCAGAAAGTAAAATTGAGTTTGTAGACGATACAATATACGCGCTTTCCACGGCGTCTGGCAGAGCCGGCATAGCTATCATACGTATATCTGGCTCCGCATGCCTCGATGTATGGTACCTTCCTTTCACTTGATGAGTCTTTGATATTGACTATTATAGATCTATCACAGCTTGTGTCCATCTAAATCGATCCCAAAACCACGATATGCCGCTGTCAGAACACTGTATGAACCGGCGAACTCGATTCTAAACATTCTCGACTCCGATGCTTTAGTTCTTTATTTGCCCGCGCCGAAAACCGTCACTGGTGACGACGTCCTCGAGTTGCATGTGCATGGAGGTCCAGCTACAGTCAAAGCAGTTCTGGGAGCAATTCCACAATCTACCTCGCCTGCGAAGATCCGATATGCTGAACCTGGAGAGTTCACACGTCGAGCGTTTCAGAATGATAGGCTAGACTTGGCACAAGTGGAAGCATTGAGTGATACATTATCTGCAGAGACAGAGCAACAAAGGCGTGCTGCTGTGCGAGGAAATTCTGGGAAGCTTGGTCGTACATATGAAGCATGGCGAGAACAATTGTTATGTGCGCGGGGGGAATTGGAGGCATTGATTGATTTTTCCGAGGACCAACATTTCGATGAATCTCCAGCAGAGTTATTATCGAATGTCACAGCTCAAGTCGAGATTATGTTAACAATGATTGCCGCACATGAGTCAGCAAGTCATCGAGGTGAATTACTCAAGAAGGGGATTAGGATTGCTCTACTAGGACCACCTAATGCCGGCAAGAGTTCCCTACTAAATCAAATCGTTGGTAGAGAAGCTTCTATTGTTAGCCAAGAAGCCGGGACTACTCGGGATATTGTCGAAGTTGGTTTAGATATTCGTGGGTACCTTTGCACGTTTGCAGATACAGCCGGTTTGAGGACTCAAGTTACACTAGTTGGAAGCGCGAAGAATGACTCAATAATTGGGGATATAGAGCAAGAGGGTATTCGAAGAGCTAAAGCAAAGGCATATGAGTCAGATCTTGTCATTGCCCTCGCCAGTATAGAGTGGTCAGATATTCGGACCGGGTGGGAAATTCGCTACGATGATGAAACATTCGAAATAGCGGCTCGAGCCTCGAAATCCATGATCGTTATTAATAAATCTGATTCAGTCACCCCTGAAATACTGTCAGAACTTATAAATGACTTCAAAAAGTCTCAAAAGGGCAGATTTGATCAATATCCCGTTCCGTTGATGTCAATTTCATGTAAAAATGCTCAGGCATTAACGGATAAAGGAAGTATTGGCCAATTCGTCGACGAAATGGTATCTCTTTTCGGCAATATGACATCTCTTCCGAATGAACTTGAGGATTTGCTCGGTGTTACTGAGCGTCAGCGCCAGCTTCTCACAGCCTGCTCAGCCCATCTATTAGACTTTATGAATGAGGCACAACAGCATGTCGATCATGAACAAGAAGCGGATATAGTTTTGGCGGCTGAGCATCTTAGATCCGCAGCCAATTGCTTGTCACGAATTACAGGTAGGGGTGAAGCTGGCGATGTTGAAGAAGTTCTAGGCGTAGTTTTTGAAAAGTAAGTGAAACACAATTCACCTCTCGTATCTTGTACGTACAGTGGACTGATTTTTTGGCCCCCAGATTCTGTGTTGGCAAGTAGACGCGAGACGGGAGTCAAGACGCATATTTGCAAGTTAGACGATAGAAATGAGATGAAGATATAGATTTGATATATCTCTGCTAAGTATAAATGTTTATGTATTAATAATACATGAAGTAAAACCCGAAGAAGTGATGGAAGAAAAAGAAGCTCTATGTAATGCAATGCTGTAACACCTGAGAAATGCCCAAAAATTTAGAAAACACCATCAAATGCATCATCATGATTCATCCCTCAACCGACGTTCCTCTAATCCCTCCAATCCCAATCTTTAAATTTTAACATCGCCCCCAAATTGTGACTCCTCCAAATGGTTGATCAACTTTGTTCCACCCCACCCCCGATGTGCATGCGGTCTACAATGCAACCAAACTCGCCAATCTGAATTGCAGCCCCAACATGTTGGATCTATGGTAATGAAGATGCGTAATAATAAAAATTCTCGGGACATGCTAGAAAAGAATTGAAAGAAAGCCAAAAAAAAAAAAAAAAAAAAAAAATGATGACTCCGTGTATATGCTAAGAAATCTATGCCTTGCGTCGCGAAAGGAGAGAAGAGTAGGGAAAGTAAAGGAGAACCCGTGAGGATGAAAAATTCTTGATCATGAAATGAATGAAAAGTAAAAGCCAGTGGAGACGCAAATGCCGTGTATAGCAAGAAATGTATGCGAATTGAAAACTCCGGAAAATGCTATGATGTAGTCGTGAGACTAGATGTTTAATGTGCTGTGTTGCCAATCTAGAAGTCTATAGTTGTATATGCCGTCCGTGCTATGCAGATAAAATGGATCGCTCAATCGCTCGAAATCAAACCGCCGAGAATGATGTGGATATGATGTGATGAAGGGGTTTAACCGAATAAATGTTTATCAGGTTATCTGATCACGGATAAAGAGACGAGAGAAAGAAACATTTAGTTGTATCCACCTCGTCCATCTTCTTCCTCATCATCATCTCCGCGACGAAGAGAAGAGACGGTAGGACGGAAGCTGTCTTCATCTTCGTCATTCTTGTTGGGTCCATTGTACCCTCCTCGTCCGAAGTTGAGTGGAGTTGACGAGGTGGATGTGGAGTAGGTGGTTGAGGTGGAAGATTGTGCGGCCATTTTCGAGATTTAGTTAGAAGTTGATGTGATAGTAGAGTGTATTGATATAATAATTTTTCAAGGTGAAATCGGAGAGAGTAGATGATATTGAAGTGCGTTGAAAAGTGAGTTTATGTAAGAGACTGTCTGTTTGATGTAATATGAAACTTTGTCTTGTATTGTTGTGAAGGCTGTTGATGATGATGGAAATAAGAACCTCAACGTAGGAAACGATGCCACTCTATATACTCTCCCTCTTCCTCTTCCTCTTCCGCGCTCGCAAATTGTTATAACAGTATCGCATTCTCAACTCATCATGACGACAAAGCCTCACCTCATCCTCTTCTGGCCCCAGTTAGCAACTCTGGGAGTTCGAGGAGCCCGCGAGACCCCATGCAAATCCATATCAAATTCACGCTAGCACAACAAAAACAATGTATTTCAAGGCAGTGAATACCCAGGTAGGTAAGATTGTAAGAAAAATACTGGAATAAGGAATTGATTAATGAACCTACATTAACTCCAGACAAATAACCTACCAAATCCTGACAAATCCACTCATAGCGTCCTAAAGTTTCCTGGTCTGCCCATCCACAATCATCCTCGTTTGTTTTGTTCTTACTCCAGTGGTCACTAAAAGCTAAGATCAAGGACATGTCTGCTGCAATGTCAGATACCCAGTTGTGAGATAGTCCATCACGTTGGGTCGGGTACTTCGCAAAGTTCTCAGCCTCCTTCGTGAACCGAGCTCTGTACGCTTTGGCTTCGTAGTTAAGGTTAGAAAAATGCAGTTGTGATTACATGCCCCTAAATTCTATTTTTTGGTCTATGAGTGGAGATTTATGGCTAAATCTTACATGTACTTTTGGCGGGGCATGGGTCATGGTCATGGCCATCACATCGCCATCCCATTCCCATTCCCGAGATCCCTCAATGCCCTTTCTTTGGCACTTGGAGGAACGGAGATTATCTAGGCGCGTCTATTTAGAGGACTTCTTATAACGGTAATATTTTGTGAAGAAACTGGATTCACTGCGCAAAGGAAGCTTGTTGTTCATCGTTCATAAAACTCTAATCGAGTTTGAGATGCATATCTACTATGGATGTGTGTTTTGGTCGGAAAATTAAGAGGAATCCATCGGAGGAGAGACGGAAAGTAACAATACAACACAATATGCATGTAAAGTACCTTACATCTCATCTGTCCATCCATCGATCGTCCACGACACGTTTCCTTCCAGGATTGTATTATGTTGTGTGTACGAATCTCACTCTCCGCTCTCCAATCAACCTCGATTAAAAATTAGTATCTGTTAGCCTTAAGGCTACAAGGTTCTAGTGTTCACCAACACACCGGTGTATCTCAGCCCTATGATCTAATCTATTCGCAGGGGCTATTGACAGGTCGGTTATTTATATCCCAGTTCAATTGTTTGAATTAGTACATGTTAGAGATTGATTTGTGTATGGTGGGTACAAGAGTTGGAACAATCTTTCTTTTGGCTAAATAGTTTGTGGCTAGTGTAATATGCATGCACGATTCCGCTTCTTCTCGGAACATTTCTAATACTCAGAGAAGTAAGAGCTGTGGCACACGCGCATGTTGAAAGTAAGTCCATTTTTGTCTATGTTTGTTGTTTACGTGTTGCTTGGCCCGAACCTGAACTTGCAACGGCTCTTCTAATGAAAGCCAAGGTGATAAGCGCGGAACTAATCCATTTCCCAGCTAAGGGATCTCCAGGGCATCTCGATACTTGCCTTATATTATTAAAATACTAAAGTCTAAGTTATCACCTCCAAATTATCCTTAGCCCAAGGGAAAGGGGAACAAACGACAAACAGGCGATACTATCCAAACCAAAACGTCGTAAGCTTACTACCATGTCTCTCGGTACCAAACTATCTCTATTTTCTTCTCTTCAGACAACTCAAAAACATAACGAGATGGAAATCACTCTCAACGGAACCAGTCATTACTCATAACATTCACCGAAAGTTCCAAATAAGAAATTCTGAAGGCTTTGATATGTGGATACATACTTTTGACCCGTCTAGATTCCTAAAGGAGTACGAGGACTTCCAGGCGCTGTGCTTTTACGGAATCACAAGGGATTCGTACGAACATGCCAATGGGAGTTTGGTTGAGGGTTCCCCGGATCGGGATTCTCACTTCATCGCAAGGTGGATATTGTATAATATATTAGGATCATAATGAATAAATTTTCGACATTTGGGGGATTACCGTATTTGTCCGACCTAAGAACATGGCCATGAAGAAACCCCCACCTTATCGCAATGAATAATAAACTCACATACACGAGATTATCTTTTTGAATTATAGTTATATTTGACAGAGCCAGATCCTGACAGATCTTGGTAAGTTCCCCGACCCCGAGTTCGCATCATTTCATCACCGCCGCTGATAAGGAATAGAACTAGAATTCTCACATTTGAAGATTGAGTCATTTTGGATAATCTCGCTATACATACGTTGCTCCGAATGTAAATTTCTAGGTTGCTGTTGAATTTTTTCAGAGGGGACTCGTACATGTCTCTCGATCGAGCTCGCTAGGTTATTCCAGAATTTATTAGATGGAACCAACAATTAGATAGAATGTGTGCTGACTCTTGAATTTTTAATGACTAAGAGACTTTCGGAAATTCGAATCTTTTTGTTGCTTATTGTAATCTATCTAACCTGATATTCGTGAGCGCTCCCCTCTCATCGTCACCCCTGAATCTCAAACGACACGCGACTGTTACCGAACGTTTCTCGTTCTTTCCGCACTCTCCACGTCCAGGAACTAACTCGAAAGCTTTGTCCATTTCAACAAAACTTGACAGCAAGTGGAGAATAAACACATAAAATGATGAGAGTGATTGATGGAGAGGCTGGCTGGTACGGGGCTCTGGCTGAGTAAACATCATCATGAATAAGCAACCAGGAGATGAATAGGTCATCAACTTAGCACTGCCTTCTTCAGTCCACCGAGAATCACCGAGTCGGTCGTGTCCAGGTTGAAAAATGTACGATATCGTGACAAATGATTTGAACAATTTGATAAAAAACAAGCTTTGGAGATCCTAACGGGCATCACGGCATCGCGCGGTAACTTTCCACTTAATTTCTTAATCATTAGTAGTCCACTGTGACAAATTCGACCTTCCAAGCCCTGAATCCAAGGTTCCTATACGGCCATCCCACGATGGGCAAAAGCAGAAATTCCATTGGCACCAAGATCGTATAATATCATCTCTATCAAAATGCTCACCGATGGGTTCCTCCGAATCTTATTCAAAATTATCTAGTAGTACACAGCTCACCGCAGTGAGCAGCTAGATCTCCACGACAATGGAACGTTACCTCGTGATATAAATCAGGCCTTAAGAGACACTTTTTTTTGGGGGGGGGGGGGTTGAAAATAAGCGTTGGGGCTTATCGGCAGTTCAAAGCCTGGGCAAATCCCAATAAAATGAGTGGATGCCAGAAGGATGGAAGAAAATCAGAGCTGGGAAATGTTTTGGATTGCGAAAACAGGATTGATAGGTTACGGATGTCATCAATTAGCGCCCGCGACAGATTGGAGAATCGAACCTGAGTGGAAGTGACGCCAAGCCTCGTCTGTTGAAATGTTTTGTGTTTGATTTCTATTAATAGAGTCCAAAGGGACAATTATATAGTTATTGGTAGATACTACATTGCACTTTAGTGTTGTGTAAATACTTGTTGGAGCAAATTAGTGAGGGCAAGAATAGATATCAAATTTTGTGATACAAATTCCTAACTGTCGATCAATTCCATTCTTCCAGTCAAAGATCATGTAATTCCAGGATCGTGCTATATCGTATGCCAGAAATAGCCATTCAAATTGTACGTTGTATGTGATGTTATCCGAGGAGTCATCCGGTGGGGTATCATATTGTGAGATCTTACATTGGAGATTTATCATGATCGCATCTAGGAGAAGGAGGTGGAAACCAAACGTTAGTTTATTCGAATATCAAATTGCAATAGCGACGGCTGCGCAATCATCGCGACATGGAACTGAGATGGATTTGTGTGTAAATATTCATCTCACATTCCAAGTGGACCAAGTGGAAGATCATAATACAGACTTACCCAGTATATTTTATTTGCGCCATCAATTTGCACATTCAACTGTCTAAAGTATCAAATACCCAAATTAGGAGGCTGGATCGATACATCCCAGTCAGTCACTCTTCCTAATCCATTTAGGAATCTTACGAAAATATTCCCGAGGGTACATCGGTAAACGACCAAAGTAGTGAAAGCACACGGTATACGCATTAACTCCATTCCTTCCGGTAAAGTACGGCGCGGTACTTCTCGTATTAAGCTTCGTTTGCTAAAGATCCAGTACCTAGCACATCTTTTGCCTGTCATTTATATCTCACATAGCCATTCTAACCATTAGGTACCTAGTGCTTGATGACAACAGAAATCCAAACACTATGATATGGAGCGTAGAGAGCATAATGCAGAAGAAGGCTTACAGAAGAAACCAAGAAAGCCCCGAGATGACAGTACCGTTTCTTAGCATAAGCATTTATGATTTCTTGCCGTCTGGCGTCTTGAAAAGCCATTTCGTTTGTAAATACAATCAATGGTCCCCAAAGTTGAGGCTCGTTTGCTTCCATATTAAAATACGTGGGAGAGGAACCTTGTTGACATGCGTACGGAAGGCACGGAAAGGGTGTGCAACCACTAGCTAGATGGGAAATTCTAGCAGTTGACTTGGCCTCGTGGCTCGGCTTCATGGATGAGGTTGGGGAGGAATCCGGGACTCTTGGGTTTTGCTTCCCAAGAGGGGGTGTTGTCAGATTTCTGCGGGATAAGGGGGAACACGTTTTTAATCACGGGGGTTTCATGATTACCATACATGAATGCAATGCAACATCAAAGTGATGGGAAATAATAAGATAGGGCTGTGTTCTTGATGTCTAGAAAAATGGGATGGTTTTTCCATGGGTTCGGATGTAAATAAAATCATGTGGGGGTTAATAAGCAAGAAGAATTGTTGCGGTGAATTCTTCTTTAGTTCTTACTCCTTTCATGTATCTGATAGGTCTCCGAGTCGCAGAGTGCATTGAAAAATAATGTATTTGTACGGGTATGGGAATTAAGAGTCATACCGGACGGAGATGCTCGGACAATGCTACCTAATTATTACGCTTTAGAAGATGATGGCTCTCACTTCTACAAATTGAGAGATACATACGTGAATGTAGATTTGACTAGCGAATAAAGATACGATAGAAAGGCCAGGTTTCAGTTTCGTGGAATTTGAACATTTGGAATAAAATGAAAATCTACATTGTAGGATTCTAAAGTTTTTCTCCTTGACATTAACGATAAAATTGGTTATGATCGTTGGTAATCAAATCCCAAATCCATCATCTCTCATACCAGTAACATGCAACATCTCTCTGGATCGTGTCGAAGGGAATGAAGAGAACGATCATGACTGCTTTGTCAAAGCTTTTTTGAATACCGGACTTTCTAATACCTTTGACCAGTCGTGTAGCATTGTTGTATTGACAACACTGAGATGTACTTCTTCGCCAGCTCTAGCAACCATCTCTTCTTCATACTTAGCAATGGCAGAGCTTTGACAAACATTTGTTTTGATTAGTTCGACAAGATTGCCGGCGTCAGTGATGGAATGATTGAGACCTTGACCACGTTCTATCGACAGGTCAGTATATAGTTTCGTGTAGAGAACTGGCACTCACGATAAGTCATTGGATGAGCAGAGTCACCAGCCAATGTCGCTCTTCCATTCCTATTATCCCATCGATGACTTTCTTCTCTCGGGTCCCACACAGCAAGTCCAAAATACCAAACTGGTTGATCTTCCGGTAACCATTCAAATGCACTTTTCCAAGGCTCCGCATACCCCTTGGCCATGTCTCGAACTTGTCTCAACCTTGCCGCATTATCGAATATCTTAGATTCTGCATCTTGAGTTTCAACACTTGACTTCCATGAGATAAAAAAGAAGAACGTCCAGCTTTCTGGCTTCTCCGAATCTGGAGCATCTTGCAAACCAAAGAATGCAAACAGATTATCGGGATGAGGTGCAGCCAGAAAGAGTGGATGAAATGAGCGAAGGTGAAGAGCTTGCTCTCGAGTATATTTTGCTTGCACAAACGAAGCAGCATATGGAAGTCGTGTATTCAACGATTGTTCAGGCCCTAGAAGTAGTCTTCTAACAGTCGATCTCGCACCGTCCGTACCAACTACCAATCTGCCAGTTATATGTTGACCATCATCAAAGACACAAGTTGTACTTTTTCCATCATCTGAAAATATTATATCTTTCACTCGTTTGTTCCATCGGATGTCGAGGTCCTGGGTCAACAGTGCGCGAAGTTTGGATCGTCGTAGTCTGTGGAAGTATGGAATCTCTGGAGCGAACATAACATCTCCTGTTGAGCCATTGAGAAATGCAAGAGTATCCAGGGGTTTCGTAGGTGTGTGTGGATCGACTTGACAAGATTGCAGTTCGTCAAGGGCAAATTCGGGTATCAAGGTCTTCAAGGCATTCATTCCCCAATGAAACCCCATATTCCAATCCCGTTGACCAGGAATTGATATGCCGGCATATTTTTCGAATACAATTGTCCGAATTCCTGCCTAATATTGCAATTAGCAGTTGCGCGTTGCTGAATGGTAGGTATACCAACTTTATGAAGTCCTTGTGCTATGGCAAGGCCTGTACACCCTATGAGACAACATGGAATGGTGAGCAAGTGCCTTAAACCGCAAGGACCATTCTCAGGGCCAAGTTTAGACCTACCTGCTCCAATTATAATTACGGGGTCTGATGGACCTAGCGGGGAATCTTGAATGTTTTCCCCCATAACTTTTTTGAGATGATGATTGATACGAAAAGGAAATGAAATCAAAGATTCAAGACTTGGAGGGTATTAAAAGGTCGACGATGAGAGTCGCTTATACAACAGTTCAAAGTTATTGTGGAAGAAAAACCACGTCCCTGGAACTAATCTATCCTTGATGATTGTTTACTTACATCGGAACCCAATGAAGCAAGATTCTTGCCTTAGTAGCAGATCAATCTAGATCGTGATTGGATTTGATTGGAAAACTCGATTCATGTTGTCTTTGAAGAGTTGATCATCGGTGAATGATATCTTGTAAGTCGCGGGTACATGATACATTTTGGTATCGGTGGAAGTCTCTAATTGTAGCGGGAAGTATTCTAGCATCCACTTTCGATTATCTGTGTGAATGAAACCTCATTTTAATCATTGTTGATTAGATCAGGACAAGCGGTAGTATCCGTGATTGGCAATGCAATACTCTTGCATTAGAAACCAGAGGACGAAGACAGCAATCAGAAGAGATGATTATGGTAGCAGAAACCTCGAAAAGTCCAGTACATATGGTCCACCTACCTTAGCAGGCTTGGACGGCGAGGAGGTGTACGTGGAAGAATCTCTCGCAGAATGTTCTGGCCCGGTCGACTAACACATTATATTACTTGCGGCTCGCCCCGCACTCCTTGGCGTCTCTCCTCGTAAAAAAATCCGTGATTACTTCGGATTACCTTCCAAGTGCAAATAGTACTTCACTATACATGCCGCCTCGACGTCTTGCCCAACTAGAACGCCATCAGCGACTGGAAGTAGTGTCCGTAAGCCACTAGTTGCCCTTCTTCGCCTCTATCATTTGTTTATTCTTTTTTGAAAACCGAGAACAAATGCTTGTGAACATTTTCTCGTTTTGTACGCAATTAAAACGGATTTGTTGATCATTGAATAAAATCCAATGGAGTTTAGAACCCTTACTGCCTAGTTCCCGCACAAGCAGAAGCGAAGAATGGAGAAGTCGTATTCGTTCCGGAGACAAAATTTCCCCGAAAGTTGGCTATAAAAAGATACATTGGATCTGAAATTCAGAATTACAATTTGACTTACAAATTTGAATGATCTTATCGCAACATGAAGTTGTGGAATCACTTAAACATGATCCTTCAACTTTCCTCACGTTTTTAATCCTAAGATACCTCCCATGCACTATTTATCTCGATAAACATCCCTTTCGGAGTCTTACCATGATAGACCAAATATCGATATCCCATCGAATTTTCAAACTTCAAAAAAGACGATAAACAAGCAGAAAGAATACTTTGACTATCGTGACTCTGCATTCCTCGATAGGATGTGATCCCGATACGTCGGCTAGCCATATCACAGATTACAGCTAAAAGAATGGGAGGCGTAATCGTGCTTATCAAGATGAGGAGTACTGGATACAATTATTTGAAATTAGGACGGTATTGATATCTTTCTGGCCAAGCCAATTAACACGAAGAGATTGAAGCCGTTTGTTGATTTGGATCCAGACGATGTGGAGGAGGGAGTGATGGCGTGGAACTTTTAGTTTCAACGACAATTTTTGTTGTGATCGTTGTCGAATGCAAAAGATCGAAGTGGATAGGATAGAAAAGGAATGGACTGGGCTGGATATATCGGAATGTGCGGAGTTTTTGTATTCTATTGTTGAATTTGCTTGTGGTGATCAGGCTTTGTTATTTGTTTGCTTCAAAACGTACATTTCGTTTATAATCGACGCAGTGTTCTTACCTTGAAGATTGAAACGTCTTTTACCACCACCAAGCGTGCCACCATGGATTTTGAGTAATCCGTCCTCTAGTTCATTGTGCTTATTGGCACATTTTCTCTAAATCACTCAAACACTGAATATGAATTGACCCAGCTAAATCAAAAATACAAAATGAGCCACTATTCCTCATTTAAGCTCATAAAAAACGACTAACCAATCCCGATACGCAACCAGAAACGAATGGTATCATTTGTTTCATCCATCTATCTTCATCTTTCATGTATCATAGCGCTGCTCTTCGTACAAAATTACAAGGTCGTTTGTCCCCTTTCTTCATTTGCTCTTTCACCTTAGCCAATCCACTTCTCATGCATACGCTTATAATACACCTTCAAAAACCTCACCCTTTAATCCTCAGCCCTGACTCCCACTACTTCCCCCGGCCTTATCCGCCATAACATCAATGTACCCTCTCCCCTTCTTACCCTTTCTAACCGTCCCCTTCCTTGCACCCGCGGTAGGAGGCCCCAATAAATCATCAATACTGGATGCAGTGTTCATACCCGTACTTGGTCTAGTGGGTGGGGCACTACCAGTGCTCGTCAATCCACTCAAGTTTCCACCCATTGCACTTCCATTACTCTGCGTCCTAGCCATTGCTGGGGCCATAGGAGGCTTTACCAGTCCACCATCGGCTAAAATACCAATATCACTAGAACCACTAGAAGCCCTTTGGGGTGGTGCGCTTGCTGAGCTAACGGATCGCGGGGGCATGCTTAAATGACCTGCCGCAACGGGCATCACGCCACCGCTAGCTGATCTAGGTGGACCGGTAGCTCTCGGTGGAGGTGGAGTTGCTGATGGAGTAGGGGTATTTTCTGCGCCTGCTTTTTTATTTATCCATCTTTTGAGATCGGGATCATACACAAAACTACTTTCTTCTCCAAGTTTCGCTCTAACGGCTTTCTTCTCTGGTGTGGCATCGGATGAAGCGGCATCCTTTTTACCACCTCCGAACCAACCAAGTCCCCAACCTTTCTTTTGTGGAGCGGGCTTTTTATCCTTTGCAGCTAAAAAATTGTCAGTATTGTTCGAGGCTTTGAATAAAAGATGTACTCACCATCAGCTTCAGCGGCTTTGCGGAAAGCCTCATCTGCTTCTCTATCTTTCTCCGCTTTAGTCTTCTCTCGACTGGCATCTACAGACGCCTTCAATGCAGGAATGTCATCATCGTCGTCATCCATAAATCTTTTCTTTGGCTTTGTGCTGATCGGCGAATCGGGTTGCTCGATAGAATTAGGCTCATATGATGGTGGTTCGTATCCTGTGCTTGACGAGGGTGGCTCATAAGAGTTTCCAGTCGGTGGTTCATATCCAGTCGAGGATGGTTCATCACCTCCCATATGTGGTTGATACGAAGGTTGCCCATCAAAAGTCATAGGTTGTGGTGAATCGAAATCGGTTGATGGAGTTTCCATTGCAGAAGGAATAGCCTGTGGAGTATAAGGAGAATCACCACCAGTATATGGACTATAACCACTAAATTGAGGTGTGAAGTTAGAGGGTTGATTATATTGCTGAGAGGTTGGACGATATTCCGAAGACATTTGTCTTTGTGGTTCATATATGCTTCGACGGAATTCGCCTGATGTTCTACCACCCTCAAATGAAGTTCTAGGCTGAGAACCATGTGAGGAGCTTGGCGGCTCATATGATCCTTGTGGAGTATAAGTAGAACTTGCGCCTGGGGCGTATCTTGAAGATGCCTTGGTTTGTGGTGGTTGAGTTGTTGACATGATTCCATTAATACCCAAACCTCCACTTCCATTGAATGAGCTACCATATATATCGGCAACTGACGGCGATCTGCTTATAGTCGGAGTACCACCAGCAATGCGTGCGAATGGACCAATATCAGCCTGACTTCCAGCGTTCGACATAGTATCGGTGGTATCTTGTTCGTCACCAGCAACGAATTTATTAAATGTTGCCCATACAGAACCAGAGACTTTATCAATGCTAGGTTTTGAAATCCAAGACCCGTTTTCGTCCTTGGGTGAAGATTTTAATCTGTTGCTAAGATCATCAAGAGATGAAACTAATTGGCCATGATGATATGGTGATCTTCTTGTTTGAGAAGTGATAGTCAAAGCAATACTCTCACAGTATTCTAAAGCTTTTTGTCGATGTCCATACTCTGCTAAAACTGCAGCATGATGCAGTTTGTAAACAGCCAAATGAGGGCTGAACGTCACGATACTAGAAGTGTTCGAGAGCGATAGCCCATACTCATAAACTTCACTAAGAAGAACTGGTTCCACTTCCCTGTCGAAGTCAAACGGTTGTCTCAAATGATCGGAACCAATGAGTACCATGTTCGTACTTGGATCATCAATTCCTCCAAATACAGATGAGGTCCTCGCAAACAGGTAACAAATATGTGCAGCTTCAGCTCTGCCATAGCCGGAAAGAAGTTTTCCTAAAGCGGCTAAAGCTTTACTGTCATCTGTGCTTCGGTTACTGAGAACAAGACCAAGTGTCTCACGCCATCTATCAAGACCTTCAAGTGCATCCTTCGAAGAAGTCAATGATGTAGATGTGCTGACCATTTGGAAACCGGCACGGGCAGATGGTGGGACGAGCTCGTCGATACTTTCTTCAAAGTTGCCAGCGAATATCTCATACAAGGCAGCAAGAGGCTCGGTATTATCACCGACGTTCTTGACCTCCTTTTGCACAAATTCTTGCGCAACTTGTTTGTAAAGTTCCTTTGACACAGTGTTTGAAATGAGCATTGCATGTGCCCAAAGTCGTTTATCAACAGCTTCCCAAACAGCTTTCTCTCGATCTCCTCTCAACAGATGCTTTCTCATGCGATCTACAGCAGCAGGGTCGACGGGATCAGCGGTTGTTAGATTGGTGGATGACGATGAGATGCCGGAGAGATCTGCTCTAGTTGCATATAATGGCGATTCTTGACTAACCTCATTGTCAATACCCGGGGAGAGGACAGCTCTAACAGCTTTTTCAACAATAGGATTTCCTTCCAAAATACCGTCATTCTCAATGAATACTTGTAGAATCTTCCAGAGGAGTAAACGTTCTTCAGTACGTTTATCATCATGAGATAAAACTTGGAGAGATCTTAGGTACGATGCACTTTGTTCCAAAATTTCTATACCAGATGCCAACCAAGATATAACTTCCTTCTTCTTTGCCTTCCCCTTCAATGGGCCAGGGAAGCTTGTCAACCTGCTCTCTAATGGATCAAGGTCTTTAACGTTTCGGACTTTAACTTCTCCGGGACTTCTAACAACCATAGGTGTTGTTGAAGTAATACTGTATCGAGGTACATCTACGGGGAAGGATGTAATCATAGTACCTCCGACACCCCAGGTAAAAACAGGACAGCCTTTCCATCTTTGCAAAGAATCATGTTCACGACCATCTATGGGGGCGACATAGTTAACCAAGGATGGCGCTCTGAGACGCCCAGGGGCGTGAAACGTGGGCTGAGTAGGGGTAAATGAAGATGCATTCCTAGGCGATAGAGCCTCAATAGAAGCTGGCCTTTGATATGGTTCAGGAATACTCATTTCAAGTCGAGATCCACCAAAGGCTCTACCAGGAGATTGTGTTTGGGATCTTGGCGGTGGGGCGAAGCCATGAGCTGGAGGTGGGCTCAGGGTATTAGAAGGATGCTGTGGGGTGTATTGCGATGGCGACGATCTTTTCGGAGGTGATCTAGCCATACGAGCAGCAATGCTTGAATTGGGAGGTGGCGTTTGAGAAACCGAACTCATTCCTTGTGGAGGTGAAGCAAAAAACTTTGGCTGTTCACTATGAATTGGCGTTTGCGGTATTCCAGCATCATTTTCATCGAGCTCTCTAGTGGGTGGAAGTGGATGTGTCCTCAAAATAGGCTCATATCCTGATGAGCTACGACGATCATAATTTGGGACCTCGCCACCAGGACCATGCCCACGCGCATCTTGGCTTCTCTCAAAGTGAGCCAATGGACTCGAAGTTCGAGGTAAATGTGGTAATATCGCTTGAGGCGGTGATTGAAGATTTGCTGATGGTGATGGCGCGTATTGTGACCGTGGTTGAGGTGGAGCAGGAGAATATCTAGCCTGTATGACTGGTACTAGAGCGCTTGTTGAATGATGTAAAGGGGGTGGCGCCGGAGAATATCGTGATGTTACAGAAGGTACAGAGGCTTGTAATTGTTGACCTGCCGGTGCAATAGAAGCATAAGGACTCACACGCTCAGGGGCTATCAAGCCACCTTGAACGATTGGAGGTGATTGCATGGGTGGCTGAAGAGGTGGTGGTTGTCGCATGGTCGCTTCTTGATGAATTGGAGTCGAATAAGGAGAGTGAGCAGAAGAGGATGAGTTGTTTTGTGGATGCCCAGCATGGATTGACGGAGTGTATTGAGAAGGTGCAGGTGTAGTCTGATGTCGAGGAGCAGCCTTGGGTCTCGAAAGAATAGGAAGATCCTCGAAGAAACCACCATCCGCACCAGACTTCGGTTTTTGAGCACTGTGCCCAGCAGGAGGGGGATTCATCGCAGATTGCTGTTGTTGCTGAAGAGAATACGCACTTTGTGGTGGATTGTTCAGACTGGCAGCCCTAGGAGGAGCTGGAGGAGCTGATGCGTTATATCCACGATTCATTTGGTTTGTGCTTACTCGCTTGCGAGGTTTTACAACTTCCATTGGCAAATCATAAGGAGATGCATAACCTCCTTTAGCTTTGTCGGCAAAACTTTGAGCTTTGGGTAATTCAGGACGTTGTTGTACTGGATAACTTCCCATAGCGACAGCAGGGTTGAATGGCAAAGAAGTCTCTGGAGTAGTATTGGACCTCGAAAGGTCGGTCAAAAATGGTGCAGTTGGTGCGAAAGGATTGTTAAATTGCGATTGGGTTTCCAGAACTGCCTCTGCTGGTGTATAGCGACTACTAGTAGCTTGTGGTTTCGTTCCATTGGCATCGAATCCGGTCACGTGACCATTCAAGTCTTCGGCATCATCCAAAAATCCTTCATCGTCACTCCCAAAAAATGCGGCTGGATCAACAGCCTTGTCGTTAGCATCCTCATCCTCATCTGGTAAGAGCTCATCATCATCATCAAGAAATTCATCGTCCAAGGCGGCTTGCCACTTGGCGGCCAAATCCTCACCACTAGTCTCTCCAGCATCTCCTCCTAAATTCACCGGAAATTCGGAATCAGGCCCGTCAAATGCATCTTGAAGGGCATTTTTGGGGAAATTTTCATTATCCATAACTGGATCTGGGACAATGACCTCTGTTTCCGAAAGTTCCGGTGTTGCCTTTAGCGTTCGATCGTCTTGCTCAAAATGCAATGAATCCATTACTTGCATGGTCGATTTTCTTTCAAGTGATGGTTGACCTAAATCCAAGTGTTGAGGAGCCGATATATCACTTTTATCAAAAAAGCCGCTTTCTTCTGCCGTGTCGTCAGTATTCGTAAACACGGTGTGACCTGTACTAGCGACAGTAGTTTGCGCTTCATCCGAAGGCTGTACAAGTGGGATTCCTTCTTCAAATCGTGCGCGAGATTCCTCATCCTCTTCTTGTTCAACATCTCCCCCGCAAGATTGACCATAATCTTGTGAATATCCCAATGCAGGTTGCGTTTCTTCGGAATCGTGTACGTCATTAAAAGCATCACCCGAGCTTTGTTGTGTGAAAAAGTCCTCTTCAGCATCATGCGCCTCATCGAAAAACGCGTTATGTGGTGACTGTTCCACCTCATTCATAATGTCCTCGACTTGAGAATGTGGTATCGAGTGTAAAGTTTCTTGTTCGTGAGAAGGAGGGACGATAGGAAAGGAGTTCGTTCGATCGGATTTGGGCATCATTTTGAACGGATCTGTATTTGTACGCGATAAATTCCATTCGGGATCTACTTCATCATCCTCACCCCAATTCACTTCATGCGATGTCCTTGCGAATGAATCCGTACTAACGTGTTTACAATCATTCGATGGACCGGTGGTTGGAAAATCCGCTTTGACTTCTTGGGTGACATTTGTTTCCGGTACTCCTTCGTGCGATGGACTCTCATTCATTTCTACACCTCCGGGACTTCTCAACGATGATGTGAGCGCACTTCGCAGATCTGTTAGTTCGGAATGTTCCGTGTCTTCTCTCACAACATCCGCCTCCACGTTCGGCTCTCTCCACGCATCCAGACTCCCGTCCAATGCTGTATCATTTCCAACCGTTGGTGATTCTCCATTCACTAGATGATCTAAGAGTTTGAGTTCAGCAGCGGGCGGGTGCACATCTGCAATTGGTTGTGAAGGAGTCTCCGAAGTAATTATATCTGCTGCAGCATTCGGCATAAAGGCAGGATGCCATGATTGATTCCCTGGTTCCGAGGGCATCGCGATTCTCTTACTATCCTGGGAAAAAAGAAATGAATAATACTATAACAAAAGGCAACATTAGTAAATATTTAGATCCTCTTTGGCAGTAACATGCATCATGACTCAAACGTAGAGTTGTATGACCAGAAATGCTAATAGATATCGACGTCAATAATCAATCAATCAATACTCACTTATACAATGGATCTTAGGAATCTCTTTCCGCTAAAAAAACAAAACTAATTAAAAAGATGATATATTTTGGATTGAAAGTTGATTCATAACTACAAAAATTTGGGGTTTATTTTAATTTTTGTGAAGAAAGTAATGGAGAGAACAATTCATCAAATCCCCTTATGATTCTGTTTGAATGGATTGATGTTTTAATGTAAAGGTGGTAAAATGGACTCGGACAATTTCCAAAGGCGACCTGGCTTGTGAGGCCGTGGGGAGAAGGCTGAGAGAAGGCTGAGAGAAGGCTGAGAAAAGGCTGAAGTTCGGGTTGAAGCTCTCCATTCCGTGACAATGTTGTGACTGAAGCCAGATATTGATAATTAACGAATCATGTAGGAGAATTCAACTATGGCTATGAATATGGCCCTAGCTACCTACTAGGTAACTACGAGGGAAATTATTGATTCATATTATTAATTTTTAAAGTATAATAAGGAACGTTATACAATACTCAGATACCATGTATTGAAAATAACAGAATGAAGCTCACGAATTATACCTTACTGTGAATAGACTCACTATAGTCTTATAGTCATTGAAGGGGCAATCCCCCAAACCCTCATAGCTCGCTGCGCTCGATGCTCTACTGGTTAGATACACGCCCTGCAATAGTCATGATCAAACGATTGCTTTTTTCGAGTGATGAGGAGAAGCAAATACTCAAGTACTATGCATTTGTCCTTATCGCTTGCCAAGATACCTACGAGCCTGCCTACCTGGGTAAATATTACATTTAATAGACTGTAACACGCTAGAAATCAATAATACACAGAGTACGAGTATTTCGGTGCTGCATTACAAGGCTACCTAGTACCTTGCAACTCTTCAACCCAATACTCTATCAGTTTATTCTTCCTACGAGCATAACTTTGATTATTGACGACGTTGATTTCGTGGCTGAGACTTCCAATAAGAAAAGGAAGAAAGAAAAAATAAAATAACACAATAGATACAATTACTTTTACTTTTCCCCCCTTATTTCATGATCGCATATTATTCAACCGCATCAATGAGGTATGTCTTCGAGCTCTGCATATCACCATCAGTCAAATCCACCAGACTCTCCTGCGGATGACGCGGATTCCGACCTTGAGCTGGACTTGCAGGAACTGGATCCAATAACTTCTCCTACTTCAAAGTCATCCAATTCTTCTTCTTTGCACCATCACCAGAACTCCAGTAAAGAAAGACGGGGTCCGAATATACCCTTAAGAAATCTGCGTATGGGTGGTCTGCGAAATTTTGCAAGAAATCGAGGTTATGGTGATTTGGGAAGAAACAGGGATGTCGATACAGATAGTGAGGATCTGCGCGGTTTATTAAATGACGATTTGGGAGGCGATGGTATGGGGAGGATGTCGGGAGGAAGTGAGAATGCCGTGGACGACGATGCACCTTTATTATCAGGAGAGGGAAGTGGAAGTGAAAGATCTCGAAGAGGACGTCGCTCAAGCTTCGACAAAGTAAAGAATATATCGTCGCAAATACGTCTTCCAAACTTCTTATCAGGAAATAATCCACCGCAGCCACAACCAGAAGAAGGCGAAGAACAAGACGACAAACATGATCCAGCTTCATCAAGAACAGTGCAAGTTGGTGCCACGCAAATTTCACGATTTCCTCCCAATGCCGTTTCGAATGCAAAATATACCCCGATTAGCTTTTTACCACGAACCCTGTATAACGAATTTTCTTTCTTTTTCAACATGTACTTTTTACTTGTCGCTTTATCTCAAGCAATACCACCTCTGCGAATTGGATACCTCTCAACATATATCGTGCCTTTAGTATTTGTTTTGGCGATCACTCTGGGGAAGGAGGCTTTTGATGATATTGGGAGACGAAGACGAGATTCCGAAGCGAATTCCGAGGGATACACTGTTTTATGTTTCGATAAACCGTCAAAAGCGGACACGGATAAATGCAGTGCAAGGAAGAAATTAAAGTCCAAGGGAAAAGCAAAGAAGGGAAAATCTTTAATCCAACCAGACCGCTTATCAGACATACAAGAGGAAGAGGAAAATACCCAAGGTCAAGGACGAGATGCACCAAGTTCGAGTGTTCGTGAGGTGGTCCGAAAATCTAGGGATTTGAAAGTTGGGGATGTCTTGAAATTAGGAAAGGATCAAAGAGTTCCTGCCGATGTCGTTATTCTGAAGAGTACAGCCAATGAATCTTCAGCTGCGGTATCACATGAGCCTGCAGTGACCAATATAGTTGAACCATCCGCGTCTTTACTGGTAGATCCAATATCTGATCCTTCAATTGATCAATCTACAGCCACTACGTCGGAATCTCGAGGGTCAACTTCCCAACTCGGAAATACACCTTCAGCAGATGCAGCGGGCGCAGGTGAAACCTTCATTCGAACAGATCAATTGGATGGCGAGACAGATTGGAAATTGAGATTAGGCTCTCCTTTAACACAATCTCTTGACCCTTCTGAATTTATACGTCTTCGTGTTGTAGCTGGGAAGCCCGACAAAAAAGTTAATGAATTCATCGGTACCGTTAGTCTCCTTCCCAAAGGTGCTAGTGAGTATGACCCACATTTGCCGAAAGGGGGAGCGGACCCTGATAACAACGAGGAAGACGGAGATTCAGCACCATTAACGATTGACAATACTGCTTGGGCCAATACTGTTCTTGCCTCAAGTGCTACCACTCTGGCGGTAATCGTTTATACTGGACCTCAAACTAGATCAGCTCTCTCTACATCTCCATCTCGATCAAAGACCGGTCTTCTTGAAAATGAAATCAACTCCCTTACTAAAATCCTTTGCGTCTTGACACTTACACTATCTATTGTTCTTGTTGCATTGGAAGGATTTGAGCATGTTGAAGGAGTCAAATGGTATGTGAAAATCATGAGATTCTTGGTATTGTTTTCTACAATCGTACCCATCAGTCTCCGTGTCAATCTGGATATGGGGAAAAGTGTTTACTCTTGGTTCATCCAACGAGATCCAGGCATTGAAGGAGCTGTTGTCCGTACAAGTACTATACCTGAAGAACTTGGTCGAATTGAGTATCTACTTAGCGATAAAACTGGAACACTTACGCAAAATGAAATGGAAATGAAGAAAATCCATGTTGGAACTGTCTCATATGCGAATGAGGCAATGGATGAAGTTGCCTCCTATATCAAACAAGGATTCTCGGTTCCTGTAGATGCCAATCAATCTTCAATACTTGTCACACCTTCATCTGTCGCTTCAACTACTGTTACCGCCACTCGAACCCGAAGAGAGATTGGGTCGAGAGTACGTGATGTAGTTCTCGCTCTCGCTCTTTGTCATAACGTCACTCCAACTATTGAAGAAATAAATGGTCAAGATGTTACATCTTATCAAGCTTCTTCACCTGATGAGATTGCGATTGTTAAATGGACCGAAGCTGTTGGGTTGCGGTTGATTCATCGTGATAGGAAAGGAATGCTTTTACAATCAGTCGATACTGGTCGTTCCGTCGTTCGTGTTCGGATCCTTGAAGTTTTCCCTTTTACATCCGAAGGAAAACGTATGGGAATCATTGTTCAGTTCCTTGATGGTTCTGAAACCTCTTCGAGTAGTAATCTTGAAGCTGGAGAGATTTGGTTCTATCAAAAAGGTGCAGATACTGTTATGACTTCAATTGTCGCTGCAAATGATTGGCTTGATGAGGAAACTGCAAATATGGCTAGAGAAGGTCTTCGCACTTTGGTTGTTGGACGAAAGAAAATGTCTGTTCAAAACTACAAGGACTTTTCGCAAAGCTATAAAGAGGCTTCAGTTTCGATTAGCAATCGGGATACCGGTATGGCTCGTGTGGTTTCACATTTCCTTGAGAAAGACCTTGAACTTTTAGGTGTCACTGGTGTTGAGGATAAGCTTCAAAAGGATGTCAAACCTTCCTTGGAATTATTACGAAACGCAGGCATCAAGATTTGGATGTTGACTGGTGATAAAGTCGAGACTGCTCGATGCGTTGCTGTCAGCGCCAAATTGGTAGCTAGAGGTCAATACATACATACTATTGATAAGCTCAGGCGAAAGGATAATGCTCGGGATCATCTCGACTTTCTTCGTGGCAAAATTGATGCTTGTCTTTTAATCGATGGCGAGAGTTTAGCTTTACTTCTAACGCATTTTCGAACCGAATTCATTTCTTTAGCAGTCCTTCTCCCAGCAGTCGTTGCATGTCGATGTTCACCAACTCAAAAAGCGGATGTCGCAAAACTCATTCGAGAATATACCAAAAAGCGCGTTTGTTGTATTGGAGATGGAGGAAATGATGTTTCCATGATTCAAGCTGCGGATGTGGGTGTAGGTATAGTTGGAAAAGAAGGACGACAAGCATCTCTTGCTGCGGATTTCTCCATTGAGCAATTCTGTCATCTCACCAAACTTCTCGTTTGGCATGGACGAAATAGTTACAAACGGAGTGCTAAACTGGCCCAATTCGTGATCCATAGAGGTCTCATCATTAGTGTGGCTCAAACTATGTATAGCATTGCTATCAAATTCGAACCAGAAGGCCTATACAAAGATTGGTTGCTCGTTGGCTACGCAACTGTTTATACAATGGCACCAGTCTTCTCTCTAGTTCTTGATAAAGATGTTGACGAAGATCTAGCAAATCTTTACCCTGAACTCTATAAAGAACTTACATCTGGCTCATCACTTTCCTACCGAACATTTTTTGTTTGGGTCTTCGTGTCCATCTACCAAGGTGGAATGATTCAGGGTCTCTCTCAAATACTCACAGAAGTCGATGGACCGAGAATGGTGGCAGTTAGTTTTACAGTATTGGTATTGAATGAACTCACGATGGTGGCTTTTGAAATAACGACATGGCATCCAGTTATGATAGTCAGTCTGATTGGGACAGGTTTGCTATATTTGGGAAGCATTCCATTCTTGGGAGGGTATTTTGACTTGTCATTCGTTGTTACTTGGTAAGTTTTCTTTCTTCCTCTCATCCCCAAGATTCTGTGGTAAAGAAGGGTTAAGGATGAACGGGGCACGAATTGTCAAACCACTGGGGCATCGAGTCATGTAAGTGAAGCTAATAAATCATCTAGGGGTTTTGTATGGAGAGTCGCGGCCATTTCGGCAATTTCACTCATTCCACCGTATGCTGGGAAATTGATCAGGAGAACGATCAAACCGCCTAGTTATAGAAAGGTGCAGGGGATTTGAGGAGTCGATGGGTGAGGTTGGAGAAAGGGAGATGTTTGTAGGATGGTGAAATGAATGATCTGATCGTATGCATGCATAGCAATGGCGTTTTGGAATATGCTAGGAAGACAAAAAATGAATTGAATGTACGGTAGTGGGATCGCATTCAAAATTATCGTTATAGCCCATCAAAGTGTAACACTTGCCGTGTACTCCGGCAGTTCGTCCCATCGTGAATATAATAGGTAAAATCTAGCAGGCACTATGGCAGCTTAATACTTGAAATTGACAGAATTTGATAGAGCTTTAAGATTTATAATTCGATCCCATTCGATGGGATGTATTACCCATTGCCCAGATTCTCCAGGATATCCGGCGGCCGATGGCAGTTGTAGGTAGGATATTGTGTTCACGCGCCAGTTGCGATGTTCCATGAGGATGGGGTGGCAAAGTCTATTACATCTCCTTTCATTTCCAAACCACGCCAAGTCCTTGTATTGTATTATATCATATGGAATTTCCGGCTTCCACCCGATTCTACTATCTGATAAAGCTACATGGAAAAGTCTTCTCATTTCAGCAGATGCAGTCCTTCCAAAGAACTAAATATCTCCGTTGATAAAGAAATTCATCTCCATCCCATAAAAATCTAGCATGTGTGCCCTCACGCCAGATCTTTTCGTCATTCATGAATCGTAAAGTTAGGATGAGGATACATATCTAGGTACTCAGTAAGGGATGGCTACCTATTTTTATAGGCATATATGTTGAGGACTTTTCTAGAGGATTTTTCAAAGTTCATTCTTAGTATCCAAGAAGGGAATGGGCATGAGTTGATTTGCAGAGATGAGAGATGAAGTACGTGAGCGATAGACAAATTCTTTCCACTTGTATGAGTGAACACCGTTGACATGTAGTGTGTACACTACGCATCTCGTTCATGTCAAATCCTTCACTTCTCCATCTCTCTATCTATTCATCGTGGTTTTTATATTTCTAACAAGCTGAATTTTTCTTTCCTGTATCCTCTAGTAGCTTATAAGTTCCCAATACTCTACAACACCTTCCCAAAATAATCCAACTCAACAAAAGTCACACTCAAAACCCATCACTCCCCAGCAAATCAAATCCAATCAAAAAATGATGAAACCTGCCTTATTCACCATCCCACTGAGCAGCATTTTCATTTCCCAATCCGTCGAACCCCCAAAAAGCATTCGTTTAAATCACCTGACGAAAACGCTAATTCCCCCTAACCTGTCTAGCATATATTTTGGTCTTGTCTATCAGATTTTTAGTGTGCATTTCTATATGGACTGGAGAATCAATTTAATATAAAATTTGCTCTGCCTATTGTGAAGTTTACATTCAAACACATCGAAAATATTCTCTGAAGCACCTCAAACTTCAGAGAACTCGCCAAATCGACATCGACGTCGACACTCCCTCTCAAACTTCAAGACTTCATATTCTCTACGACAAAACCATCTATTAGCTAGTTAGTATCCTCACCCATACCCTTCTCAATAATGATGTTGCTTCTTTAACACTATTTGTATATCATAGTTGTCGATTGTAGTGCGATTGCTTGTTGCTTTTCAACGTTATTTGCATATTACACATGTTAATTGTAACGCCGTTGTTAATTTGTAACATGTATTAATGCAACCTCACGATTTGCTACTTTCCTGTACACTTACACTGTCTGCTGTATTCTCGTCACTATATTTATCCACGACTACTTGTACATTCTTGCCGTAAGATATACCCTCGTTGTCAAGTACATTCACATTGTTCTATGTATTCATATCGTCTCATCTATTCACCATATCTCATTTGTTGCTATTATCCTATACATTAATTAACCCCTCGTTGTCTAGAAGAAAGATGGACAATTCCAACGCTTCGAGTGGCTCCCAGGCCAGAGCTGGTCTCTCCACTGCCGCCAACGATGAGGTAAGACCAATTATCTACCAGGGGGTCATTATCGGTTACGCTAGGCGACCCGTCATTCGTTGCAATGATGCGGGCTACGAGCGCCTCTTGAGGGATTTTCGTGAGGGTCGTTCCATCGAAGAGCAAGTTGCGAGAATCCAAGAGAGGCGCAACTAGTAAGCTGTTGAATAAAGAGACCTAATAATTTTTGTTTTCAAAAATTAATCTCTCGATTCACTCGTGTGTCGATAGTAACGTAGTATCTTATTTGGGCTCTTTGGAAGCAGTAAATAGAAAATCAACACGCGTTTCCTCCCCTGAGTCTTCAACAGTGATAATGAATGTACTTGTGTGATAGCCTGATCAACTTATGGAGTGATGTGCTGTGTATCGTCTTCCCTAGTTATATTCGGCTCATTCTTATGATTTGACGAACGATTGTTGACCCGATGATTTATGGTATTGTTCTCATTCTTACTTCTCAGAATTATCTAGACACCGTCGTCAGTAATATGCTTAGTAGGTGACCTTTCTTTTTCTCAAATGACTTTTTCAACAAGTTCGGGTAACATTGCACCCAAAGGTAAGCATGGAGGCTGAAGTAACTCAGTTTCTGCTCAGCGACAGACAAAATGACACTCCTACCCGAGACTCAGTGTCAATGAATCGAACAAGTTGACTTTATCGATGTCGAGGTTGAATAGAGCTGGCAGACAAAATGTCGTGGCTCGAATTACGTTGGATGGAAACCGTTTTGATAATTTCATTGATCGAACACTATGTAATACGTGGGAATGATGCTCTTGCACAAGGAAGAAAGTCGAATCGAGTGCCTAGATGCGCGTATTTAAGTCAATGGACCCAAAATGAGGAAAAGAAGGATTAATCCTACAAGGCATTGCATTTTTCTATATTCAAATGCATCATGTTTCCGATGTATCTATCAGGGATGAAAAATGCAGTGGTGAGGTAGGTAGAGTCGTAACCATAAATATTGAGATCTGAGAATATAGAGAAGAAAGAATATACATAATGTAAAACAGAGATAATTAGATGGATCTAGAATAGACAATGAGAGATCTGACTGTGGCTGTCGTGCCTTCCAATCGGACAATATATAAACTGTCAAGAGGCATGGACTCTCAAAGTTCGCGGAAGAGATAGATTCGCAGCATGATCAATGTTTATTCACTACCATTTCTTCACTGATCTGAGTGACAATGAAAATCATTTTGAAGCCTCAAAAGTTCAAACTTAGTAGTAGTAGTAGTAGATGTTTGCTTGTAGAGCAAGCCGTATATCCTCAAGTAACGAGGTAATTTATCCTTTTTTTCTTTGAGTCGGAATATCCTAACTAACAGTATCATTCAATATATGAAATGTCGTTTGCATACATACCCAGGACGAACATATTGAATTTTCGACATGCTTCTATAGCTGCAGAGCTGTTTTTTCCTATTTAATTTTAAAGTCTTATTGAATTCAGTAGATTGATTAATCTATTGATATCTATATTAATCCATGCGTCTCCATCCCCACGTCCATATTTATACTGTCTCTACTCCAAATCTACTCCCTTTCTCGTTTATATCGAAAGAAATATTTATCGACAATCTATCTAATTTTTCTCAAATCTTCTTCACCATTCCTTTTCGATACTCCCTCTATTATAACTTCCATACCTCTACTAGAGTACAGCATTTTCTATCCGACACTCCATCCACGCCTTTGGAACCACAACTATGATGAGAGCAGCTATGGTGAGAGAGAAGGAAGACCATAAAACGTAAGCAGAAGCCACATTCAAAAATGCGCATTGCACAAAGCTAATATTATATAATAAAGTCATCTGCATCGAGTCGCGTCCTCAAATTTACCCGTCGTACCTCGAAAGTCTTGGGAATATTATGTCGCGATCTTACAACCAGGAATCTCTTTGGAGAAATGTGAACATGGAGATTTTTTATGGATCAAGGTTAAGAAGGTACATTCTATATCTGTTTTTCATTCTAGATTTGTGACAAGCTGATTAATAGTTTATAGACTGTGACTATCGAAAAAATTCTGGCATCGCACTTTAAGAGAACCGGTCGAAATTCCATTCTCATGGATGGCGACGTCGGTTTGTCAATCGATACCAAAATCGAGGATATCAAATGCTTGGGACTTGCCGTATATGCATTCTGGGAGATTGTCAAGGTTGAGAAATGGTGGGAGTATACAGTTTCCTCGACATATATTGATGAAAAGACGAGGTCGATGAAGGTAGAGAAACATGGGAGATTATTGGAGAATACGGTTCTCTCAGCCATGGCACATGAGGAAACGGGGTTGATTGATTCCAGTGAACTCCTTCAGATTACATCGGCTAAACCTTGTTCGATTGAGAAGAAAGAGGAATCCAGGAGCTTGTTGAAAATGACGGTCGATTCCACCTTGACGGCATATGAAGAAATGAGAGCGATTAAGTTCAAACGCAAGACCAAGTCGTCTCTGAGTGAAAAGAAAGAAGAAAAGCCTTGGAGTTGGGAAACTACAGTCCCATCAATCATAGATAATACTGTAGGAGCAAGGAGAAAGCAAACTCTCAGAGAGCTTTCAAAGAATAAGTCAAGCATGGCACCCTCAGTTGCAACGAAAGAAGAGAAGTCCAAGGAGCGATCAGAAGCCGCATCAACCAACAAAGCATCTTATGTTATTAAAGCAGGACAGAAACGGAAACTGGGGAAAGCGACAAAAGGAGAGATGTTGAAAAGAGAATTAGCTCAAGAGGATAGGGCCGAAATCATCAAACGTAGGAGGATAGAGTTGGAATCAGAAGCTACTAACGAGAAGATCATCCAACAAATGAGAACGGAGTTAGACATAAAACTGGATCTCATGAAGTTGAAAAACGAAAAGGCACCAGCGATCAACTTGCTAAAACCCTTCGTTGAAAACACAAAATTGGATTTAAAACGACACGACGACTATGTCGCCAAACAGCGAAAAAACATGGAGGCAAGTTCCCAAAGATTCGGGAAATTGCAGTTTAAAGAAATTCTCAAACGATTCGAGATTTCATGGGAACGACAAAGGCAAGATATTATCAATAGAGATCCACAGTTCAAACAGAGTGTTAAGTCTGAACCTCAAAAGTCAACAGAAAAGACTACTTCAAATGATCAAGATCACGGTTCCCTTGAATCCATTCTCAAAGAGAGACAAATTCACCTTGACCTTCAAGCTATCCAGAGACAACTCGATATCGCAAAACGCGAATACACACAATCAAAATATACTCTTCGCTACTCTGGCAATACCGTTCGTTTGGAGTGCGCATACTGTCCCAATATCAATATTCAAATGGGATTGAAAGACTATCGAAATGTTGCTGGCATAGTGAAAAGGCATCAAACGTCGAAGGATCATACAGATAATCGATACCATGAAGCCCTGAGGAACGAAGCGGCCGAAAATCAAAAAACAACATCTAGGTCGGATATACAGCAGTTGCAAACAACATCCAGGCACTGAGACTGTCATTTCGAATGAGATCTTAGATTCAACGTATTTCAAGGACTTTTGTCCACGTAGGGCTCTAGATAGGCCACGTTTTTGACTGCCAAACTTTCCGAAGGGCATGTATCAAAGACTGGAGGGATTGGAAGGGCACACTCTGAGTTTTGATCATCAGATGGAGGCCTAGACAGATTAGTAGATGTGGATTTGGAAAACACTGGGTGAAGATTCAAAGAATTTAATGATCCAGTACTGTATGGAAGATAACTAGTATGAGCTGTCCTCCTCAAGCGAGAACTTTCAGCGCAGGCTATTGGCGTATCCTCAATAATTTATGTGTTCGATTTAGCATTGATTTCCCTCACGTGAGGCATAGAGTGACTTCTAGACTATGGAAAGAATCTAGTAGAAATAATGACAAGACCCGGACTTCGGGAGGATACCCGCGAGATATGTTAAGGACCAAGACTCCCGAGGTCATTAAAGTATTTCCCCCTTAACTGTTAAATCTGTCACCATTGAATGTTTCATTATCACAGGGAATATTCACTCATGAAGTCTAATATAGAGGAAGATTTTGCTGTGATGCGTACAGCCAAATGAGATATATTGATCCTAAATACCTTTTCTCTGTTGTAACAGTGCCGGAAAATGTCTTCTCAAAATGATCCACAACTCATTTGTCAGGACCTGTTTATCCCTTTTTCATTTTGTCAGCCGTATCACAGGCTCCCTCGGGAATTTTCTCTTCGTCGTCTTTCAAACGAAGTCGTCGTTCTTCTCTCGTCCAAATGAATTTCAGAGAGTCCAATTTCTCATAGGTTTCTTTTACTCGCAAGCTCTTCACCCTGTCTCTTGATCTCCAGTTGTTTGTAGAAGGTTTTGACGAATATCTCGTTGTCTTTTTGATATTTCTCGGGCATATCATTCAATTTCAATTCCAGATCAGCTAGAGGTACAAGAATTTTCCCTTCGTCAGAGTCCAATTTCCAAGTGTGGCAAGGATTCATTGACGTGAAACATTTTGTGATCAGTCTGGCATCTTTCTCCTCTAGTTTCCTGTGAATGTGGTTGATCAACTCGTCAGTGGCCACGGCGGGATTCAGAACGTGGAAGTATAAGAGGTCTAGCAACATGTCCGTTGCGAGATGATGATGGAACGGTAAGAAGTTGGCAAGCGATGACGGAGCGGACGAGCGCGGGATAACCCCAATAGAATGACACAGAATAGAGGAAGATTCCAAGCAGGAAACCGAGCACGAAATAGAGGAGGGTGTACATTTTTCGGGATTTTCGAGAAGCGAGGTGATTGTAGGCAGAGGGTAGATGAAGAGAGAGGGGATCTTGTAAAGTGTGGGCAGAAAAGGTTTATGTGTTGCCGAGAGGGAGCAGAAGAAGGTGCTAGTCTAAATAGACATATAATATATTATAAACTCGACGCCAAAGTCTTAAGGGGTATGGCTGGTTTAATGGTAATTATATCCATTCTTTATAAAATCCATTCTTTTGGTGACCTACACAGAAAAGAATTCCCGTTTTCGACTTCGACATCTTTTAGATTTTCAAAAAATTTAGTAAATCAATTCGACATGTTTACACCTCAAATTCTTTTTCAAAGTTTTCCTTACTTTTCGATATAGTTAAAACCTACCTTTTAATTAATTTCGATGAATTAAATTTGATTCGATTTTTCAAGTTTTGTTTTTACTCCTCGATATAATTTAAACCCACTTTTCAATCAGTATTTAGTTCGTTTCAGTAAAAATTAAAATTCGATTTTAATTCAGGTTTTATGAGATTCGTTAAGCATTTAGCCTGATTGGGATGTTCACAACTCCTAATTAGCTATATAAGTCTTAAGGATCTTAATTATAAGCAATCAACCAATGAAATTCTTCAATTATACATCAAAATACTTTGATATATCAGACGCACCAATCACCTTATAGCCTGCGTTACCGTATATAAACAAATCAAACCTAGAATAGATGCTTGTGGAAAGGGTTATTAAAAGTTAAAAGCTAGGGGCCAGAAGGGTAGATTGATTGGTCAAAATCTGTATATAGTTTAGTAATTTAAGGTAATTAATTAGAAGGGATTTTGAAGGTTTAGATTTGTAGATGCTTATTTATGGTATTGGTAGTAAAAGAAGGTGTTAGCCTGAATAGGTATATAATGTATTATAAACTCGACGCCAGAGCCCTAAAAGGTATGGCTGGTCCAATGGTAATTATGTCCATTTATAAAATCCATTCTTCTGGAGCTAGATTGAAATGATGACGTTGAGATTTTGAACTGGTATCACGTGCTGTGAAGTAAACTATTACTAGTAGTAGTATGAGGAGCAGAAGGAGGAGGAGGAGAAGAAAAGAGGTAGAGTATTAAGATAAATTGGATTTATCTTGTGAGGGTTAAAATTGTAGCTGATAAAGTTAAGCTATCTTTAAATCATCCGAAATACGTCTGTCTTATATATAAGACTTATCTTAGCCCCCTTCCCAAGTGTTCATAGTCGACACCCTTTTCATGCTGTTCAAAAATCCTCACAGGATTGTAGTGACTAAATAACTGCATTGGATCATACTTCCTTTTCAATGCCTTCAGTCTCGGTAATTTTCCCTCGCTATACCACACTTCCTCTCCTTCATCCCGACCATAATTGATGTAGACCCTCAAATCATCATATCCACAAGACGCAGCCATCTCTGCTTGAAAAGAAGCACCAAAAGCATTTATAATATCATCTTGTGAATCGTCATTTATTTGCAAAGCGACAAAAGTATAGATTGTAGTATTCCTCCACGGATATGCTGTTTCGTCGTCTGGTGTCGAAAGAGTTACTGAATTGGCGAATTTTTCAATTGACCAAACGCTCGCTCTTGATGAAGGAAATTTGGAATAAAAGTGTGCTAAATTTTGAAGCGTGTGAGTGAATGCTGGAATAGAGATGGTGTAGAGATTTACGGCCCAATTACTACTCTTTGCGCCGCGATCACAGCTAAAATTCCCGCCGCCGGGAACAGATGAGCCATAAATGCTGGTCCAGGGGATTTGACTTATTATTTTTTGAATGGGGTTGAGGGATAAGAATGGGAAAAATGCAATGAGGGCTTCTTCCATGGGTCCGACCCATTTTGCGTTTATTATGATGTTGAGCTATTTTGCAGGAGCGATGTTAGCTTTTTAGAGAAGCCTAGCCTGCGAATCACTTACACCACCAAATTCGTCATTCCAATTTACTTGAAAGGCCAATGACATTTCTCTGGGTTGGTTGCTTCCAATATCCTTCATTATTTCCCATAAAGATGCATTATCGCTCGAATGAAATCGCATGGTCGCTACTACCAGCTCTCCATTATTGGTAGCATCATGTATCTTGTATGTGGCCTCATAGACAACACCAAATTGATGACCGGCTCCTCTAGCTCCCCAGAAAAGTTCTGGATTCTCTGTTTTAGATGCTGTGATCAGCTCGCCGGTTCCGGTTACGTATTTTACCTCTAGCAAAGCATCAATCACCAGACCATGAAGACCAGTATATGGTCCGAGTCCTGCACCCAATGTTGCTCCAACAACACCGACGCATTCTGCTAATCCTGTTTCTTGAGGGCGTCAGAATTTGGTAGTGATCAGGGTACACATAACCTACGGATTTCTTTTCCAGCATGAAACAATGGTTGTAAGAGTTCCCCAAATTTAACGGATCCTCCAATTGTGATGGTGCTTGCTTCTTTGTCAATTCTTATATCGTGGAAGAAACCTAAATCGATATCGATTCCATTTTTACAACTGTGTAGTGTTGTCGAGTATCCATGTCCTCCTCCTGTTGCCATAAAAGGGATGTTGTGGTTTGATGAAAATTCAATCTGAAAAACGTTATCATCAATTGATGAAGTGTTAGCCTTGGTGTATCAAGTCGAAGTATTTCACATTTTAGGGGAAGACGTTGATATCGACGAACAGCACAAGTGATAGAGACTTAGAAACCTCTAGATATAAAGAATACAACTCACAATAGCTTGAATGTCAGAAGGTAGTACTGGCTTCAAAGCAAGAATATATGTAGGCTCAGCTGGTGGATAGATTGTCCATCTTTGAGTTATTGCGGAAGTGTAATTAGCGCTATCGGGAAGCCAGACTTGAGACCCAGGTGAGAGAATCTCACTGAAATGAGCTGCCAATGCATCTACACTGAAGTTATTGAAGGCAAGGGTTTGATGAACGAGAGCAAATAGGAACGTAAGAATGTACATTTTGAACATCATAATTGGATGTGAGCTGAGAGAAGATGTTGTGAATAGGTAGAAAGGAAAAACTAAAGATTGATCGGAGATCTCGGTGTGGGAGAAGGCCGTGTCTAACCATGCTATTGTACGATTCTTCTTTTGATTCTCCGTTTTCTAAATTCTTTGTACACTTGTAACCATTGCGGCATTATTGTCTGTTGGACCACTTCTCCAAAAATTCTATCTTGCGCTCGCTGAGTTTGACAAAAGCGGAGCGTGAGTGAGCGAGTCGCCGTTATCAAGGGATATGTTCCTGATCTGAAGTCACAACATCTCTGCCATTTTCTCGTCTGTCGGGTACATGCGTAACCATCTGCTCCTGAGTGAGCCACCTTCTATGGTACGTCGATACGTTTGAATAAGGATACAAGTCTCGGGACTTTTACCCTCATTATCACGCGTGTTCAGACTCAAGATCTTGCTGCAGGATGAATGGACTGAAAAAAGATGTTGTGGTTGTTGGTTTTGTTACACTAAGAAATTGTCAGATACAGAAAGGGGAGCATCGGTCTTTGCTACATTTCCGTGCCGACGACTTCAATCGCTTACGTAACCTTAACTTAAGGGGACAATTCAGCTAACTGAGTGTAAAATGTAAACAGAACATTGTATATTAAATCTCGAGTGCGCCTACCAAACTAACAAGCATTCTATCAATCTAGTCTCTTCATTCCTCATCTTGATAGTATCTCGAATAAAAAATCGTATCCTGGTTCAACACCCTGCCTCCATTGTTCCATACCCGGCCTCAAATTCAAATCATGAATATGTTTCGCACCAGGCACTTCCAAGAAACCAGATCGTACTCCACGCTCTTTCAAAGCGGTCACGAATTTCTTCGCCGTATAAATTGGAACAATCTCATCATCCTCGCCATGAATCAAAAATGTTGGTGTGGTGTATTTACCAGACCGAAGTTGAGCCATAGGACTAATGAACGCGACGCGTTCTGGATCCGGTTTTCTACACCAACCATCATCAGAGATACCATTCAGCATAATACTAAGGCCACTCCCTTCTTTAAAAAGAGACAAAACAAGCTCAGATCTCGGATCTCCTGGACGAACCCATCCTAGGCCTGTTGAATCGCTACTCTCAGCATCATAATTTGTGATCTAATCTCACATTAGTTTATCATCATTCGATTCAAAATGAGGAAACTTCTCACCGGACGCGTGGAGAGGGATTTTCTAATCGTGTCCAAGGATAGCTTCCTCCCTGGGTATTGATTCGCACGACTGATATCTAAATCTGCTGACATTAGTTTAGATCATTTTGGTTTCACATCTGTTCACTTACCTCCCGATTCGAAATCAGTAGGACTATAAAATGCTAATATTGCACAAGGAGGTTCTAAACCAAGATTCTTTGTTGTCCATGCAGTTGTCATTGCCAAATGACCTCCTGTTGACCAACCAATCATGACAATCTTTGTAGGATCTACTTTGATTCCTTTATTGCTCACAAGCACTGGCAGTTTAGTTTGAGCCCAGATATATGCATCACAGATATCTGCTATGGGACCATTGATAAGATCTATCTCTGGGCATAGTCTGTAATCTAAGCTGACTGGAATTATGTTATTCGCAAGCAGAAGCGATGTTTGAGCTGGACGAACGGCTTTTCTCGATAACGTCATATGTCCGCCGCCGTGGATCATCAAGGCTGGAGTTGAATAGTTAACATATGAAAGCCGTGAAATGGTGCTTTGATATTACCTTACCTATAGGCATTGGATTGATCGGCGCCATTTCCGGTAGGAAGATATCCGCCAGTACTTCAACACCGTCAACAAGTTTATAAGTCACTGTGTCGGTTTTTTGACCCAATCTCGAATCACTCTTTGTAACGTCTTGACGACTTGGAGTTTTCAAGAGCTTGGTTGAAGCGACAAGTAGACGCTGAGTATTGGAATCTGGCGTCGGTCCTTCCGTATACGAAGCTGAAGCAAATCCCGCCTTTTTAAAGCACTCCATCCAAAATTCTGGTGGTTGAAGAGGATAATCGGTGTCGTTTCCTAACCACCAACTATCAAGAAGTCCATATACGACATCATACCAATCAATGAGCTTCGTCACTTCAGAGAGAACCACAAAACCGCCATCTCTCAGAGTTTCCCTCAAATGACTAGTCGAAGAAGTTTTGTTAGTAGTTGCATGGACACAGTTTGTCCCTATGGCGATGTCATATTGTCCTCTCATTCCTGCTGGAATATCCTTTTCGAGGTTGAAAGTTTGGAACTTCATCCAATCATACTTCGCGAATTTTGCCTTGGCATTTTTCACAAGTGAAGGAGAAATATCTGTGAAAGTATATTCAAGTGGCCGACCAATTACATGAAGAACTTCTGCGAGTCGTGTGGTGGTTCCACCAAATCCAGCTCCAACCTCTAGAATTTTGATTGGTCCATGACCGGTAGTGTCGATCACGATTTGTCTCATGAAATCGACTAATTGCTCAGTAAGAGTACCAAGCATAGGCGAGGTAGTATAATACTCTCCCATTATCTTCTGTGCTGCCGGATTACCAAACATTAGCGCAACAGGATCAGCTTTTCCAATCAAGCAGCTCGCGAGTTTTGGACCTGTTATTTCCATTAGTCTCGATTCTGCTGCGTACGCAGGATATTGTCGCAGCAAATTTTGTAGCAAATCATTCGAACTCATATTTGAAAGTCTTCTTGGGGTTCGAAAAAGCTTGCTGCCTTTCTTTTGAATGATCCCTTCGGTCTGCAGGATTTCCATATATCGAGCCATGACCTTCGCATGTTTCGTAAGATAAGTAATATCTGGCAACTCTTGCCCATTGCCAAGTTTCCATAAATCAACATCAAGCGTTCTAAACGCCTCTGCAATGTATGCTATCAACAATTCGTCTTGCTTTGGACTAACTTCAGACCAATAATTGATATATCCGAGCTTCTTTGCAGCAGGTTCAAAAGCTGCTTGGCATTTCTCAATCATGTCCATGGGATTTGCTAGGACTACCGGTAAACTTTCAATGGCTCCTTCAGAACTGTATGATGAGCCCGTGTTGCCGCTTCGAACTACAGTGATAGGCTTTTGCTGTTGTTGGATTGCCTCAATGCCGAGACACTTCAATACTTCTTTGACTGTTGATTCTAGACTGAGATCATTGTCATCGATTTCTCTTGAAAAGGCTCCTTCAAGCTCACTTTTCAACTCAACGGCCGAAAGCGAATCAACACCAAGGTCTTGCAGAGCCGCCGAATCTCGAATTTCGTCAATTGGAGCTCCACATATTTCAGAAATCATTCGGAAGACCTTTTCTCTTCTTAGTGAATTGGTGTCATGCTCAGAAGAGGCCTCGTATAATTTTTGAATGATCTCACATGACGCTGTGGTGGCTTTTATAGGCTTTGATTTTCTGGGCTGTGATGCGGAAACAAAAATCCGGAGCAAATTTGCATAGCTGCTCGTCATAAGATCCTCAGCTGCGATCTCTTGCCCAAATTTTGTTTGCAATTCCTCAGCAAGCTCAACGGCTGCCAAAGAATCCACTCCAAGGTCACCAATATTCGCATCATCGATGATTTCCGCATCAGAAAGACCTGTATATGATGCAATCAAATTTTTCAGATTGTCTGCCCCTGATGCAAAGTCCGTGGGTGTGAGTGGCCCTTCATCATCAGAATCATCAATGCTACTTCTCGAATCATTTTCAATTGGTGACCCTGGAGTTGTCATCGGCGTTAACGTTCTCATGAGCCCTCGTTTCAGCGGTCCATTGTTTAATACTTTCGGATTTGCTGCTGCAAGCGTTTTCTCCAGCTTTGTTATCAATAACTTTGTAAAACTGACTCCAGTGCTTGTCATTACTAATTTTCCATCTCGAGTGAAAACATAGATATCACCAGTGGCTTGGGTGTTGCTAGTTGGCGTGAACATGGCATAGACCGTCCAATACTTGCAATTTGTAAAATTGCATAATGCGGCCGACATTATTGTACTGTCAACACCAGTAGCAACATACACTTCATCAGAGGAGCATTGAGCGCTACTATTGATAAGTAAACCAACAACTTGAATAAAGTTATCCAAAGCGATGGTGTCGCAGATATGATTGATTGTGCTCTCTTGTATCTCAACAGGGAAAGGACGCAACTCAATCTCTGCAATTGCCTGATTTCCATCCATCGTGATATTTGAAATCCCATGTAAGAAATCCGAATAGTGTACAACTGTTGAGAAAAGACCATATGCTCGTTTGGACATCAATTTCTCGGTATCCGGTTGCTTAGCCAATGCGTTGATACGATCTGATATAAGTCTCTCATAGGTTGATAGTTGTGGTTGAGTAGTCAACCCGATCATCCCTTTTGCGTGTATTGTAGACCTAACTTTTGAGTCGGTCTTCAACGAACTCTTGACTACAAAGGTCCAGATTTGTGGTTCTGAGGACTCCTCCAATACCAAGGACACTTCTCGGTCCATGTCAACACCAAGCGGAGCTTGAAAATTCAAGCCATCAAAGAACATTGACTTTGTTTCAACATCAGCACCCGCAATTTGTAATGCCATCGCTGCACACTCCATATACATTGATGCGGGGCATAATGGTTGTCTTCTAACTGCATGACCCGATACAATTCTGGTGAATCGTTCGGTATCAATGTGGATCTTGTAATTTTTTCGCGACCCGTCCTTTGACATCACGAGCTGTTTCGGAGCTTTAACTTGGGGTCCTTCTACAGGCCCGACAACGGTCGAAGAGGTTGTATTTTGAGCTTCGATCACTCTATCTATGTTTTCCAACCAGTGTGGGGTACGTTGGAATTGATATGGTGGAAGCCAAATTTGTTTATATACTGCTTCTTGTGGCGGCGACAGGAAGGCCCAGAAAGATACTGGGATGCCTTCACGCCAAAGGTTTGTTGCGATAGTCGAAAGGACATTCATTGGATCTTGAGAGTTACTGAGCTTCATCTCTTGAAAATAATGATCATCCGGTTCATAGACAGCTCTCTTAACCATTGCTATTCCTGGAGAATCCATTCCAGCTTCTAGAAATACACATGGTCCTAGTTTTCTCTCAATTCTTCGAATGGCATCGAGGAAGTAGACAGGATCTCTAGTGTGCTCTGAAAGTCGACCTGGCAAAATCTCATCCAAGGAATTCAAGGTACAGGTCTCGAGTGGAATCTTTGCTCGATTGAATGTTAAGGTCTTTGACAACTCATCGACATCACTAAGAAGTGGTTCCGTAAATTTGGAGTGGAAGCCGTGGCTTACATCAAGTCGTTGATATTTAATTCCGTTGAATCGAGAATCAGTTCTTAGCAACTCCTCGACTTCGGTTATCGACACTGAATTGCTGACAACAATTTGAGATGTAGGGGCATTGAAACAGGCTATCTCCAGATCCCCAGCTCCTGAGTCAATACATGCTATGATGTCTTGTACACGCTCCTTATTCGCATGGATTGCGAGCATTGTTCCCTTTTCCGGATCCCATTTTGTTTGCATCAAGGAAGCTCTAGTAGCAATCAATTTTATTCCGTCTTGTAGTGATAGTACTCCAGCTACAGTCATAGCAGTCAATTCCCCGAAACTATGACCAACTACTGCATCTACTCTCAGTCCAGCGTCAATCCAACATTTCGCGCATGCATATTGCATCGCAAAAGTGCCACATTGAAGTGCAACAATATCTGTGATTGGCTCAGATTGAAATATTGCTGGCACGATAGCCGAAAAGCCGAGATTCGTAACAAGATCGTTACAGTTATCTACATACCCTCGGAGTTGAGAATGAGATTGGTATAAGTTCTTGTCAAGTCCAACTGTCTGTTTACTTTGACCCCCAAACACTAGGACGGTATGCTTTGGTGCTTGTGGGATCTCAAAACACGACTGAGGATCCGCTCTTAAGAGTTGTACCACTCGAACGATATCTGACTCCGTTGTAATCCAGCGGAACTTATGATGCTGCCTACGTTCACTCAATGTAAACGCCAAGTCAATGAGATTTGGTCTCGGCGATGTTACAGCAAGATAGTCTCCTAGGACTTTTGCATACTTCAACAAGCTATCTTTTGTCGACGCGCTTAGAATGACTGGATACTTTGCGCTAGTCTGAACTGGTCCCTTCGATGCTCCTACGTGTTGCCGTGGACCTTCACATAACAACATGGCAGCATTACTTCCAGCAGCTCCATAACTATTCACGCAAGCTGCACGAAATGGAACATTCCACGGTATAGCTTTTGTGGTGATTGCCATTCGATCTGGCTCCAAAGCTGGAATCTTTGGATTAAGAGTATTGTGACTCGCGAGTGGTGGGGTGATTCCCTTGTTGATCATTAAAATTAGTTTCACCAAACTAGCAACTCCAGCTCCGGTCTCGCAGTGTCCAATGTTGCCCTTGATAGATCCCAAGTATAAAGAATGGGCTCTTTCGGATCCTCCAAATACTTGTCGAATGCTTGCTACTTCGAGTGGGTCACCAGCTTGGGTCCCAGTACCATGAGCCTCGACATAAGACACCTGGTCCGGTTTCATTTTTGCTTTATTCAATATGTTTTGATATAACTGGATTTGTGCCGGGGATGAAGGAATAGTAAGTGAAGATGATAAACCTCCTTGATTGGTCGCCGCTCCTGGAATGACACTGAGAATTTGATCTCCATCTGTAATCGCCTGTTCCAATAACTTCAAGACAATCAAACCGCCTCCCTCAGCTCTGCAATATCCATCAGCTGACTCACAAAATGGTTTGCATTGCCCTGTAGGACTCAGAAATCCAGCTTTTGCCAGATCTAAATAATTATTGACGCCAGTCATAATGTTGATCCCACCAGTCAAAGCCATTGGGCATTCTCCACTTTGTATAGCTCGGACTGCTCGATGAATCGCTACTAGTGAAGAAGAACATGCAGTATCGATAACTTCTGATGGACCACTCCATCCAAAGTAGTAACTGATTTTACCACATAGAAATGCCCTGATAGTTCCAGTCGATGTATAAGCAGTTGGTGCGTTCGAGTTTGTGTTATCGAGGTATTCCACAAAGCTAGCGCCTATGAAACACCCTATCGGATCATTGTTTTCTCGTTTATGCGAACGTAGGTATCCACTAGACTCCATTGCTTCATATGCGAGCTCGAGCAAGATTCTTTGCTGAGGATCTATATTTACCGCTTCTCTTGGATTTATGCGGAAAAATGCGTGATCAAAATCTTCCACGCTGTCCAAAAAATTACCAAAAAACTTCCTTTTGCCGGCGAACTTCCAGTCTTGCGAAGCTCTGAAACTACGATGTAAGTCGAAACGGTCGCTAGGAACTTCTTTCGC
This sequence comes from Botrytis porri, assembly GCF_014898465.1. Lineage (NCBI taxonomy): Eukaryota > Fungi > Ascomycota > Leotiomycetes > Helotiales > Sclerotiniaceae > Botrytis > Botrytis porri. The sequence goes on along the minus strand of NW_024066086.1, from coordinate 1,593,991 downwards.
AACTGAGGTTCCTTTCGATATGAGATCCCAAAGTTCTTCCAGGTTATTCGCACCGGGTAGGCGACATGAAGCCCCAATCACGGCCACGGCATCGCTAGGGAATGAATAATGCGTTTCTTCCTGTGATTTAGGTACCAATGGCACGGCTTTGTTGATCGCGCTGAGGACATCGAATTTTGTTATGCGCAGTTGCTTTTTATGGAATGGCGCCAACGGGACACAATCGCCAATACCAAAGGTTGCGAATACATGTGATTTCCTTGCACTTTTCTCAAGATCATCTGCTAGGTTCGTGAGAAGAGTATACCATTCACACCTTGATGCTAAAATCGTATGTACAGCCTCATGGCTGAGAGATTCGTTCTCGAGCAGTTTTCCGGTCTTATTTGATCTCATTGGTGCCTGCAGAGCGGATACTGGTGGAAGTTGTAGGAAATCTGTTTTATCACAAAGACCACACAATTCTAACGAGAGCTCTGCATTCTCGGGATTATGTACCTTTCCTCGAAGATGCATTTCTTGTACAAGTAGACCTTGCTCGCGAGCATAAGCTTGTACTTTGGCAAGTACTGGCACTGACCCTACCATACTAATAGTTTTGGGGTCAGTGACAGCGGAAATGTGTGACTAAATTTTGGAATCTGGTCAGAAACTTGGTTCTTCTGTCTATATGTTTGAGGGATAAATATGAAGACAAGAGTAACTTACACCTGGGAATTTTGAAGCAATCTCTTCCCCTTGTCCTATTTGTTTCAAGCGTATAACAATTGTTGTTGGTCCTGGAATATTTTCATCATCGCCAAGCTCTCCATACGCCCCTATTCCAAGGGCAATACGCATAGCTACAGATGCATATTTCGCCAATTCGTTTTCATCTTTCGAACACGCGATTACCATAGCTGGTAATAAACCACCACAATACCCTTGAACTCCTCCCCCGTTTCGAAGTTGAGTGACAAATTCAGAATGTCTCATTTCATTCAATTCAAGAAATTGAAAGTACTGTCCAATTTGAATTATGACTAAAAGAGGTAATGAAAGTATGCCGGACATTGCATTTGCAATAGGTTCAGATTCACCGGTTGTAATCCATTTAGATAAATTTTTCATATATCTTGGTCCTTGTTTGAGAGCCGCGATATCTTCCCTTTGATTTGCGAAAGTCTGCCAAGTCTGTGGAAGATCTTGAATATCGTTAACAAAAGGTTTCAAGAATGGGTTTCGGCAAAGAAAAGAGTGTAGTCGATCGAGGTAAGTTTTCTGTGGAGCTTTGCTTTGAGGGCAGAATATAGCCACAGATGGCATTTCGTCAATTGTAGAACGCATGGTGTACAATGTATATCGTGTTGAAACTGAGAACTCCAATAAGGGCTAAATGAAGTGGTCAATGAACCGGAATTGCGTGTGCTTTAACCCCTTCACACACGATCAGTCATATAGCTTGAGATTTGGAAGACATTATTGCTCGCTAAGCTGATTTATCCATTAATGAAAGACCTTCCCTCATTGTTTCATTTTGACAGCCACGTTATTCAATGAAACTGGTCTCCATTCCGATCATCTAACACTGAACAATGTCCACTGGTTACCTCTTTCTCCACCCTTGGAATGTGGATGTGTGTATTATGACGCCTAGACTGCATTTTTCGTTTCTTATCAGCTTGCACAATCCTCTCAATTCTAAGTTCTCCCCATTGATCTATTCACTTTCGGATGATGATACCTATACTATCATTGAACACAACATATCTTGTATCTCTACCAGACTTTGATTTCCCGTTGGATTTGGGATTATCTGTTGCTACCTTCGGATTGCCAAGACCATTATATGTGTATGGAACAAGTATTGTGATGAGATTAGATTCCTTTGATGTTCTACAAAGGCACCGGATATGTTATATCCTGTAATATACACCAAGGGAATGTTTCGAGGTTGAATTAGCCAGGAAGTCTCGATTCAGAAAGAGAATATGTGCCAATCAACGCTTTTGGTTTGCATCTAAGAATCACATCGAAATGTTATCCTGATCTAATAAACTAGATCTGATCGTCTGCTTCAGGTTAGAACAACCTCTGATAGAGTATTTGTTACTATTTTGTTCAACTCCAGTGTATACATTTCGGATTGCTCTTCTAAAAGTCCACTAAACTTGAGCTCAGATGCTCTGATAAGTTGTAACTTAAGTTTGGCGCCAAAATTGATCGTGGGAGCCGCATCTTTCCGTGAAGTAAAAGATACACCAAGCCGTACCTCGAATTCGCCCTGGCATACTTTCAAACACTATCAATGATCAGATTTCGATTAGCCCAAGTGGCATGAGATGTTTGGGGCTCACATGGTTGTAGATTTGAGATATTTTGATGTCTTGGGCAATTGTTTGAACTCCCGTCTGTGTTTCAATGTAGATAACCTTTTTGTGGAACATCAATGATTGCGGTAATTTTCTCCCTACCAACCGGCTTACCAGTTGTTTCAATGTTTCCCGGCTCCTAGAAATCCCGGGAGCCGGGAAATTTATCATTGATAGCTGTGCCAAATTCCCGCACCACGTTGACAATTGATCAAGTGGCGTAGGATCTCATTGTAGCATTTGCCATGTTCGACTTGCAGATCTCACAGCGGAGAATCGACTTGCGTAATCGAATGTACGGAGATAAGTTTCATACTCACTATTCATGTGTTTGTATGCAGCCCTGTGGAAGCTATGGCAAATCTTGTTTAACATATATGTTTAGACCTCCCGGAAGTCACAAAAAATGAATATCCGACGACACCATGACACAAACTCGAGGTCAACTAAAATGCTTGATAACTTGTCACTTGTCTCTATCTAAATGATGAATTGTTGCACAGAGCATATGTTTCAACCTCTATTGCAAATGTTTTGAGTCAAAGTTCGAGTTACGCGACGACGTTGCTCAAGAGTTAGTTCCACGTACAATACACATACAATTGTTCAGAGAGTCAGAATCTCATACCTAAGGTTGATACTTGGGTTTAGTGAGTTTTGGTAAAATGTTTAAAACATGTGACGATGTCACCTGGTACGAGGACCCGATTTTACATTTGGTTACACGAGGAATGAATTGAGCGAGGGCCTAACTGCGTGGATTTCACCCAGAATGGTCCAGACCCTGCCTCGAGTGGGATCTTGGGTATGCTCAACATTATCCCGCATCCCAATCACGGAGCTCCCGATTTCCGCATAAGAATCAGTCGAAACCTGTTTGAGCTCCATAGTGAGACCTTTTCTGACAAAACCTTCGATTTATATTTCATTGTATTTGCCTTCACGGTAGCAATTCTCGAGAAGCTAGTGGTGCGTACTCACAATAACAAAGATCCAACTGACTAAATTGTAGTGATTGGATGAGCGCAAGCCTCCAAAACATCTCTTGCTCTTCAAGCTCAAGATTCTTGATAATTCAGAACTAAGTTGTAGCTATCAACAAAAATGATTATCTAAATTGAAGCATCCAGGAGCAAATTCCAAAGTCAAGAAATACAAAATGAGCAACAGTTGCGCCAATGAAGCCAACAACTCAATCGACTAGGATACACAATTTCGGTTCCCCTATCTGTGCATCAAACAGCATTAGTGAAAGCAACATCACTTTCACCGCTGCTAGCATTGAGATTTTCAATCCTAGATTTCTCTTCAACAACCTGAGCCTGCTCAATTTGAGCCTTCAATCTCGGGAACAATTCCAACGCAGTTTTTCTCAAAACCGCCTTCCCTTCATCTCCATTCTTGTTTATCCAACCATCCAAGAAATTTGACTCTTCCACCATTGTACTTTCTATTGGGAACGGGAAATCACTGCCGTAAGTAGTTCTTCTAGGCCCTAACCATTTTTCAATATACTCCATAGGCCCGCTATAACTGCTCGCTGCTAAGTCCGTATAAAAGCTTCTCGCTTCCCTCATGAATTGCTCCGGTGTTTTAACGCTAAGAGAAGCATCAAAAGTCAGCTTTGCAACCGAAGCACTAACATAAGGAAGAGCACCTCCTGCGTGCGAGAGAATGATCTTGAGTTTTGGAAATGAGGATAAAGTATTAGAGTAGATGAGAGAACAAGCTGTGCGTGTCATTTCATGTGTGAAATCGACAATAGGAGGAATTAACGAGGAATGCGCGAGCAGTTGTGGAGAGAGTGAATTGGCAATGGGATGTATGAATACCACCGCACTGATTCTATTCAATTCTTCCCAGACAGGCTGAAATATTTCATGCCCAAGATATTTCCCATCATAACTAGTCAGAAGTGTGAAACCGTCGGGGTTGAGCCTTTCATAACAAAACTTGATGCTAGCGAGTACTTCTGGTATGGATGCTATAGTTATGGTTGGAATGGTGGCAAAGAAGCCGAACTTGGTGGGATATTGAAGACATAGATTATGGGCGAAAATATTGATGTCTTGGCAGAGGGATGAATCATCGATAGCGGTATGAGCAAATGATAGGATGGAGGTCGAGATGCAGTTTCTGGCCATAAAATCAAGAGAGATTTGTGGAGACCATGTTGGAAATATCAAATCACTAGATTCCTTGAAGTTTTCTTTGATATCTGGTAAAGTCATCAGAATCGTATAACAAATGAATGCCGAGGAATGCTCAGTGGGAGAGGCTAGGGACAACCAGTGAAAGTGAAATAGAATGTACATACGGTCAAGATACACAGGTGGAATCATATGGTGATGAGTATCTATTTTCTCTATGGTTTTTACTGTCTGAGTTATTGGCAAAACAGAAGTAACCTGCGATCGTGGTGTAATATGCCGAAGTCGAAATTGATTACCATGATAACATAGGAAAGAGCTGACGTCCTCTCTATTGACTTCAACTTTGATTAGTAAGTTCTGTAGTGATTGTGATAAAAGACATACTGTAGAATACTATGCATGTTATTGTAAAAATAACTGCAACAATTATGATGCATATTGAGATCAAGGATAACGTTGGCATAATGCATTCATTGCAGTCTCGGCAGTCTATTAGATTGAGGTGCATACGCGGCAGCAATGCAGTTGGGATTTGAGGCGATTGTGGATGCTAGTTTGCATTCTCAAGTAACTCACGCAGCAGGTAGAGATTTGGACGTAGGTATAGTGATGAGTTTGTGTAATGATATCATCAGGATAGCCCATGATCTGTCATATATGATACCTGGCTGTTTTCCTTTTGCCTCACTATTCTCTGAATTGTCTAACCCCCTGGTACCGAAAATAAACTTCAAGAGCCCCAATTACATCACATCAATCCCGTATCTATACCAAATATACGAGGTTAAATCTGAAGTTATTCTCAACCTTGAACGCCAATTGCTTAAGGGGGTGGTGGTTCATTTTTGCTATTTCGACTTTTCCCTGTGAATTGGACGCTAGACCTCATATTTCGACAACGAGACACTGAAAAGTTGGGCTTAACACATTGTATTGTGGGTTCATCTCGAACATCAAGACAGAGGACAGATCCATGAATAGAATTCCCAAGCTTGCAAGACAGTATTTGAAGGTTGAAACAATTTCCATAGATCTCGTATACGAATGCAGATTCTTTCCTCACACGTTTGCGTCATATCAAGATCTCGATCCTCAAATTCAGCGATCAAGTGGTGCATGAGAATCGACACCGTGTAACTGAGTAACTATGGGTAACTCAACAACTTTCAGATGCACCATATCATAGACTATTACAAATCTTTTCGCAAAGTCACTTCTATAACGGTGATTTGAAGACCAAACCCGAATTAGAAGGAGTATCACTTTTGGTAAGACAAGAAACACAGCATGTAGCCATATTAGTCCCATGTAGCACAAAATCAGCTTGAGCCACCTGCCTTACTGATTCGGTTGAACATTGTGGGAGGTTACATCTCTTGGTGGTTTGCGGTTTTACTTGGCAAGTAAAGTCTCACATTATGTTAAGACATGATTCTCCGCTCTTGACAATATTTGTCCCCACTGTCTTGGGATAGGCTTCATGGTCCGAATGGCGATCTTGAGCAAATCTAGATGACATTGTATCTAGATGACAGTCGTGCAAGCTACTATCTCTTTCTTGTAAATATTGCTTCCAAAATTCCTTTTGTAGTCTATGATCTGAATTTTTGATTCATCCATGATCATGTGGTCGATCAGCTTCTTCCCGAATCGTCAAGAAATAATAGTGTTTGCAATATTCCTGTTTATTTTTGTAAGTATTCCACTACAATTGAATCGACGCCAATGAAAATAACATATACCAGTATTATCTAGTCTTTGCAATCTACAATCTTTACTTTTCACCATTAGCCAAATTTCCAGGTCCAAAACGTCTGGCGATCTCAAGACTACCCCTTATACGATACGTAATTCTTGGAACCACTTACAAATATCTGGATGAACTTCATGAAAAGTATGGACCAGTGGTGCGAATGGCTCCGGATGAACTTACTACTATTTCTCCTGAAGCCTGGAAAGATGTGTATACCAGAAGACCACAAATGACAAAAGACCCATTTAGCATGACACCTCCTATGAATGGCGCGGAGTCATTATTCACAGCCACTGGTGATACACATGTTCGTATTCGACGCAATTTTGCCAATGCTTTTTCTGACAAAGCACTTCGAGAGCAAAGTAAGATTATCGAAGGATACATAGAGCTGCTACTTCAGAGATTGAGACGTGAAACAATGAAAAGTCCTATTGGAGAAGTCGATCTAGCGAAATTCTTTGGATACCTATCACTGGACATTTACGCTGATCTCATGTTCGGAGAATCTTTCCATGGCCTTGAAGGAGATAATGAGCATTCATGGATTTTGGGATTCTTTTTGGGAGCCAAATTTGGATCCGTAAGAAATAGTATCCAAAGATTTCACCCACTCGAAGTGATATTTGGCTGGTTGTTTCTCCGATTAACTGCAAAGATAAGAGCACAAAATTGGAAATTGGCAACGGATAGAATTACCAATCGATTGGAAATGGGAGATCTGGGAGCTGAAAGATCTGATTTCGTCAGTCCTCTTATTGGGAATGTCAGTGAATCAGAAGGTGGAAAAGGCATAACGAGAAAGGAATTGAATACCAATGGTCTTGCTATCGTGATAGCAGGATGTCAATTGCCCACTGTTGCGTTGGCTACCTCTTGTTATTTCCTGATGAGATACCCACGAACAATGAGGAGGTTGGCTGAGGAAGTAAGGTCATATTACTCGGAAGAAAAGAATATCAATGTTCAATCGACATCAGAATTACCTTATTTGGAAGCAGTCATAAATGAGACATTGAGAATTCATCACCCGACACCAATTCATCTACCTAGAAATGTCCCTCCTGAGGGTGCAGCTATCGCAGGTCAATGGGTACCCGGTGGAGTAAGCTAGATCATTTACCACTTTTACTTTGATTGTGACTGACATTAAGATAGAGTGTAATCGGCATAGCAATGCAGACAGCTCAGACATCGCCTTTAAATTTCTTCGAACCAAAAGTATTTCACCCAGAACGTTTTCTCCCAGAAAGCCACCCACTATATGATGTTCGATTTGGAAGGGATCAAAAAGAAGCGTTCAAGCCTTTTTCAGCTGGACCAAGAAATTGTATGGGAGGAAAGTATGTTCATGCAGCCTTTTGGAAATTCACAACCAATGCTAATACGTCATACCAGAACATTCCTGGCACAAGCCCGAGTAACACTGGCTAGGATGATATGGAATTTCGAAATGGAGTTGTTAGATAAGGATGACTGGAACTGGACTGATCAGCGAGCGTACCTTGTATTTGAACCAAGAGCTTTGCATGCCAAGTTGAAGGAGAGAGAGGTCTGAGGCGGGGAATGAGAGTATTCAACATACGGGCAGAGAATAGTGTAGAGAAGAATTGTTAATACATGCCCAGTTACATAACAAATCTTGATCTACTGTGAATGGCGTATCGGAACGTGGTCTCCGAAGGGCTCAAAAGTAACGACGAGGGGTACCTGTTACGCGCCGCGTGCGTGGTCAATCGCGTCGCGCTTCCGAAGAAACGAGTAGTAAAAAGTATCAAATCTATTAAAGATTAGCAACAATTCACCTCGGTCATTTTGAGTGCGAGTAAAGTAAGGTTATGGTTTAGAATACCATGTGGTCGATGAAGTTACCTTGGCATAATATAATCGTTATCAGAAGCCATACTCGCTCGACTCGCATCGCATATGCTGTAAATTAGCGCCTAAGCGCCATAATCGGCAAATTTCATCTTATGATCACCAAATGCGACATTCGGGAGTATTATTACAGATTAATAAACACTATTCTACGGAAATCCTGAATATGATCGAAGTAAGCTTACTAATTCTCCTACATTTACGCCTTTAAAAAGTCCCAAAACCTACGTTCGTTCCAGTGTTACAAATGTTGCCTCCAAGGAGCTCCGACGATAAGGTCTAATATATAAGGTTATACTCGGAATTTGAAGGGATCATGAGTACTGGAATTTTTCGTTTATACGACTCGATTCTTTCCGCAAAAAGGACTACTTCAACTTCAGGTTTACGTCTTTCAGGATGCCATTCCTCGACCCATTGTTCAATATCATCTTTCAAATCTCTCATTTTAACTTCTAGCTCCGGATACGCTCTTCCAAAATTGGTGCATAGGATAGGCCAATGAACTTTTATTGTATCTAAATGATCGAACAAAATCAAGACGTATGTATAATCCTTAGTTTCACACTCAACGTGCTTGATCGATGAGAGATCAAGATCGATGTCCCAACGCCAACAAGACCTGAGAATTGACCAATCTAATATACACAGAGTGTCAATGTCAGGATTGAAAAACATGTAATGCTTTTCGGGTCTGAATGGGCAATTTCCTTCGAATAGGAGCCTGTAATTCAAGAGAGTAACAGCTCGACTTGTACTATTGATTCTCAAAATGGTCCACAATTGCGTAAGTTCTTGATTCAATACCAGCCGTCTAGGAGTTTCATTAGCGACTTTGCCAACTATGATCATTTGAACTTCACGTGGAAGCGTGTTGCAATTTGTAGGTCCTGGTTGGCGGAGCGGCTGTTGCGGAATGTATCTTTTAGTGAGAATTCTTATTGAACGTCGTCTTGTTTGAGATGAGGTCGAGGATTTGGACAACCTCTTTGCCATGTTTCGGGGTTCGATGAAATCGTCAGATTCATGTCAGATACTCAATCGTCAAATAGTTACAAAGCCTTTCTAATTGTGATGAGATTGCGGTTGCCTTGATTATTCTGCAGGTTTGAGCGTATTTTCGCCAGAGATGTCCAACTGCGATATTATTGAGCTCAACAGGACGTAAAATTATACTTAGTCTCTTTCAAGTGAAAGCATCAAAGAATGTTTGCCTCCATCAAATGGGAAAGAGATGGTTATGTGCTTCCACGTTCTTTGTTGCAGCCGATATGACCTGGCATACCTTAAAGCAATGAACACACCAACGACCAGTATTATGTGGAAACAAATCTAGATCGAAGACCAGATAATTGAAGACCAGATAATTTTCGACTTCAATCCTCAAATTGTGTAGCCTTTTCTAAAATTTTCCATGACAAATCTCAAATGTCATCAACAGTAATGAATTCTTGAATGTTCGTTGCATCTTTTTGGCTTTTTCCGTTCGTAACCATTCAAATTGGGAAGAACGGTGCTTGAAGTGAATCCGAGGTGATTTCCAGACTACAATCATTGCAGTTCATTCCATCCACAGGTAGACATACCGATAATGTTTCAATATCGATGAATGATTCGAAGACCAAAATTTTTCTCTGTGCTCTTATATAATAATCTGTTTCCGCTGAGCTTCTTCCTATTTTGAGTCCAACAACCCCCAGGCAACTTCAAAGTGACCATAATTTAACTAACATCTACATTAACGCTCCCAATACCGATCAAAAAGATGGCATCCAACCTAGATCTGAAAGTTTCTGTCCAACTAAATGGTTATCCCTTATTCCAGTCGCCCCAAATAGCCCTCAGCTCTACTAGAGCCCGTACTATACAAAGCATAATCGATAAATGCGCTCAAGACATCGAATATCAACTTACGCGGGCCGGTGCAGATGAGAGGAGAGACGCTGAGCAACATAGGAGATATCAAGAAAATTTGAGGGCTAATATGGCTAACTACAATCCATTTTGGGAGGCCAAGTATTGACTGGCCGAGCAGTGAACGTTGCTGCGGTACGAATCTAGGGGTAGCAACATGTTGGACTCTTTTGGTTACTGCATGGGTATCGGGACTCGCCATTTGGCTGCGGATCTTTTGATGAAAGGTTCAATATATAGGTAGAAGATCAATCTATGCAAGGTTTAAAACTTGGATTCGGACCATCCATTGTTTACATAATGTGAAGCTTTTGTAAGACTAATGACTTTCAACAGAGAATAGCATGTCAGATACTTAGCATTGGGGGAGTTACCGATATAGGTGCATATACAATCACCTGTGGTAATACCACAAGTTGATATCTTTTTTTGGAGCTGCACACGTTGAAATGGAATTAAACAAACATACCTATTTAAGCTCTCCGTTTTAATCTTCCTCAACCTAATAAGATGAGTGTGGATGAATGGGAAACTATCAGTACCTATAGAGAAGAACATAGCCCATAGAAAAATCAGGAAAGAGAAGAACTGGGGGAAGGAATGATACACTTTATGTGAATGTGATACGAGTCAAACAATTCCAGGTCAAATTGCGCTCAGGTCCCGATACCTCGTGCAAATTGGTCACTCGCGTCCAGGAAAAGGAAATTCTTACGCACGCTATCAAGAATCAATCAATAGCGACGCTCTGTACCTTCATCCTGACCGCCATGACATGAATTCTGCTAGACTTCATGGAATATACATGCTCTGGGAGTAGTTTTTCTAGACATTGCAACATGGAAGACCAAAATTCCCAAGTATTGCCGAGAAAAACATTTCTCGTCATGTGGGACTACTTACATAGAAGCAGTCATCTCTTGCTTAGATGATACGTACAGAGGACACACTACATCTTCGATATATGTGTATACATTCCAAACACAAATTATCGAAAGGTTGAGTGCAAAGCAATCTTTTTTCTCGCTGAAATGACAATAAAATATCGGAGTTGGAGCTTTCGTAGTTGCCACAGCTTGGGTTGAAACTCTCAAAACCTGACGGTTTAGGAAGATACGCAGTATCCGAATTAAGATCCGATATCCATTCATGTCTCTCTATCAAACTCATTCCTCATAATATTTTCGCCCTAAATACCATAGTAAAGAGTCATACACACAAATAGTACATCAACTATCGTCATCTAGCGTACGGATATGTGCCGAATTTGAAGTTTAGCGAATACATAACACTTCAACTACCTAGCCATTCACTCTATTTATCACTTAGATTTGAATTAGAATGCCAAGCTCTCACATTTAGATTCCTGCATTGTTGACATGTGGACCCTGTTTCCGAAATTCGATCAGACCAGCTGCTTTGACTAAACAGATTCCGGGCTAATTAAAGATCGGATTATTAGTAAGTTACTCGTGCTACCGGGAAATATTAAACTTCCCCACTAAGAGATTCGGGTTAGTTCTCTTGCAGTTTACCACGTTGTTGTGGTATGAGCCTCTAGCTAGCTTCGGGGTTGCATACTTTTTGGTCGTATGAGTAAGAACAGAAAGGCAATACTACGCCATACTTTCGGTACTTGGTATTTGTCAATGCTGGACAAGAAGAAATATCTTAAAATCGCATCTCCCGACATGGTCAAAGATTGATTAAACTCACGCTGTTGATATCTGTTGATCCAACGGCGATCGACATTTCGGGACTGGTTTGTTCAGATCCAGATAATCGCACTGAAGATCTCGGTGCATTGTTTACTGTCCAAAGTTGGAGAAGCCCTTCTGATCGACGCCACGGTATTGTTCCTATCTTGGCTATCTGTTATGTGGAGAAAGTGGCGGCTCAAAATGTTGTGCTCGGCCCTGTGGCTCTTTGATATCGACTAATTTCAGAACAATACTCTGGTGCAAAACATCACTTTTCCTCGTATTACATACTCTCAGTCCCCTCATAATTTTAAAAAGAGGAAGAAGGGGTCCTTATCTCCACCATCCCACTGTTCTGCTGAACGTCAATGAGTTTTTTTTTAGTTTGATAAGGCTATTCTTACCTCACAAGGCGGTTTGCTACCGCTCACAACATTCAGCGGAAACATGCAATCTAGCTTATTGACGGCGCCAAAACTTGGACTAGCATTACGATAGTTTCGGGGAAGGCAATGGCTAATTCTGAGGCACTTGGAACTTCCATATTCTATCAAAGCAGCTCACAACATTCCGGGAAAAGTCAAGCAACGGGATATCCGACACCAATTATAATATTGAAAAAGTCGATATCGGTATCTGTGAACTTTTAGTCAGGTTTGAGGACTTCAATTCAGATGCGAGAACATGGCTGATGGTTTTGCCATTGATTTTGTATAAGTATATGCCATTTTCCTTCAATATGATTTCTTTTCACATCATCTACCAGAGTATCTACAGCTCAGTCCTTTATTCTCCAAACTTTCCATTCATTTCCGAACAATCTTCAAACCCTCTCCTTGAGTTCATATTCAAACTTATTTATCAAGTCTTAATATATTCCTCTTTTTAAAAATGCGTTTTGCCGATTTCGCTTTGGTGGCATTGACTGCTGCAGGTGCCAACGCCGCTCCTCATCCTCAAAAGATTGACTTTAAGTCCCTCAACCCTGTTGTACAATCTGTTCAAAGTGTACCAGTCGGTATTACTGCCGAGGTTGTCACATATAATCCTACTGCTGCTACCTCCTCAGCCGCCGCTGCTGTTACCACAAGTTCAGCTGTCAAGGCAATAGAAACCACGTTGGCCACAAAAAGAAAAACTGGTCAACTTGAGGCCAGAGATAGTGATTGCTCAACTCAACCAGCAACCATCTATACTGGAACTAACCCAGCAGATGATCCAGAATCTTTTTTGGCTTATCAGCCATTTGCTGATACAGCCAATAGCGCTGCAACTCCATCTGGCTTTACCAGATCTTTCGTTAACCTTAAAGCATCCAACAATGCTTTGAAATACATGGGATTCACACAATTGCCTACATACGATACCAAAGTTTGTGCTAGCAAGTGTTCCGATATCACTGGATGCAATGCCTTCAACATCTACTTTGAACGCGACCCATCTGTCGATCCAGGTGCTTCTTGCACAAACCCATCTTCCATGACCAACGTCAAATGTGTCTTCTGGGGTGGTGCACTTGATGCCAAAACTGCAGTCAACGATGGTCAATGGCGCAGCACATTCCGTGTTGTCATTGCAGGATCAAACGGTTACAACCTCAATTCTTTCCCAACACCAGGTGGATATAATCCACCTACATCCCTTGCAGGCGCTTCTATCAATGCTCCATTGGATTGCAAAAAGGCTGATACTTACCTCGGATCTCGTTTCTTCACTGATACCCCCTTCGATGTCAGCCTTTGCACAGCAGCCTGTGATGCCACCACTGCATTCAATGTTGCTCATCCATCTGCAACTGGTGTACAAACTTGTCAATTCATCAATACCTATATTCTTTACTTGAACGGTGTTGCTCAAGGCCAAGCTTGTGCCATGTATACGGACACATGGGACATCAGTTATGCTGTTAACACTGGATATACTAGCGGAACCGATGTTTACACTATCGACTCTTCTTATACCTTGTCCAACTCTACCAATCCAAACTACGCAGCAAATTGCAAGATTGCAGCTAGCTCAAGCTCAAGCATTGCTAGCAACTCTACTGTTTCTCGCCGGGCTGCACACTAGATGCTTGTACTTCTCAAATACCCACAAGCAGTTCGAGTTGTGGATTGCTTCAGATGTCCTACATAGGCTGTTGGTTATTTGTTATTTGTTAGGGTTCAGAAATAATCCGCTTTGTATGAATAGTCCACGGACTATTTGGAGAAGATTTGTTTTTCTTTTGTGATTTTCGAGGGGTGGAAGTCGGCGGGATAATGTAATGCATTTATATGTACCGAGTAATAATACTAGAATATTATCTTTATATATCTAAGTTAAAAACACGGAAAAGTGAGCATTCTGAAAATTTGAAATAAAACTGTAGAATTATTATAGAATTGTAAACAAAGGTTTATAATACTTTTATAAGGTTTCTTTAATCGAAACAAATCTAAATAAATATATCATTATTATTAGAAATTTAGTAAATACTTTTATAGGAATTTTTTAAGGTTATAATAATATTTAAAATAAAGAAAATAAAGACTTTTGAAGTAAAATATTAAGAAATAATTAATATAACAATATTTGAACTCTTGAAAACGATTATCAAATTAATAATATATCAGTATAATTTGATAAAAGCATTGAAGATAAAGATAGGAAAACTTTATAATATTTGAGCTACTTATTATAACACTAATGAAAAGGTACCAGGATAGTTTCAGGGAGTGTTGAAAGCTTTAAAAGAGGATATAGGGAAAGGGATATAAGAAGTACTAAAAGAACAACAAATACAATTATATATAAATATATTAAAAGCTGGATCGATATTTATACGATATACCGATATAAATAATCTAATTAGGAAACCTATTATCATATATATTTTTCAAAATGTTCGGATTAGTTTTAATGTTATAGATATAGAGAGATATAAGGGTATATTTAATAAAGATATATTAGAGAATATTAATAAGAAAGTAGAAGGAACTAATACGATAGGAATCAATAGGATATTAGATATTAAATTTATTATTATAATCAAAATTCGAAAGGGATATGATAAGCTTATAAAGGATTTCATTTAAGTTAATATTATTTTTTCAAATGTAAAAATAAAACGATTTATAAATTAAGTTATTATATATAATATAAAAATAGAATAAATCGGCCTGAAAAAAGGTTTAATATAAAAAGGATTCGAGGCCGTCCTTATAATAAACAATTTCAAGATTGATCTAAATATAAACCATTTGTTCTGACTATATAAGAAAATTATTGGGAAGAAGGAAATATTATTTATTATTATTACTATACCCTCTTTAAAAACAGCGAATTAGGCTTTATTCAATAATCTATTCTATAATGAAATATAACTAAAGATTAATCTCTATAATATAATATATTTATTAAATTAATATTACAACTATTAAGAATTTGAAAACTATAAATTACTTATATATATTAGACAAATAATATATAGTAATTATGTAAAAACCTATCATTCAAATTAATATAAGAATAAAGAAATCGAGAATAAAGGAAAATGGAAATGTATCAGTTATAAGAAAAACTATAGAATATAGGATAGGTATAGCTATTATAAGTTAGTAAAGAAATTCGAATATATAAAGCAAATAGTATCTTTTATTTTAAACTACTTTATAATAGAGAATGAATATAATCAATTTGGCATTTTAGTGTAGAAAAGCCAAGGATTTGGTGCTACCTTAAATAATCAATTTATATTTACTAGCTTATATTAGTCAATATTATTTTAATGATAAAAAATGATACAACATAAACGATTCAGAATATCATCCCTGAATTGGGGTTAAAGTTTTAGTATTATGAAAACGAAGCAAGAGTTTATTTTAAGTAGCAATTCATTTAATAATTAGAACCAACCTTTAGAATCCTTATGATATTATATTAGAATATTATTATACTATAATACAATATTAACAAATAGAAATCTATAATAATTATATTTCTATATTATAAGGAGGTTGTATAATATCATATTATTATAATCCAAAAACCTTAAATTAATTTATTTAATAAGTCTATTTATAATAATAATTAATAATGATATTTTATTTATAAATAGAAAAGCGGAATTAGAGTAATATTATATATAAATAAGATTTTGGATATTTATAGATGAATATTCGGCATTCTTATATGCAACCTTTACTTTGTCTATTTTGAGATTTAGAATGGAAATATTAAATGGCAAATATAGATTACTAATATCTATAACCCTATCTTATTGGTCAGATATAGAGCTACTAGATTATTAGTTTTATTAATAATCTCCTATCAACTAAAGAATCTAGATCGAGAATATATAATTTTGGGCGACTTTAACCTTTATTATTTATTCTGAGGGAAAATAAAAGTAGTATTTATGGAAATATATAATAAAAAACTTATTGATCTTTACAACTAATTTCTTTTTATATTTATTATTTTAAAAGAAATTATAATATAGAATAAAAGAATTTAAGAATTTATAATAAACCTTGTCTGAAACTTAAATGAGATTTTGAATTAAGTTTACTTCATTATTGTTTATAAACATTTAGATTTGAGTTCAGATTATATTCTATTTCTTATTAGAATTATAATATGATTATATATCTTTGAATTATTACTGAAATCTTTATAGAAAGCTATAAATATAAACAAGTTTAGGAATAGTATTATAAATAATATGTTGAATATTATACTATTAGAGATAACGTATGAAATTAATAATTATATTAATAAGATATATTATTATTTACAGATAGCTATAAATGATAGTATACTTATAACAATTATATCTTTATATTTCAAATTATATTAAATAAAATATTATATGGCATTAGTCAAATGAACTTAATCACTTTATTGAGAATATACTATTAATCTCTTTTTTGATTTTTATAAAATTCTCAATAAGACATAAAAACTAAAGGAAAAGGTAATTCAAAATGAAATAATGAAATACTTCTCAAAAAGGATTGAGATAGTAATAAAAAAGAAAAATAGTATATAAACTTTGGAAAGGTGGGTTAAGAATAAAAATCATTTGTTTAAAATAATATTTTAGTTCTTTAATTTCTATTAAGAAAACGAGGTAGTAATATCAAGGAAAGATAAAGTAATAATATTTAAAAATCACTTCTTTATATTACTATTAATGACAAATCTATTTAATATAAACTAATATATAGAAGATTCCTTTAGATATCCTTTTATAATAAATATAAAGTTTTAATTAATTAAAGTATATTTTATTAGAATAATAATGAAATTAAAATCCTATAAAATACTAGAATTATTAATAATTACGAATTTTATTATTAAATTTATATTAAAATTTGAATTAATAAATATCTATTATTATTATTTGTTCTGGGCCTATATAGCCCATAAATATTATCTAAAGATATTTAAAAAAAAGTATATATAATCCTTCTTTATAAGTTAAAGAAGAATAAATAATAGATTAAGTTATATTACTTAATTGTTTTTCTAAATACTTTAGGAAAATTTTAAAAAAAAATTATATTTGAATAATTATTTTATACTACAAAAATCTATAATCTTTTATTTAAATTTCAAATGAAGGTATAATTAGAATAAAATACTATTATTATTTTAAAGATATTTATTAAATAAACTTATATAATATAGAATATTGTTACGGGAGCTGCCTCTAGGGTCACGTGGAAGTGTCTAGAGATCTCTCGAGGTGGTTTAGACTAGACTTCAAGTAGGAATTCAATAAGGTTGTAACTGGTTGCAATTCTCGTAACTATAGTAATGAAACTAATGATTGTTCTTGAGCACGAAGCTCTACATTGTAATGAAACCCATTCCCTTATATAGATCTTCGTCCTACTTGGACAGCTGGGACAGCCGGGCGCTCCTGGAGCGCTGTCGTTCCTGAGCTGTCCATCACGGGACACTAATCCCGTGACTCTTGGTGTCCTAGCTTATTCTTTTGTCCTGGGGCTAATCCCCTGGGACATTACTAATCCTAGTGAAGCCTTCTTGCTTACTGTGTTCTGTCTTTCCTAGGACCTATTGTCCTGGGAACTATGTCCTATGTTTCTAGGGTATACTATGACTAATACTATATACGTGCCTGAGGCTCTCCTGGGTGCCTAGCGTCCCCCGGTATACTGCAGCTGAATCACCGAGGCTTATAGTACCATTATAGCCTATACGTTGGTGATTCTACAGCCTGTTACTAATCCGTTGTAACAAATATTAGATTAAAGAAAATCGTAAATATACTTAATCTAAATATATTTAAAATCTTTAATAATACTTTATATTCTAAATTGATTTATATTTTAAGGAATAAAGGAATACTTATTTAAATAATTAATTTTATAATAAACTTTTTCCAAAATAGAATTAATAATATTCAAATAGATAATTATATTAATCCTTAAATAAAAATCCTAAATAGTATTCCCTAAGGTTTTCCGCTAAGCTCAATTCTCTTTCTATTTTATAATAATGAACTTATTGATATTTATACAAGGATTAAATAATATATTAATATAATAGGTTTCATAGATAATATTAATATCCTTGTATAAAGTAATACTATAATAGAAAATATATACATTTTATATAAAATCTATAAGAAATGTATATAATAAGTAAAATAA
The DNA here is from genome assembly GCF_014898465.1 of Botrytis porri. Taxonomy (NCBI): domain Eukaryota; kingdom Fungi; phylum Ascomycota; class Leotiomycetes; order Helotiales; family Sclerotiniaceae; genus Botrytis; species Botrytis porri. Next base: position 1,575,580 of record NW_024066086.1, on the reverse strand, counting down.
TATAATATATAATTCACTTTAATAAAATACTAATTACTTTATTTCATTTAATATTCTAAACTTTATGATATAGAAGCTTCCTTTTAGCTCAACTTTATTGTAATAATATCGAAGTTAAGTATTAAAGTATTAGACCTTTATTTGGATTTCAAACTATTTTGAAGAGAATATATTTAGTAAATAAAAGGAAAGTTGATTAATTAGATACTCGCTTTATATAGGATTATAATATCGACTTGAAGAATCAATTTATATTTATCTCAATAAATATATAAAGTAATAATACTACTTATAATAATATATGTATTACTTATATGATATGTTTTAATAATTATTAAAATAATGACTAAATCTATTATTTCTAATCTTTAAAAAGAACAAAATGCTTACCTTCGGATAATCTCTAATGCTTATAGAGTAACACTCATTTATATATTATATGTAAAAGCCTTTACGAAACCTCTAGATATTTATTTAAACAAGCTACAAGTTATAATAAAATTTAGATTAAAAGGGATAGGTATATTGAAACTAATTTAAAAAGAATATAATAAAATGTATAGGAGATATAAATCTATAAGGAAATTAGAGAGAATCTATATTATTTTTGGAAGGGTAAAGCTCAAGTGGGCTTTATTCAAATTGAAGTATAATAAAATTATTGGGGATTGTAAATAAAAATATAAGATAAGAAAGAATAATAAACGAATTTTATACTAAATAGATATAATAATCTATTTTCAATTTCAAAGTATAGTAGATTGAATGGCTATATGGAGAAACACTTTTCAGAACTATTATAAACCTAGAATACCTATAATTCTGAATTATCAAATTAATAGGGGCTAGCTCAAGGTCTATAACGATTTTAAAAAAGGGATTAGTTTAATGATATTAAATATTAGAATAAAAAAGATAGATTTGAAAGACTTCCTTGTAAAACAAAGGATTTTAGGATATATATTGAAGTATATATAATATAAATAAAGGAATTAGATTATTAATTACATTATATTTTATTATATAGATATAATATTATAACAATGAAGGCTCTAAATCTAGGTGTAATGGATATATAACTTCGTATAAGATTTAGGATTATTTAAGAGGGTAGCTATATAACTTATTAAAATAGAACTACTTTTTTAATATATATTTTCATTAAGAATATTAATATATAAATACTAAAAATATAGATTGAAATTATAAAGATAATTATAGAAACATAATAATATTGATAAGATTTTATTAAACCTTAAACTTCATTTTTAAAGAATCGAGATATAATTTCCGTATTAACCTTGTCATTATTATTAAGATCCTCCCCCTAAAAATTATATTATATTAATCAATAACAATAACAAGAAGGATATAAGAAACAATCTATAAAAATACAATATATATCAACAAATTGAATGAAAAAGGATGTAATGGATTTTATAGCTTTGATCTATTATATCTGTATAATAGCTTTAACAACAGTGAAAGTATAGCACAACCTTTCAATTATAATGTATATAATAGCCTCAAATATATCAAAGAGATTGTAATACTTAGAAGGAATTTTAAAAAATCAATTAATATTAATAGTATTAATAATAATAAGCAACTTTTTATGAGTATAAAGGTTATAAGTAACTATAAAGATATTAAGGTTTTAATTGTTATTATAAACATTAGAATTATTTGTAATCTTTTGTATACTTTCTTTATAAATGGTAATGATATATAAAACAGTTATTATAATATTTATATAATTTGTAGAAATTTATATTAACAAATGTTTTATCAACTAGGAATTCTTAAAGCTAAAATCTAAAGATAAGATATCTATATTATGACATACACCCTTCCTAATATAATAACGGGGGCATTTCTTATGAGTATAAATATAGGTTATAATAATATTATAAGTAAATTGATATAAATATTTGATATAATAATTATAAAATAAGTATACAATAGGATAAAAGCGGAAAGGGAGTTTTTAGACATTTACTCTTTTTTTGAGAGGTATTTTGAAAGAGTATTACTTTGAAAACGATAGATTAAGGTTTGAATTGATGGGGATAAAGGGATGATGGGGTAGATATAGAATAAAGCATAATAGAATATTCAAAGGAAGATAAAGGGATTTATACCCTATTATAAAGGATAAGATAAATAAAAGATTAGGTGAAATAAATAAAGAGGAAAAGAGTAAGGAAGATAAAAAGCAAACAAAGAAATATGGTTGTTATAGGGCAGAGGCAGGTAACTGTAGAGTTATATTATTGTGACGATAATAATATTAATAACAACAAAAAAAATCGTTGTATTATAAAAAAGGGGAAAGGGAATTTATATTATTATGCTGGGTGGAAATAGGCTATATATTATTAACTTGTAAAATGAAAACAAAGCAATTGTAACAATATTGTCTTTGAAAGTACAGGTATCATAGACTATAAGTGTTGGATAGAATAGGTATACAATATAAACAATTTAATAGGACATTAAAAGGAGGTAGATTTTTATATCTTTTTTCTATCTATTTCATTTAATTAGATATAGATATAAGTGTATTGTATGGTCTTAGTATAGCTATATAGATCGAATCGATTATGAATTTACTACTACTACTATGTCTAAGCTTGAATTGTTTGCAAACTTCACAATTGATTTCCGTTAGTGAATGCTTCAAAATTGAGAATTAAACATACCTAGATAGGGCTTTTGGACAACCTCGTTGTCAATATTGCTCAGGTACCTTGACAGTCCATTGCGAATGCTATTTTTTTTTAACGAAATTCTGCACGCATAAATCTATCAGTCATGAGTATCATCTCTCAAAGCTGACATTAGGATGTAATCTACCCCTAGTCTTTCCGACTTAGAAAATTTACCGTCTATCAAAAGTACTTGGAACTAAGATTCACTCTTTCCTGAATCATTAGAATTGAGTCTCCTAGACTACTGGGCGATGAATTGTGTTGCTCTCCGCATCCGAGCAGAATATGCGAGCGGAAAATGAGAGGCATGCTAGATAAGCAGGATTTCTCTGGACATCGGCCGTTCCGAAATAACCACTTACCACGAATGAAAGAAATCATGGAGTCTTTCTTCATACCAATGGATCAAGATTTCTGATTAACAGGCCTTCGAGTTAGAGTAAAAAACCCCAATCCCGATGACCCCCAGAACCCACGTAAAGCCAACACATTGATGGTTCGCCGCCCATCATTTTCCAAATATCTACAGGTCAAAAAGCTCAATGCGAATGTGTAGCAGTCCCGAAAGGAATAAGCCACAAGAGGATGCAAGTCACCTCACAAGCCTCTATCTCACAGATCGCTTAAAGAAATGTAAATTGAAGATGAAGGTTGCCCCTCAAACTTCCAAACCACAGAATACTCTTGTGCCGATCCACCAAAAGATGAAAGTTTCCTCTCAAGCCTTTATATATCCGATTAACCATGTGAATGGAAGTTAAGTCAAAGAGAATGAAAGTTACCTTTCAAATCTCCATACCATTCAAGAGAATGAACCACAAGAAGATGCGAGTTGCCCCGCAAGCCTCTAAGCCACAAATAAATCGAGTGAGCCACAAGAAGATGCGAGTTGCCTCACAAGCCTCTAAACCACAGAGTATTTAACGTGCGATGTGCAAAAAAACCCTGAAGGGAAAAAACACAAGACGATGCAAGTTGCCTCACAATCATCCAAACCACATTTTCCATGCAAGAAGAGCCAAAATGCCACAAGCCAAACACCATATATCAAATACCAAAAGTCAATGTACCCACATGTTCTCAGACAAGACCATCGGTCTCATCTGGCCAAAAGAACAAAATATTTCTCATGCCTGTGCTGCCTCCAGGGCGAACACTTTCGAAGAGCAATGGGTCATGAGAGCAATCAAGGTACAAGCAGCATCAGAGCTGAAGATAGCGAATGTCCCCACTGTGTCCTGAATAATTTTAGCAGTTGACTCAGAAGAAAGTGAGTGATGTGATAAGGAAGTGAAAGGATGGGATTGGAATACTTAGCTTTGGAATGATGTGGTGATGAAGAGAAAATAGAAAGGAAGAGAGAATGGTGCTGGATGAGATTATTTAAATGAAATTCTATAGCTAGTGCAGAAGATCTACCCATGAACTAAAATTGATTAGCCTCAATTTCTTGCAGTGTGACTTGTTATGGGATATAATCGATGACCTCATTCAATTTATTCTTCAATAGTCTGGCACTGAGAAAGCTTATGTCGTTAGTAAATGCCAAAGTTAAATTCGCTACTGCGGCTACTAATTATTGCTACCGCAGCCGGAACGATGACAGCCATTCATGGATAGCCCGGAAGATTCTGACATTTTTCGATTATATCATTGGCTATGCCAAAAAGGTTGACACCTGATTTATAATACAAGCAGAAATCCAACCGTATGGATTTTCATCTAGGCGAATTGTGATTAGCCCCTGCATCTCGGTACAGATTTTGGCAAGCACTTTTATTCACGTCGTGAATCCCGGTGAACAAATATCTGATTGTGTTGCCTATGGTAATTGATTACAAGACGGGACTTCTAGGAAAATTGTAGAATGTGGGCCAACATTTGAACTCTCCGGCTACCTTGATAGGAATCCTTTACTAATCCTTGGAATGATGTTCGAGCTTGCTTAGATTATGTTTTGGTAGTATTAGCCACTGGTCTCCCGAGTTCCCGCAATTGATAATCAACTCTCGGTCGCTCATAGTCTTATCCTTATGATCATGATGTCAGGGTGCTCAATATCAGTTGCTCCATGATGTTCTTCATTTATAATTGCTTGAGTCAACTCGGAAGTACGAGCTATCAATGAGACAAGATTAACACGCTGTCAAATGTCCAGGTATCTAATAAGATGAGATGAGATGAGCATATGAGAGAATTTCATTTCATTTTTGTACATAGTTAACAGAAGCATACTTTTCGTCTCTCTTTATATACCATAGACTTTGGATCAAGAATATGTGACGACCATACTTCTCAGAACAAGTCTGATAGAGGTGAGACGTATCTCCGAGCTTTACTACCCTTTCCCCAAAACTATGATCTGAGAACATAGCAAAGGGGTCTGTTCACGACTTACTCGATTAGCAGATATCGGAACGACAAGGGGGTGGAATACATGACCTTGATCTGCAGTGTGGCACGAACATAAGTAAAGGTAGTGTCAAGCCATCGTGTAAAGTGGTACGCTGAAAGTACGGATGACCTTAAATACCACCAAGTGATGCGGATTGATCTGCTACAGCGTCTGTTAAAAAGATTTTTGAAAAGGGAGAACGATGAAAGTACTGGCCTTCATATTTTTGTAGGGCTTTAAACATCACTTGATGTGCTTCTCCCGTGAGCTCCACGGAATTCCGAGGAGGATCTCTAAATAGAGGTATCTCAAGCAAGCCAACTCCCGCTGTAGGATAACATCCTAGAAACCCAAATGAACCTTTTTTTTTTTTTTTTTTTTTTTTTTTCAAACGCTGAAGTCATCGTGAGATGACAGAAAAAGCCAAAAGCCAACTCCCACAAAGTCAACGCCCGCAAACCGCTGAAGCCGTCTTTAGATGGCGAAGAAGCCAAAAGCCCACAAAAAGCCAACGCCCGCAAAAGAAGAAGAACAAACCCATGAAGCCAGCGCCCACGAAGCCAACTCCCACACAAAACCAACGCCCACATAAAGCCAAAGCCCACAAGCCGTCGCCCGCAAAAAAATCAAACCCACAATACCAACGTCCACAAAGTCAACTCCCCACATTAAACTCACTAAAGGTCGATTCCATAAACTTCCAATAGGAATCGCGCCTTCGCGCGTTTATACTCGTCACCCCACATATAGCGGACGTCCAGCTCTGGAAAGAAGAGGAGTCCGCGGCGGACCAAAGATTTTGGATCCGGTGCATTCGAAAATGGTGGTTCGCCGCTGCAACGACCACTCTCTCCTTCCACGGAGGCCACCGAGGCGTCCTCCAAAGAGCCAAAGACCACTGGAACAACACGCTGGCAGCTTTTAGAAAAGACTGCCTGCCTCAATCCCGGTCTAAGGATTCCCGATACTCCCCCATGGGACGATACCGAGTGCCGGCTGGCTGCCTGCCCAGCCGGTCTTACAGAGGCTGTGGCGCGAATCCACTCCTCGATTGGTGCAGGATCACTCCACTTGATCACCTGCGTAGGGGCCTCCAAAAGAGAAGCCTCCTCGGCGTGTTCCAGTCTTGCCCGGGTCGCCACGTCATTGATCAACCAGTTGATGTAGCGTGTTACCGCCAATCTCCTGGTAGAAAAGTAATCGGAGACGAACTCCGGACGCCAGACTTTTTCATCCGCAACGCAGAACGATGGGATGCAGAGCTCCACAGCTCTGGTCCAGGGGCCATAGAGACAAAAGCCCGGTTGAAGGAAAGCCATCTTTTCTCCTTGTCTCAGTGTTTTTTGAGACGAAATTTTGTAAATGGTGGGTAGACCGAAATACCCGAGTGTTAAAACAGGCAAATTTGAGATGATTTGTAAGTTAAAGAAGCAAGAACTGTATCTTTCTGTGTGTATACTCTAATTTGTGATCTGTTTTGACGATGAAGAGAAAAAAGGAAACAGGAAATGGGGGCGGGGGATGTATGCCTATATACAGTGCTGTGGAACCTTTCCCCCCGCAATTAGTCCTCACCCTGAAGCTACTTATTTTTTCGATTACGACATGATAGATCAGACTATCTGATGTACCACTGAGCCACTAAGCCCTTCAATACACTAGCATTGAATGGAAGATCTGTTGTTAATCGAAACTATATGTTAGTGTATAGTGGATCACTCCACCTGTCATTCCCTAACGGGGAAGGAGCCAGATATCTATTGTTTAGATTGAATACAGTTCTTACAAGACTGTGGTTTGCTGAGTTGGTTTTGATGATTCAATTAAACTTAAGGTTTCAAACTAGTTTAAGGTACTATGTGATTTGATTATCTTAGACAACCCAATGCTCCAAATACTTTCAGGGTATGAATTAGAGATAATTAATCAAAAAACCTAAGTACATTGAGATCTTGAATTGTATAAGTGGCAGCCAGTGTATCATTTGGCCATGAAGCACTAAATTTATTAAGTATCTCAGATCATTCTAGAAAATGCAATTTGCTTAACAATCTACACATTTTCAACAATTCAGAGTACCAGACTAATCTAGCAATTAACAAGCCCTCATTGTCAGACTAAAAATTATACTTTTAGAACCTTAACAATCAATGGAAGGCGCGACCCCTTTAGCTTCAACCCTAAGCGAGTTATAATTTTGCCCCACTTCCCGACTTTACGGAAGAAGAAGTCATGGTCTGGAACAGATAGCTGGGTAATCAATTTCGTAGTTCTAAACGAAGTTTCGTGTGATATGGTAAGGAATATGGTCTCTCAGCTGCTTCAATTGCTTCAAGATTGACTGGAAATTTAGTATCAGCAGTCAGTTCTTACGCAGGAAAGTTTAGTGACGTCACCATCACAGCTCTAAGGATTGATTCACAGCAACAACAAATTGAAGATCGGCCGCTACAAGTGATGGTGAGTATCTTGAATGGTTTCAAGGAGAAACAATAGGCGGTTGGGTGCTGTAGATCTTATGGCAGTCATGTTCCTTGACGGATTCAAGATTTTGGGTATATCGATCGATACCAAACGCTTAGGAGTTATGAACCAAGAAGCTTGTGCAACTACGACCCTAAGAGCACCTGCCAACTCAATGTTCGGCAATCGGTCGATGCCGCATATCTTCCTTCGCTACCATAAGTTATAGCATCTACCATGTTATGAACGGTCGGTACATCCCTGCAGCCCGTATCTCGATTCCATTCTTCACACTTTGATCTTTTTGTATAGTAGCCTACTCCAAGCAGAGAACAATGATGCACTTGACGCGAAAAAACTTACAAAAAAACACCACCTTAAGTTTGTGGCTTTTATTTGCTCATTGGGACTGCTTTCTGGCTATTGCCATAATTTATGACTGCCCAACACAACGAACAGCAGTAGCACAAGGAGAACGCTTGATCGGTACCACATGGGGCTCTAAAGACACTTGCAGAAAGTTACACTCTAATATCATGCAACAGTGGAATACTGACAGTGATTGCAGAAATCATCTATACCAGCGCCTTCAACAAAAACTATACGAACGCAACAGATAATAATTTCAGATCCGAACCATGGTTTGACAAAGGAATAATATAACAAACAATAACATGACATGGGCGGAAATCATCTCTTCACTCTGACGACCGTCAAACCTTGCGACTTTAAGGGAGTAGTTCCAAAAATGACGACTATGCACACAAAATTATGCACAATCTCTGAAATTACGAAACAGTGGGTTGGCAATTAATCATTTATTTGCTCAGCAGGGCTATTGTTACCAGCGTAACCAAATTTATGGTGCTTCTTTGTTCGCAAGGTTTCAACCCAAACGAGACACAGTTTTGCTTAGAAGTTTCCGAATTCCCCTAACACTTGTCTGCGAAGCTCCGCGGGTGTACTCCGGTTCATTTTCCCCCACGGAAAGCAATTCCTCCAGTCGAAATGGATACTTTTTTGTATCTTCGAATGCACAATCCAAACATAATTTGTCTGTTCTATGAGTATGTGGATGTTGTCTTCCCGTCTGATAGTCGATGATTCCTCACAATAAGACTTTTGGTAGTATGAAGCTTTGATGTATAAACATCCGCGAAATAAATATTACTGTCTGCGTTATAGTTTGCGGTTCGTTTGAAGGAATATTGGACTATCTCGAAATGGAGTCGCAACTTTCGAGAAAGAGGGTTGTGTGTTACAAGAGGTCAAGTCAATCTCGAAGGAACGGGTATTATAAAACTTGTACTTATTTCAATTTCTTCTGTGCTCTGGTTCCAGATCTTCATTATGTTAGCTTGACCACTCCATCTCATGATCAGACTTTGCTGTCAAGTCCAATCTGACTCGAACATTCTTTTGGCACTCACCTTATGCACTTTGATGCGATGTTGGAGAAACATCCTTCTTTGAATTACATCTATCTCCTGAGTGGCATAACCCCCGTCATTTCCGGGACAATAGAGTTCTCCCCACCGTTCCTACAACTTGCCGGAAACTCAAATAATTTACACTGGAAACTCTTGTGCCTACTGAACCTTTCGATAGCTGTCTCCATTCACGAGTCCCAGGCATTTGTAATCGTTCATGAGTCTGGTGCTTCATTCCTCAAATTCCCTGCCCTTTTTTGCCCATGTTGAACTCAGCGGATGGGTGGTAGATAGTTGTTGGTGACACTCGATTATTACCACATAAGTTTGACCTCTTGGCGAACCACCCCGGATTTGAAGAACAATAAAAGAGAAGAATCCTTAAACTGAATCCACTTGACTGCGATTACCGCTACCTAGAAATGAAAGCACTCGAAGAATCTGATTGCCCAGCGGGTTTTCTCAAGAGTAGAAAGGTAAGCCTCTGCGAGATACGAAGCTGCCCGCATCGCAAAATATTGGATTTTTGCTTAGAGACGGGAAAATACTCTAGGATAGAGGGTATGAATAGCATCAAATGCCATGGTGACTTTGTTATTCGGGCTTATCAGGCGACCGATTTTTTGCTCAACAGAGAGCGGCTAGGGAAGAAACTCGAGAAAATCCCAATTAAGCAAAACCAGAGGATTTTCATCAACTGGCAAACTGCATTGAAAGGAAATTTGAAAGAGTTGTCGAGAAGGATAGGGCCGGATACAGTGAGAAGGTATTTGGTTCCGAGCCAAGGTACCGACCGACATTACCAAGAGGTATCATAAGATAAATTTTGTGTACTGTAGAGAGAATAAGAGTTAGCAAAGTCTTCATGTTATTCTTTGCAATTATATAAAAATTGAAGATTGAGGGTATCGTATCAAGATGAGCTCGCAATTCAATTGCGACTTTATTTGCAACCAAGGGATCCATCGAGGAAAACAAAGGCGCACTCGATTTCTGACTTGAACTGCTTGGCTCGAAAGAAAACGCCTCCACAAACAATGCTAAAACAATAGGAGATATTGGGTGTTCTTACATGTAAGCATCCTTGGTCTGAGGAAAACAGAAAGAAGATCGTGAGATGCGAGATTTCGTTTTAATAGTGTGCGAGATTCTTGAAGCGGGTCACGTGGTCATTGAACTACGCTAGTAATTGAACAAATCACAACAAATCTACCGTTCCTGTCTTTGGTTGACTTTTGGGTGTGGTAAGAGTGATCAAATGAGGCCTAATATCAGGATTCTCCAGTGAAGTCTCAGTTAAACGTCACAACAGACATGCCAGTTTTAAAACATATATTGCAGCGCGATATGAAAACGAATGATCACTTCAAGTGTTAGCAAGATCAATCGCAAGAAAAGTCTTACTTCCCACCCTATGATGTTGAACATACAAGAGAAGAATGTTTGAGATATAGCAGACTTATTTTTCATATCTTTCAAGCGATCGTATCACTTCTGCTTCAATTTCGAATCCATCCAAATGACGACTATCAAATTCACTACTCCCGTAGTCATCACTTGCCAACCGTCAAGAAGGGCGTAGAGATTTTAATCTCCATTATTGGAGTATTGCATAACCAGGGTAGATATCAGGAGTACGGCAGCAAGAACTCGGAAGAATATTTACTTATAACACAGCAACAGCGGCAGCGATGGCTACAAGGTATTGATCTACTCGAGAAGATGACAAGCACATGCTTCAAGTCAAGGCCTTCACATCATACTAGAGCTAGGCCTCTCCTATGATCTTAAGTCTTATCGTCACCTTGATGAAGTCTGGACTTGTTCAGAAATTGGCTGGTTGTCGATATGAGAAGATATCGAAGCACAGTTAGGATCTGGGAGGAGAATTGGGGAAAAATATGAAGGTATGTAGCACTCTCCCCATAAAAATGGAGGAATATATCGATGATCGCTAAATTGGACGGGCTTATTTCCCTATCCGACACTCTGTAGCAGCCATTTTACTCCTGGTGATTCTCGATAGGCAAGCATAAAAGGATAGACAACTCTGCTTGTTTGAGTAAAGACGGATTAATTCAATCTTATCTCTCAATAATCCTAGGGCCTCAGGGGATTTCGTGTGCTACTACAGGTCTGATCAAAAAGTACAACTTAACAAAGCTATGTCAAGTTTGTAGTGTAGAACGATAATAATAGCAAGCCAATTCTATCATCTCAAGTCTGCCTGTCGTAAGACTGGCATTAACAATGTCAATAAAGAGGGAAGTAGCAAGTAAGAGATGACATTCTCAGATTCAAAAGTAGTCGTTAAGGATAATCTTTTTCAAACGACAACATGTAGATGCAAAACCAGTAAAGACTCGCAGATAGCTGAGGCAAAGTATAAAAAATTCCAAACCACGAAGCAAAAGAAGCAAAGCACTTGCAAGGTCATCTCGGAACACCATATTTTCATCTTGTGTGTATTTCAAGTATTCAACCACAGAAGCATATGCATGATCGCGCCCACGGTTTTCATACATAGAGAGAAATGACAGCAGTGGATACAGCGAACACTAGCTCTTAACTAATCACTCACCACCCGAAAGCGTATACTTGACGTGTATCTTCTTCCATCACCGTGTCTTCTAGCTATCATCATTTGTCTCTCTCTCCATTACCTATTTCAGAGATCCCTTTTCCAACAAAGCAAGAAAGCAAAAAACACAACCCCCCTATCTGCAATCAATTTCACCATCCGGCAACCTCATAAATCCCTTAAAATCTACCAGTACCTCAGCAGACTTCGTTCGTAGATACCCACCCACCAATTATAACCTGGGCTACCCATCTATATACGATCTATCAATCCAAAAGTTCCTCCCATAAATGCAATCAGAATCCACACTCATACCCATCTCATATCCAGATGAAAGCAAATCCTCACATTTACAGCAAAAAGAACGTGAAATTTTCAGCTGACAATGATCATGCCCCTTCTCAGCTCATTATTTCATATTTCTCCCCGGTTTTACCAAAGTAGATGAATAAATGACCATGGATCGAGATATTATTCAATATCCAGAGCTGACGGCTCCTGACAGCCTACCAAGTTACGCCCGGGTATTGTTTTCGAGTCTCGATAACGTCCTTTCAGCATAAGTAAAAAGCTAATTAGTGATTTCATCCAGAAGTCTTGGGGAATTTACTCACCTCTTATTCCCAACCCGCCTTCGTCCCGAGGATTGCACATGCGTACGAAATTCTTATTATTCTCAGTTTCCTTTCGTATCTCAACTTCACCATATCCCTGGATGACGGTGTCTAATTATACCGGGACACGGGTACATTAGGTCTTCAACATTGTCTCAAATAGCAATGAAGCGAAAAGAAGATGTGATGATAGTAAAAGAGTATGTGATTCAGCAATACCCTGATATTTATTCATTGTTTTTCCTATGTTATCTATCACATTTCCCCCCTCTCTCGTTCACCTATCCATTTTCCCATCCAATTTTCTGTCCACCCTTTTCGATAACTATCCATACAATCCCCATCCGTATTTCCTCAACGATGGCAAAACGCTAACCACCTGTCGGGTATTCATACATAATTGCATCAAAAGCCATACTAATAGTGCTGCATTAGCATTATCAGTGGAATTGAACTCGTCGACGTCGAAATTTGCATATCTAATGCATCGTACACCTCCATCTTCAATCCACCACAAGATCAATTCAATCTATCAAACCAATTGAATCGAATCCTCTTCACCAAGGAAGTCCCAGTCAGCCGACTGAGAAAGAACGAAAATTAAATAAGCCAAAGAACGCCATTCCGTGATCTTCATCTCAGTCATCTCATCTCATCTGAGTTGCCCAAGCACCAGGTCGGTCCAAACCCTTGAAATATGCGCGAAAAAGAAAAGATCATCTAAGGTATCATCGCTTTGATCAAAACAACAACAAAAACAAACAAGAAATGAACAGCGAAAATAAAAACGCCCCAAGCAAATATGCAACCTTCCTCTAGCACCTGACGGTCTCTCCTGCTGCCTCAGGATCAGAGGAAGCCTCCTTCACCACCGAGGACACCGATTCCTCTGAAGCCGCCACCGCATCTCTTCATTTCCCTATCGGCGACTTGGACTTCTCCACCTCTCAGACTTAATCCATTATTACCCCTCAATCCTCTTCTTCCTTCCATCTCATTATCCTCTGCGAGTTCCGGTGCACTTTCAAGACCATAATCACTTACACTACCTCTTCTAGAGTCATCTCTTTCCCTAAGACTATCCCCTCTGCCAGAGTTTGAACTAGCATTTGTTTGAACCAAAAGAAGGGAGCTTGTCGAACTCAATCTTCTTGCAAATTCTTGGAATGAAAGACGTTTTGTAGACGTGCTGCTTCTTCTTTTCTCCATTTCGGCTTTGGTGAGAGATGTACCTGAGTTACCACTTCCACCATCCTTTGATGAAGTTACCACAGTCGAAGAGATAGATCTTGGAGGTAACGCCAGAGATGTTGGTCGACTATTTTTTCGCATGTGCGATGACGTTGTACCAGTACGTGGGCGAAGACCATTTCCAACTGAAGAGAAACTTTGGTTGGTAGAGCTTGAACCACTGTGGAGAGCATTCATAGCATCCCGATTCAAAAATGGTACTGGGGGACTATTTGATGAAATGGGTCTTGAGCTGGAACTAGACACCCGAGGTAAAGGTGTTTGTCTTCCAGCAATATAATCTAACGCTCTTTGTGCGGGCGTAGGCATAAGAATGTCATGACTATCCAGTTGCTCTAAAACATTACCAGGATCCTCATTGTCTGATTCCTCTGATTCCTCTTCAAGTTCCCAACCAGGCTTGAATCTTCTCTTACTATCTGTAGCTGAAGTCGCTGATCTTTGCAATGCCCTTTCATCATGCTCTCTCATCAATGCTTCGAATCGAGCAATACTACTACCTTTCTCTTCTTCACCCTTCAATCTTTCACTTCCTGGAATACATCTCATTTGAAACGCTCTATCCAGAATTGTTTCTCTTGGACCAGGTGATGTTGTAGTCGGTGACGCAAGTGGAGGTCCAATAGCAGATGCGATACTATTGCTACCTCTAGTGTGATGAGATAACGCAGAAGATCTTCCTTGAGCCGAAGTCCAACCTTCAATAAAATTATCGTAACCAGAAACGGAAATTGGCGAAGGTAGATCCGTGGGTAAAACTGTATTATTGTACTGTGGATGAGCCGATGTAAAACCCATAGGTGGATGAGATGAGCTTGCTTGAGATGAAAGGTCTGAGCGCCGGGAACGCAGACTTGGAGATGGAGATATCATAGCGGAAGGACGATCTCTTGAGGTTTGGGTGTATTGTCCGGATGATTGAAAAGGTGGTCGAGTTTGCTGATCCTGTCTACCATTTCGTGAAGAAGGTCTTGGGTCTCTGGAAAAGGGATTGGTGAAAGATGTAAATATTGGACTCAAAGGACTCATTGGACTTTCTTCATAATCGTTTGTTTGTAATCTTGGTTTGATGGTGATCTGCCAATCATAAATATTGTTTCGATCTTCGGGAACTGATCGGAAAAGGAGTGTGTCCGCCCATTGTGCATCCTTGCTTGATGTTAATCCCCCTGTTCGACTTGATCTTCTTTTACGTTGTTTCTCTGATATTGAATCTGGTTTCAATTCTAACATCAGTGTAGGCAATGGTGTAGCTTGTTTTCGATGGGATAAGGACCGAATTTCGCATGATTTGAAAGCAGAGATTGGATGTTGCGCAATATATTCCCAATCGCCCTATTTGATCAACGAGTTAGAATCTTATGCCCTTAATTTTCACAATTTGCTCCAGAAACGACTGCCATTGACGCAGACTTATTTAGAAAGAAAACAGGTTTTCATCTTCAACAATTCGGGCACAGCAATCATAGTAGTTTTAAGATCTGCCTCACAGAGACTCCATTCCAAAAGAGATATATTCCTAACCGTACCTTTGCCTTGTAAACTGAAATGAACAATCCGTCGCCTGAAGCATTTCCCAAATCTGCCAAACTTGGTTTCGAAGAAGTACTTTTGATTGACGTTCCTTTCTTTGAGTTGGACTTCTCAAGGATTTCGGTTTGTGTGTGTAGATGTGCCCCAGAGCCAAGTACAACATATCGAGGCTGTTAAATTAAAATAAACTTTGTCAGACAACATCTTCGGAGTAGAATTGCAAATGAATATTCTGGAAGGGAAAAATTACCTTCCAAACTGCCCTTCCAATTATTGTACCCCTTTCAGGTGGTACTAACATTAATCCTTCCATTAATATCATCTTTGGTGGAATGATCAGCTCCGCAGATGTCAATGTAACTGGCGGCTTGAAGGAGTATGGATGTTTGATCGTGGTAAAACGTTGAAGGAATTTCGAGAAATTATGATTAAAGTCGTATTAAAACATAGTATTGAAGAAAGAGTGTTGAAGATTATCAAAAACAAAGTTGTTTTGTTCCTTGTAGTGGAGGAAAGTGCATGAAATTCGAAGTCGAAGGTCGAAAGGGTAAGGTTGTGGTTGTGTAGTACCCGTGTTGATTATGTTATGTTGAGTTTCGTAGTATTGGATCCGCGTAAAGTTTTAGAAATCCCTTCTCGATAGTATTTGTACCGCGTCGTATCGTGATCGAAGGGGAGAATGAAAGGTTTCGAATTGGAATGGAATATATTGAAAGTTCAAAGGATGAAGTATGGGCAGGTAGTTATGTCGAATCGTAGATGGAAGGTAGGTGGGTGGGTGAATTAGAATCTTTTCCGCTCCGTAATCCTCGTCCCGATAATTCTGTCTCTCCCTTTGGTTCTAATGAATCCCTTTTGATTGTTGAATAGAATCATTCAAAATAGTCCGTAGGTAGGTAGGTAGGCATAGTAATTAAGTAGTATAGGAAGAAGAGTGCGGAGGAGACAGGTGAGATGATAGTGGTGAATGGAAACGAAGCGGGATCTTTAGATGAATTTCTAGTTGGTCGTCATGTATGAGTAAGTTAATCGTACAAAGAGCCCCCGTCATTCCTTTTCCGGTAGAGAATTATGGGTATATTATTTGGAAAGGGACAAATTATATCCAGATTAAGAAAGGGAAGCCTTTCGATGAGCCCTGCTTGATTGCGCCCTTTTCCTGTTGTAGCCTGGGTATGTATGCATGGTGGACTTTTAAAGTACGGACATGCATGGTACATCTTGTGGTAGCCAGACTCGACAGACTTTCTAAAGTTCTCATGCACCCAAAATCTGGGTTGATTCACTGCCAACCAAGTAAGTACCTTTTAATATTCCCTCTCCACTTCTCTGTACTCCGTACCCACTCAAGTCACTCATAGAAGATGATGCTCTACGAAGTACTTGTAAACAAAAATGTTTCTGAGACAAGGGGGAAAGAAGGAGAAGGAGAAGAAGGAGAAGAAGAAGAAGAAGAAGAAGAAGAGGCAGTAGAACCCTCTAGTCCCATTTGAGAATAGTTTTTGGCGGGTAAAATATGTCAGGTCAAGTGAAGTCAAATTGAGACGAAAGTTAGATTCAATACTTTTTGCAGGTAAATCCTATCTCCGTCCAAGTTACAAGTAGGTACATCGTATTTACAAACCACTCAGAGTAGGGTCTCCCGTGGAATCTCCACAATCTCTCATTTGTCAATAATAAATCAATCAAAAGGAATTTGGGGGAAAGATTCAACAAGCGTAAAATGTTTCATGGTGTATGGTGTGGTGTACTTACTACTCACCCACCGAGCGGATATATTTTAGCGGGAACGATGAAGGGGTGGTTGGATCGGAAGCTAATCATTCTAGGATTATTATTATTATTATTCTACCCTAATTTATTAGGCGTGCTGTTGACGAGCTGGGGATAGATAGGTAATTAGGCACAGGTACGACCCTACGAGCAATTGCATCGAATATTATGGTTAATCCAATTCAATAATCTCTTCTCTACCGATGACTTTGGCTTGGATACTGGAGTTTACTTCTTACTTCTTACTTTTTACTGTATGATCCATCACATACATAGGTAGGTGTTCATATTGATTTCGTTAACCTTAACCTCGGAATCCCTTCATATCATTCTATCGCACAGATGCTCTCCACGAAATTGGTTGCCCGTCTTTGATGCAGAACATCTCAAGCCTCGTTCTGCTGGTCGTTTCCTCATTGGTCTTTCCTCCAGCCCTTTCCTCATGTCTTCCCGCATTTATTTCATATATCCCATTTGTTTAATCTACAGAGGGTATATATGTCATGCTAAAGGTAAGATCCATCCATATCCCGTCCCGCATCTCAGTCCTCGTGCTTTGAATGCTTTTAATCTGTTGTACAAGTTCATTAAAATTTGGTCACATCTAATAGAAGCTTGATGCTTGAAATTGTGGAATATTGAAGCCTTCAGATTGGACGTCTTCTCAAGCCATGTTTTGTGAAGTGTCAACGACATTCGTTACACAGTCTCAGATATATGAACAAGTTCGACAACATACACGGGATTTAAGAGGATGATCTTTGCAACACTCCATTATGGTGGATAAGATCATGCAGTTTTGATTACAGTTTTCATTGCATTTGTATGACTCTGGTGTCATCCCATATAATTCAAAATTAACTCCGCTTCTATATCAAGGATTTCACCACAACATATTCGCCCCCCCCCCCCCCAATCATCTGATTGAGCTGATTCAGAAATCTTTGAAACTTTGAATTAAATTTCTTCCAGATCTTCCACCGCCAGTTTCGACGGGGTATCAAAACCCTTCCTTTTTGAATCCGGTTTCATTCCAAACCACCGGGAGAAAAGAGGAGAGGTTGTTTTGACAATTGGCCGGTTCTCTCAATCGTATTACAGCAAATCAAACCCCTTAACAATCCCAATACCACGGACCAAGCAACGGTTTGTTCCCCACTAGACGTGATACATATCCATTCACATACTCAGATATCTTCGGAAGCTTCCTTTTCGCTACATAAATCCCAAACACATCTCATCCCGATGAAAAACTTCGGGAGATCCAGAAGTTGTCAAACTTTGGTTCGGCTATGTAAGAGAAAGTATCATACTGAATACTCTGACGAGTGCCATACGACAGCGAGATTTATCCATTCAACGATAGCTAATGATGATTTCATGATCGTCACATCTCCCTTTTCCAATCAGTCTCCGTACTCTGCACACAAAAGAATCAACTTCTGCCCTATCCAAGAAGGCACACAAGCCTTACACCACTTACCACTTACCATTAACCAAAAACGGGTAGCCTAGCAAGTTCAAACCCTGCATAAGCGCTCTTCCACGGGTCCGATCATCGGGTGTTTGCTTTCGAATCCAGGGTTCTTTTCAGGGGTAACTTTATCTCGTCCCCAACAATTATGGGTCTGTTTGACGCGCGCACCTTTCGCTGAGTGGAGTATCGTCTAAAGATCATCTAACATATATTGTTTTTGCGCATACTATGGAACATTTGCTTTGACTAGAAAATTCGAATGCAGGAGCAGTGCAGCAGATACGAAGTTTTGAGGATCCCCTTATTCCTTCGAGAAATTCGAGAACAGAAACAGGCTCGGCGAGAAAGGAGGTTGTTCACCGCTAGATGATGGAAATGCAGATACAGATACCGTATGTGGATTGTACCTGCTTGTTCATGTCAAGCCTCCGGCTTGTCGCTACTGAGCGTCTTCCTCTTCCATTCATTACTCTGCTTCAAATCCTTTGATTATTCACTAGCTTCCTCGATTTCAACCTCAGACGATAGCTTCCGCGCGCATATCAAAGCAAAGACCTTCCCACCATTGCCCCTCAGATTTCAAAACCGCAACTCTGTAAATCTCACCAATCTTCGACGACCTCCATCTGCATGTCGATACTTCCGCTCACATACCAAAAGGAACCATTCCTTACAGGTTTCCAATTTAGTACTCCAACTCTTGCCTGCATCTCCCTCGTCGACCCCTCAAATCTTCCCTAGAACCTTAGTCTAAGCTATGTGGCACAGTCTTGACTCATGAACAACTTTCTTCGGCTGAATCTCCCGTCTTGCTCATCGACTACTCCAAAACATCCTACCTTGCGAATTATGGGAGGGATCAAGCTTCTCCGGCTCTACTGCATCCTCTACTTCTCCATCTTCAAATTGATTGCGGCCTATCTACGGCCCGCACTTCGATTGCACAAGCCCGAGTGGAAAAGATACGACCCCTTCGAGCCTTTTCCCATTACCTCCACCTAAAACTCACCACTCCCCCCACCAGTTTTCCAACCATTTCCCATCAAGCGGCGAGCTTGGCTAAGCATCTTGCCTTGTGAAGTCCTTGAGGGATCATGCTTGCTCAACTTTCCACTTAGTCATTTCCCTAGAAACTCTCTTCCCTATTGGAATTACACATCAAGTACGTTTACACAACAGTTCAGGATTTTAGATCACGAGCGCGTATGAGGTCTTTGATCGTCCCGGGCCTGTAGTTGTCCACCTGTCTACTCATCTTGCAATCTCCCGCGCACTTAACCCAGAGAAAGGCTGCTTTGCGAGAACATCTGAAGGATCATGCCTGTTTTTTTGTTCGTGTGTCCATATTTTCGTACACATCTCCACCACAGAACAAAATCACGAAAGATCAGATCACAAATTTAACTCTCGCTTCTGGCGGATTCTAATTCCACGAATACGCCACTCGACCCAAAGGCCATTCCGCGAAAAGGTTCTTCCCTGGTTACTGCACGCCTTGTGATGCAAGCAGCGAATCCCGATATCTACACTTTAATGATCTTCAATATACCCTCCGACTACGTATGACAAGTGAAATTTCATGAATTAAAGTTTTTTGGACCCGGGAAATACAATCTAGATATGTTTTCTTGTTTGGTAGGTATTGATAATGGCTTATTCACGACGAACACTCGAATAAGGGAGTATCAAGCGAGATTTACAGCGAGTACCGAATGCCGAATGTGATGAGATGCAGAAGAATTGTCATTACTCTGAAAAGAATTAGTGTCAACGTTCGATTGTCGTGAATGCCGAGCCAAGTTTTGGAGGAATGAATGATTGAATTGATGTCAATTTCCAGGTCGCTGATTGATTTCCGTGTGGAAGAGAATGAGCCCCTTCATCGAGGACCTTGTTGCCAAGGTATCTCTTCACACATAATTTCCACTACACCACGGGTACGATTACTTCAAAATTCTTCAAAAACATCCATGATCGCATGAAGATCAAAAATTCTTGTGTAACCTCGTCCCAACTTCACTCCTCGATAATCCTTCTCCCTTGACTCTTCCGCTACAAATTCTTCCATGTATATACGATGTAGATTCTTCTCCCATGAACCCAGCGGCACTTCTCATTCCGCTACGGAGTACGTCCTTTCCAAGTTCCCACCATAATAATCAGAGCCACCCCCACCTATACAACGAACCTCCTAAATCTCTCCGAGGAAACTAATGCAGTTAATTTACAAAAAAAACTTTAATGGTTATTAATCATTCAAACCAGTCAAACCATTCGAGCATTCGTCAATGACCAGACTCATACTCTTCGAGGATATTGAAGGAAGGAAGACGATTTTGAGTCAGTGAACCTTTAGTTCCACAATCAGCTGTTTGCTAGAAAAGGCGTTCTTGGACAAGGCTTGAGTTTGGTTAGATATTGGGCTGCCACGTTTGGAATCGATGTGATGCGGCTGCAGCGCATATGTATTATGTGCAGAGTAGAAAGGAAAAAGAGAAAAAGTCTAGCTATGTACCGGCATGTATGTATGCACTCCAAACTGCACTCCAAGAAATGTAAGAAAAAAGAGATACACACTCACTTGCATCGATGACACTTAGGCCAATGATACAGAACTTGTTACACAAGCCGCAAGACCACCCGTGTCAAGACGCGTACAGACTTCAGACTAATCCTCCGCCATAATGTGATATCTTTCTTCTTGTCACTCTTGTATCACAACTTGATAGTCCTTCGGGCCGTTCGTTTGTGCAAAGTACATCAATGATTCACGGGTTTGTACATCAGGACTCTTGGCACCCCGGAATGTCCCTAGTTTTCGTGTGACATTACCAAAGTCAGGTTCAGCTCCGACTTCCGATTCTGAATTTACGGGGAAAATGTTTGGCTTTTGTGCATGAAGGTGCGATCAGGTGATTGAAAACCTGTTTGGGTACGAAATGATTTTGTTCAGTCTTGAAATGTAACTGTGGAGGTGGAGGAGAGGAGGGGGGCGGGACGGGAAACTTAAAACCCTTGGGTTCTGGATCTGTTCGTGCTCGCCGAGTACATATATCAAACCAGGCCAAATATGGACATGTTCATTGATTGATTCATTCGTTGACGAACAAGTTCCTCCTTAGCATAAACACCAACCTTAGTTTTTCAGCTTTTATCTCCAATCTAAAACGCATTCCTTCTGCACGCACCCTGCTGAACCACGCAGTCGGTAACCTTTCAGCCATACAATTTACTTCATAACCTTATTCACCACGCTATGACTGTGCCGCAATCACGCATATTTCACGTTATACTATACTATATCGTACCTACAGAGACAGTATTTCCATCTGACTAGTATGCTGAAATAGCCATGGCTTGTGCGAGGTGAGCTGCCCTGCGGCTGCCCGATAACATGGCATCTCGCATCTCATGTGCCAATCAAATGCATCCATCCCAAATATGCATCGCATGTTCGCATGCGTTTCAATCACATTATTTTACCCACGTGGATAGCAGACTACATGCCTATGTCCATGCTTACCCTTCAAAGGGGTTCTATCCAATCTAAAGCTAATTTACCAATCTTTCAGAATATTTGGTCAGATCGCACTACTTTCCGTTTCCGTTGTCACTTCTTTCCGATACCGCTATTTTGGCGTGGCCTTCGTTAGTTTCAGGATTGAGCATCTATTCTTAAAATGACATATTATTAAACGTTGAAGATGGGGGTGGTAAAGCGATGGGTGGTATGAGAAACGCTGGGGCGTAATTAGCGGCGCTGAACTAGTGTTCATCATCGTATCCTCCACCAGTATAATTCATTCGTTTATCATTCGTCGCAATGTCAATTAGTTTTCTTGCTAGATATTATTTGGCTGCCTTGTTCCCGCGTTATAGTGATATATCACATGGCTAAGTGGCTTGCTCGGCTACTCACTAGCTATCTGCATGTACGCACGAGTCATAATGCCGGTCGGGATCTCCGTGTTTATCGGGAGTTTGCTTATTTATATGTGATGAATAGGCCGAACAACGAAAGGAAATTGCTTATCTGAGTAGATATGCATGAGCCGTGGTATCTACAGTTTGACGACGTCGCTCAGAGCATCTGGTAAAAAGTGGGTAATCTGGGGTCTGAGCCTTAGGTAAATGAGTAGTATCATGGCTGAGTTCCTTGGAGAGCTTGAGTGGAAACGGCGCGGGGTCACTAGGTGCGTTTTCTAGTACCTTATTACGCATAGGTTGTTTGATGTCTTGATCAACATTCTCTACATTCGCGCGGGTGAATGAATGAGAAGGAGAAGAGAAGACCGATGTCTTGGTATAATGACGAGCTAATCTTGATTTGATTCCATCATTCAGTAGCCATTCAGGCTCTAACAACGACTCATTAATGAGCTTTAGAAGATCAGAAACATGAAATGATCGCAAATATCGTATTGAATATCTGACCATTTTAGCTCTTCACGACTTACGAGTGAGCAAGCTTTGGGATTTTCTGAATGGTTTACTAGGCCCGCGGAGAAGAAATACTCACTGTCTTTCTTATCATTATCATGGATTTCCCTTTCATCATTCTGCATTCTTGTTCCAGCACAATTGGTACTTTAGACTACTCTATACTACGCGATCAGAAAATTGAACGTCATGCAATGTTGCACGAATCAGTTTACATTATCAATATCGCCGACATGAATCATTGTGATCTGATCACTCTTTTTTATTGTTCGTTATTACTTTACTAGAACAACCGAATCAAAGCTTCTCCTCGCCGACGTCGTATTGATATCGGCGGCTGACAATGACCACGCTTAGGTCAGAATCATCAGGCACACATTACCACTCTAATATCATCTTCTTATCATCGTCAATCGTTCACTACTTTTAAATTCTCCACTCCATAGCCGTTCCTAGGACCATATCTTTATCAATCAGCCTTGGATTCCTTTTCCAGATATTTGCGGCTAGATTTTCAGTCCTGTTGAAAATCAAAACTCGATGCAAATCCATTGTCGTTGCCTCTCTACCGGAGAGCCATAACGACAATAATCTTCTTCGGATTGAAGCATGAGCTATACGCAGAAGTATATCTGTTATCAGGGAATACTCAAGACCGATTTCTGCCATTCTTCTACGTGTTCTTCGACGGGGTAGAACCTGTCAAAGATCGTAGATTAGAATTAATTGTAGTGTGAAGCTCAAGTGAAGAAGTACGCAAATTGAGGTTCCGTTGACTTTACTCATTTCAAAGATCAGTCCGATGAAGCTAGATTCCGCAAGGAATGTAGTCATATAGGGACAGGTGAGTTTGGGAGGTATCAGAAAGAGAACTAACTTTATATAGCCTCTTTTCGTGAATCAGCTGACATTTGATAGAAGCTCCTAGAACAAGTTCATTGAATCAGTTCCGCTTGCAAAATTCGGCTAATGAGTTGAGAGCAATCATCCTGCAAAAGCAAAGGCTAGTGGTTGTGTCTTCTAGCTTAAGATTTCGATACGAATCAATCATTCAGCCATCATTTTATCTAGTCTGACTATGATTTGACTAGCTTCCAATTTGAAACTGTTGTCGTACTATTTTGAAGCGAAAATTTCGCTTCACAGCCATTCGGAGTGGAGTCAAATGCAGTATTCAGCCATGTAAGATTTTGGAAATACATACAGTCGATGTATTATATACACCTGGATACATACAGCCGATGCATCATATACACTTAAATAGTCAGCTTCTGTATAAATAACATCAAAGTAACAGCTTGTAGGATCATGAAAGATCAACTATTTTGAAAAGTGCAGCTATCAAGGAGCAGAAAGAAGAGGTAACCACGAAATTATCCATGTTGAGAAACCAGCATGCTTGACTTCAGTCTAAAAGCGTGAGTTATATAAAAGATCTCTACATTCTTTCTATTGAACCTCAAGTTGATCAATCAAGATGGCGTTTTCTATCGGCTTCTTTATTTTCATCAATTATGTCAAAGGTCACTTGTTCAACGGCTTTAGAGACTAAAATTCATTCATTCACTGTTGTGGCTCACAACTATAAAGCAAATTGCATTCACATTGCTTCATTGACAACAATGAATGTAGCCTTCCTTAACACTTCTAGATCATGCATTATCATTGATGGATCTGAAGCTACCTGGAAGGAAGATTCTGTAAACTTCTGGAATGAAGATTGGTACAAAGAGGTAAGTTCGTTCGATCAAAATTCTCTCATACATACAGAATCTGCAAGAAACCTTTCGCGAGCAGCTCAAAGCGTAAGATCCCGAGCCTTCAGGAGTTATGTATATATACAGGATCATCTCCACTAGGATATTGAGATCATCAAGCTGATTCACTTTTCCCCTGCAGGTCATTAAAATTCATGGAAGATTCAATACGTTCGGATTGCATCACCAAGATCCACACCACTCCGAGCCATCAGCATTTCGAATACATATCACCATTCACAATCATCGATTCTTGTTGCACCAATTCACTGGATCACTTGTACATTTCGATTGAAGATATAAAGTTATATTGATATTCATTCATTTAGTATCATTGAATTGGTTCCAACAAGCCACAATTTATGTGTTACTTGGTACAAATTGCCGACGATGAATTTTTCCGACCTCAACACCAAAGACAATATGGGGTATATAATGCAACACAGATCCTCAACTCCTTTAAGATTGTAAAAACATGGAGTATCGAAATTTTTGACCAGAAGGTATCTCCAAAAGACATCATCACTAGCTATACCGACATTCGCCATCCACGTTATTCAAACCCCGATGTGCCAATAACCGTGTGTCCGAGTATTATTCATGAGCTGTTGCAAAACTTTTTTTTTGCAGTACTATCCATGGCTAAAAATAATTCCGCTCCCAGCGATCCAAAGGCACCTCTGATTCAATCTGGCAGTGCAGGACCCAGAGGCTACCCACTGAATGGATTGGCAGGGCGCCGACCAAAGTGAAATTGTGGCAATCCTGGGGCTACGGCATGCAGTTGACGGGCTCCCTGTGAAAGACCTTGCCTAGGAGCCGGATAGAGGCCACTTTGAGGACGATTCTGCATCAACCTTCGGGGATCACCACCAATGTTTGCGCGGGTCGCAGGTCTTGGTATTTGTGAGCCAACAAGATTGTTTGCTTGATGGTCCATTTGATAATTCCCACTGGCACTACCAACCATAGGCTGTTGAGTGCTGGTGTATTACCTTGCGGTGTTGTTCATCGCAGGTTGTGGGAGGCTCCTCTTATTGCCTCGAGGAGCGCGGCTAGGCACATCTTGTCCGGCGATTCTCGGTTTTCTCCGACGGTCATCAACTGCCGGCTGATAAATGCCAGCACCAAAATCACCATCGATAACATAAGCTGGGACCTGAGTGTTGGCGCTGTGATGGTTATTGCGACTTCCATTCAGATTCGGTTGGATGCCGCCGTTGCTGTAACCATTGTGGTGGACGCTGACTGGCAGTCTTGATTGAGCGTACGGATTAGCGGGACTTGGATGCATCGTGGAACCTTGATAACCCTGGCTCATGTTTGATTGGTCCCTGGTGCTGGTCAGTGGTTGACCACCATTCTTGGCCAGTCCACTAGGATTACCATTCATGTGCAGCTGTTGAACACGAGCGACATTGACTGGCCATGAACTACCATGACTTGGACCTCTATTAAGCCCCGAATTTGTCACAGGCAGCGCACTGTTGCCAAATCTCATGGGTGCCGAGCCAGGTGCTCTATTGCTACCAGTATTGTGGAACTGGGAAGAGGCGCGCTGATGATGGTTCGATCCCATGCCATAGTCTGGACCAACATTAGATGCTGGTAGATTCTGACGTGTTCCCCAGCCATTCGGTACCTTAGGTTGTTGCTGACTACGGTTTGCAGCAACACTTGGTGGGTTCATTCTACCCATTCCGACGACATTAGATATTGGATGACCTCTTTGGGCTCTCAATCCAGCCTGAGCTTGGTTGTGTACTTGCCTGTGAACAGGATGGCGGCTTACATCCTGACCCACTAAAACACCGACCAGACCGCCTTTTGACAAGTTATTGATATTGCCATGTTTGACGTCGCGAGTCTTACATAGCTGCCTCAGCTCTGGCACTCGTAGCTTCAGGTATTCAGACTGTCTCTCTGAGATGTAGTCTTTGAAATCTTTAGCCACAGGTTGGTTGATAATTGGCCGGCTAGTTTGGCTCGATGGTGCGGCAATTCTCGGTCTCTTGGCAGTTGGTCGCACTTCCTGCCCCATGGACTCAAAGCTCTCCAACTGCTCCGGCCCCATCTTTCTCTTGAAAGACTGTGGCACTGGTTGATGGATCTGCATAGATGAGACTTGATCCACATTCTGAGTGTGAGGGCTCCGAGGAATCCCGTGGTTCGGGGGAGGACGTGATGCATTAACCGATACTTGAGGATTATCAGGCTGAATGGAACGTATCTCTGAGCTACGTTCTCCATTCTGTTCACCAGATGATGGTTCCATTTGTATTGGCTCTTGAGCGAGTCTCAGTCGCTTTGCCTCTGGCTCCATGTCAGATTCCTCGGATTCTGAGATCTCACCACGCTCTTGTCTCTTCCTCCTCAAGCTTTCTTTGAATGCTTCGGGTCGCTTGTGAGCATTCGGCTTGGGTTCGAAAAGCTTTTCGCCATTGGCAGCACGAATTCGATTCAGATGTTGCACCTGGCTCCAGGTGCAAATGATCGACTTTCGGATGGTCGGTCTCTGTGGAGGAACTCCTCCTCTAGCGACTAATGTCGCGTCCGCTGCTCGTTCGTTCTGAATAGCGGTCTCAAAACACCCACGTGTCTGTTCTTGTGGGAAGACTTGCTTGAACTCGTCGTATGTCATTAATACTCGAGGGTCGCCATACTCAGCACGTTCGTGACTGAGACGCTTCTTAGGGCGACTGTTGTTCATTGCCGAAGAATTGTTGCCCCCAACATTCCCAGAGGTGTTTTGAGCTATGTCATTACCTATAGCATACCCGCTTCCTTGTTCAAAGTTTCCAGTCTGCATTGGCTGCATAGCGGGCTGGTAACTTTGTGCGGCGATCTGTTCCATGGCATATGGAGACGGATCCAAAAATGGGTCTGTACCATGTACATTAGCCACTTTTACTGGGTGGCTATTGTAGCTGTCAGCCAATGGAGCTTGTCCATATGGCGAGAAATTCTCCATTATAGGAGGAGAAAGAACCTCACACTGAGGGGCAACAGGTGCTACAATGTCCAGGGTCGCAGAATTATGAGACTGATAACTCTGTAATTGTGGAGCTGGATCTGCATCATCCATAAACGTGGGAAAGCTCAGTTCGTCGGGAAAAGTCTGAAACTGGTCATTGTCATATGTCAATGCCATCTCACTCCCGAAGGCAGGGATCTGGAAGTCCTCGTGAGGACGAGTAGATCCCTGACCACTATTATGATTGACAGCTGGATTTCCCTGCACGGTACCCTCCATAGCCAAGGGTTCTTGAGTATCAGACGTGAGGTCAATGGCGTCTGGGATTGACGAAGCTGGTTGAACAATATTTTGGTTACCAGAATTGTTTTCATTCGTCTTGTCAACCGATTCTGGCTCATCTTCGCCTGGTGTTGGGTTTTGCACCGAGTTATTTGGCTCCCGATACTTACCACCAGCTACGGGCTTGCTAAAAGTAGTGTATTTGCCAAAAGCCCATCGAGGCAAACGAGTGACTTTCTCAGCGGTATCGTCAGCTCTAGAAGATGAGCTTGGCACAGGCTCTGGCAACTTGGAAGGAGCTGGCCCAGAGAGTTGCGTCATGATTTTGCCAGCTTGTCCCCTACCTTTGGGTCGGCTCATATCCGATCTTGGGATTCTGCTAGCTCTGACTCTGCGGCGGCTGTTCGGAGCTTCTACCTCTTGGTTACCAGTTTGTACTGGAGCCGATGTGGCGACTTCACTTTGCTGTGAACCTATTGCAGGGGGTAGACTTGGTAGGTGGAGCCCCTGTGGGCCGGCCACCATGCGAGGAGGGACAGGAAGGTTTAGCCCTTGGGAACTAGCCACTACACGTGGGGGGTCGGGGAGGTGCAGTCCCTGAGGAGCAACCAACATCTGAGGAGGTGCAGGGAGGTGTAATCCCTGTGGATTGGCGATCGCACGTGGTGGGTCTGGAAGATATAGACCCTGAGATCTGGCCATCTTCCGAGGAGGCTTTGGAAGATGAAGCCTAGTGTGCGTTGGAACGACGGGAGCCATAGCATTGGTGCTGTCTCTCCTAAGTTCAACCTCGAGTTCCGCCGCAAGTTCCGCCTCGAAGTCATCCCCGAATGCGGGGCCAAAGAGGTCGTCGACATTATCGGTTGGTGCTTCAAGAGGTGCATTATCACCTGTGAGCGATTGGTTCTCTGGGGGCTGGAAGCTGTCACCGACACCAGAATTATCAACGTCACCAAACAAAGAATCATTGTCATTATCCGCGTTGACACCGTTTAGATCCGCATCCGGGGTAATAGGTGCAGAAGCAGCACTGTCGGCATTATGTAGTGTATCAGCCACAAACTCGGGAGTGCTGTTGGCTTCTTGTGCCATAGCCTCGGATTGGTGTTCTTCATCGAAATTTGGTGCCTCGACGTCATTGGAAGTGCTGCCGCCGAAAAGAGAATCATTGTCATCATTGTCGATATTCTCCTCTTGCTCTAGCTCGAGGGAATTTGAAGGCTGGAAGTCCGCGGCAACCGATTGAACGTTCGAATTATCTCCGGTGTTTTCATCAGTTTTGCCTTCGACAAAAATAGAGACGTCTTCAGGGATGTTGGTGTTCTCTTCCGGTTGAGACATAGGCTCGGAAGGTGTTGCAATCGGCTGCTCATTGGTACTGTCGCTTGCGATATTGATGGGAGCCTCTTCCTTTTGTCTTGACGACTGCGTAGGCTCTTCGGAGCTAGGCTCATCGACCGTTAGAGGCGCAACATCTTCATCCCCA
This sequence comes from Botrytis porri, assembly GCF_014898465.1. Classification (NCBI taxonomy): domain Eukaryota; kingdom Fungi; phylum Ascomycota; class Leotiomycetes; order Helotiales; family Sclerotiniaceae; genus Botrytis; species Botrytis porri. Next base: position 1,546,413 of record NW_024066086.1, on the reverse strand, counting down.
TAGAACTCTGCCTGTCTTGGATTCCATTCCAATGTGGTGGGATGAGGGGAATTCATTTCCAATCCCTCTTCCCTGAGGAAATCTTCCCAGGTGAACTGTCCATTCGCGTCGTAGGGTGTCTCTTCTAGGGAATCTACGGCGGCGGAAGCAGTTGGATTCTCATTGGATGAGAATGTCGATGAATCTTCGCCTAAGTAGCTGGCGAGTTGGGGTTCCATGTCGTCAAGATAGTTTGGGTAAGACATCTTGATCTTTGTTGTAGAAACTTGCTATGATTGAGCAAGTCAATTGGAATAAGGTTGAAGGTTGAAGAGTAAAGAAGACTCTTGGATACTCGTGGAGATGTTTTGTAGTTTGAAAGATTATTAAATGTACTAGTGGAAGTTGTTGATGGTATGCTGGTAAGTTATGCCACACTTCTTATAAAGGTTATTAGAATACTGTAAAGAACTTTCTAATGTTTTTTCGAAAAGCTGGGTCTCAACAAATCCTTAAGAATGGATGGAAGTTTACAGGAATAACGCTAGCACAATCGAAACATATTATCTACGGCTTCATATTGAACCTCCTTCATTAGGAGGTATTGCCATGGTAATGGTACTGTATACATTTAGGAAACGGTTCTCACAATAGCATTGTGGCCATTGTTCTACGCGGGTATTTATCGGTCACAGGGAAATGGCCGTATAAGCTCATATTATGGACGGCATCTGTAGGTGAGGATACTGTAGAGTTTTAGATACGGTGCTGCGCTGGCTATTGTTTCCATTGTTCAATGGGGCTGTATGTCAGACGCTGTTGGCTAGCAGGAATCGTTCAGTATCAATAAGGTTATGCACGCGGGGTAGACCCGTACTGAGTTTATTTGGAAATCGAACCCTCATTAACTTGGAGGCGATGCTTAAGTTATTGCGCCAAACATAACGAGATGGTGAGTGAGAAAGCCCTGACAATGAAATGTTTGGGTAGTTCGAATTGACATCTCGAACTTCTTGCATGTATCGTCACCAAAGAGTAGACAGGAGACAAATTATGTATTTGAGTGCATTAGCTGTTCTCTAACCCACTGATTCTGAACACCTACGCGTGTAAGTTTTCTTTCGAGTATGTCGGAATATTTTCCTGTTTATATATACAATGATATGTAATTGAACCTAGCTTCTGGTACTTTGTGTGAATTTATAAAGGCTGTAGGAAGAGATACTAGGATATTTAGGGTTATCTCAAATCACTACATTGGTGCACAATAACTTTTGCGCCAATAGAAGAACCAAATCTTATTCCTGCGCATACTTGTACAGACCATATCAATACAGTAACAAAATGAACTGTCTAAATTATTTGAAAGAAACGCTTGTAGTTCCTTGTGTTACTTTAACTCGCCTATAAAAAGAGATGTCAAGGATCAATACCTTCATTGATTCTTCGCTTATATGTTGTACAGGTTGTTTCGTCGTCTTTGACTCTCGGCAAGTTGGCTGAAAACGAGGGCAAGAAAAGTAATATACTACTCGACGATTGTTTGTCGAGATTTCCTTTCTTAAAAAATTCAAGTGATCAGATACGAGCGGATTGAGCCGGGCGCTTCTTCAATTGCGTCTCATTCCAGATCCATCTAGCACGCAAGGCCCATTCGCATACCTGCCGTACTCCTTTTCCACAACATCTTTGCGAAAAGAACGATTTCGCATCCTGAAAAATCTATATAAAACAAGAATATGATTCTTTGATGTGGATTTGGTATAATTGGTGCTCGTGCACGTCTAAGAGAATACTAGATACCCACAAGATCTTGACTTGACATAATTCTTTACGGCCGTCTCGACATTTTTACTGCGTCTTCTACACATTAATAATAAGTTAAGTATGTCTAATTCAGAGGACCTAATGTTTTATTCAAAACATCATTTTATCATAAATTTGCGTTTTCACGGGATAGCAACTGTCAATGAGGTTGCTCGTCTCGGAACGATTAAAATTCCAAGGCTTTAAGCGAGATAGGCGAGTCGCCTACAATCTAATGCGCAGAAAATGAGACGAGAGCGATAATAGATATTTAGGAAATCCAATCCATGATACCGTGCGATGAAGACTTAAAATGAGAGTTTGTCCGGCTTAAATAGTCTGGGAAATGACTTCGTTTGATAGTTGTATCTGCATGATAGCCACACAAGCTCTTCTAGCAAACAACAGACGAGTCATTCATACAAAATGACATTGTATATTAACAAACATTCCTCGTTGCTGCTCAAGGATTGATAGTACTTTAGGCTTTCAAAGCTGATGAGATCACAGGTATCGGGTTCGAAGAGGACTTGGCACATAAAAATAGATGGGAAGAACGCATTGCATGCATAAATCTAATAATTTGATGATCCTCAAATTTTTTCCAGCTTTTGGTGTAATCATTGAAATAACGTAATTTAACTTTCAGACTGTAAACATACAAGACATGTTTTATGACCACTGGCACCTAGCTAATATCAATCAGGCATTCGAATGGAGTCTAGGAGAATATTCCAAAAATATACAGGATGTATCTTGATCCTGTCAAAGGTGCACAAATCTCTTTCAGCTTTCAATCCAGTCAGGATTCCTCATACTGTAAGCAATAGATACAATTAAGCACCAACCAGATAACCAATGATTGGCCGAGGCACTTACTCTGGCGGGGCTATGGTATGGAATATCTTTGGATGACATGAGGATACTCCTTGCCTGTATCTGATATAGCCTTTCTCAGGGCGCTCCATGGGAAAGCGAGTGACGAGAATTTTGTGAACTGCTATAAATAAGTAAGAGACAAAATCGGCGGGATGTATGCGAGAGACTGCCGGGTGTCTGAAGTAAGACGGGAAATTTCAACAAAAAGCTTAGGAATGAATCTCGAAACTACACATGAAGTCTATTGACATGAATATACTGAGACTGAAGATTGTGCTGATATCCATGAAGCTAGAATCTGGAAAATCCAATCATACAATTTTCTTGCTCTACAAATTTTTAATGCAAAGTAGGGTATCAACCCAAACGCCGCCGCCAAAACAATATTTTCATGCTCTTGTTAGAAATTTATGCACTGAAAGAGGAAATGTAGTACTAGTAAAAGTTAGTGATGCCAATGCTGGTGAGGGGAATCGGTCATACCGTTAAAACAGATTCATCTCCACCATCGTCGTAATTGTCGAGGTAAACATATAAAATTAATGCATGGTCATTGACAAAACCTAGAGTCATCAGCATCAATCACCAGCTTAGAGATCTTCAATACCCACATGCAATTACCCTTCCACCAAGTCTTCCAACACTGAGTACCCTTCCCCAATCTCTTCCATCTATTCTAACAGTTGACCAAGCATCTGGACCAGCAGCTTTAAGTCTTGTAGCTGGATGATTTTGAATTTCATCATCACCATCCTCCAATTGTCTTGGGTCCAATTCCGGATTATTGAGACCAGTCCAAACACTTGAGATATTCAATGCATCGGTGGCAATACTCAACCTTAGACTTCCATGCATATTTGCACTCAATTCCAACTTAGGTATGTTTCCCCCGCTTACTCCCCTAGTTCCGCCGGATGCAGTGGCCATTGCAAGTTTTGTAAAACGTTCCGAGATAGCTTTCAATTGTATCAAAGAAGGTAACATAATATGCGCATCTGGATCCCTAACTCTTGGTTCATGTATTCCCTCGACACTGTCGGCCGTCAAAATACGTATTGGGATATCTTGCCTAACAATGGCTTCTCTATCCCTTCTCATATTCGCATCAAGACTCTCTTCCCGGAAACCTTCTCCAAATGGGTCTGCTTGTGCACCTTCGCCACCAAGAAAGTTTGCACTTTTTCCATGCATCATTGTATTCGTAATAACAGTGAGTGATAAGACTGGCATGTCATCTCGTTTTGTAAGACGTATCGAAGCAGAAGACGCGTTAATTGCGGATTTAAGAGCGCGATGGAGGGGTGGGAGGGGTAGTTCTATATTGATTGTATTATCTGGAGCGGCGGATTGAATTGTGTAGTCTTCAAAGATAGAATCGATCGCGAGGGACCTTCTCAAGGTCAGCATTGCAACTCAGACTATAAATGAGGCAATACATACGCCCATACTTGAGTTCCTGTCTCAGGAATAATTGTGAATCGTACTCCATTGTCGTCAAGACGCACCCAAGCTACTTTACCAAGTGATGACAACGACGCTGTGAGTTCTATGGTTTCGTAAGCTAACAATTTCTCTGAATGTAACTTGAGACATTTTACTTACTGCTAAACGTTTGAATATTCCTAACAGAAGTCTTGAATCGCATTCTGAATATTTGAAGCTCACTGTTGCCTTCAACATTTTTGGAAGTTTGATAAGGAAGGACCGGATAAGAAATATGCTTACTAATCATCTCAACTACATCACCAGATTCATCGTTTGCGCAGATGTTTCCTTCCATCCTACAAGATTTATTCGTCTCATATTGATCAAAGGGGAGCCACTATTTATTGAAAAAGCAATTTTATTTATCTTGTGAAACTACTTGCAACCAGGCCGGCTGAGTAAACAGTCGATGTTGACTTCGAATTCACAAGATTTTCGCTATCTACCTAAGTCTTCGGATGCCATATTGCCCTTCGACGTTATACCGTTTAGATAGATGAAAAAGTAAAAGTCGGGGAGACCCCAACCATAAAGACTTGTCAACTACTATTCGAGTATAGCTTCCCAGTTCGCCAATTTCATAACCATGAACCTTTCCTAATACCATAGTATCTTCTATTACCCCACGTTTCCCACACATCGATCCACCAGCTCCTTCAATATCTGCCCCGTTTAAATTTGTCCATTCTCAGACCTTGACTCTGCCCAGAGTCTGTTGGTAACTCCCGGGCTGGCTACACCAGGAGAGGACAATCTACTGCCACTTGGGACAAATTGTCTAGCCTCGAACCAGCGGCGACCCGGGTTGGCGATTGGAGTAGACGTACGTGAACCAGAGCCAGAAGAGAGTCCAGATTGTCCTTGGATGGTGTATCCGACATACTTCAATTCATTTGTAGACGATGTTCTTGCCATAGGACCGACTACACCAAGAGCAGAGAAGGAAAGGCCAGGGGAGCTTCTAGCTGTAGAGTTTGGGTTGTTATTATTGTTTGGTGATTCTGGCGAAAAGGCACCAGCGCTTGTAGAGCTTCTTGCCTCAGCAATTGCAAATCCGGAATTTCCTGTGGCTAAACGACGTAGATCTGTACCAGATCCTGAAGTGGAGCGACCATGAGCCAAAGGTGTGAAGGAGAGAGTGGGTTCAGTCGCGTGACGTCGAGGACGCATAAGTGGCGAGCCTTCGTCCGTGGTGGTTCTCATAGGGGAACGGCCCGGTGTTACACCAAACGGGGTTGGCGGTTGTACGTTAGCACCCAAGAATTCCTCAGAGCCTGCGGAATGTCTAGCATGCATTTGAATACCAGGCGTTGTCGGTGGTAGAACAACACGAGGACGTGGATTTGCACGACTGTGATCAGGCCCCATAGGAACAGCAATACCAATGTCTTGACCAGACATGAACTGTTGAGAATGTCCACCCATGTTGTTCTCGATTGGTTCTGGTGAGTATAGAATTTGAGGATTATTGGTATACTCATAAGCATCGGCTGCGTTGCGAGTGTATGGGTAAAAGACAGGAGCGGCGTAAGGAATTCCATTGTTACCAACTGGGACAAAGTAGGGGCTTGCCTGTCTGTTGGGACCCATCATAAATGCATTAGGTGGAGCGACAGCATAATGTGCCTCGTATCCCGGGTAGACAGGACCTTGTGGGCCACTTGTCATAGAAGCATGAGCAAAACCGTCTCCGTTTTGTCCCATGTAATGGTTTTCAGCTTGGTTGTAGATGGCGTAAGTTGGATGAGCACGATTATCTTCGCTAGAAGTAGGATAGGTGCGATCAATTTCATTATAGAGTGGATACATAGGGCCAGCTTCTTGCTGATAGCCGAAAGTGCTCTCGCCACGACCATTTCCCCAAATCTGCTCATTTCCATGATCATTCATTGGCTCTCGATCTTGCATTGATACGTGGTGATTGCCATTATCATGGTGGCGTCCACCGCGTCCAACATTACGAAATGTACCGCGCCAATCACCACTTCCATCACCACGTCTCTGTCCCTGGCCACGACCAAACTGCTGATCACGTCTTCCGCGGCGATTGAGATGCTGCGCGTAACCACCACGTTCGCCATGGTGCTGGTTTCCTCGTCCACGGTCAGATCCTCCTCGATGCGAGTTACCACCACGCCCTGCGTTCCGATCCTGGCTTGGTACCAAAACGCCAAATCTAGTATCAGAAGATAAGCCTGGATGGGCCTCTCCAATAACGTCCGATTTGTTTGTTGTTGAGTACATGGAAGGTGTATTTGCAACGCTCGCGTAATAGGATGGTACCTGCTCGTATGTCTCACCGTTTGGGTACACGTGTTGGTGACGCTCACCGGTGTAGGGAATGGTTCGGAAGCCTTTAAAAACATCGACATCATCACCAACAGTGTCGTTATGGCGGATTCGGACCGATCGAATATCCCTAATCGTAGTATCGATTAAAAGGATTTGTTGATAAAAAGGTTTGCTAGCATCGAACTCGTCGACCAAGTCCTGTAAAATTGTTAGCTAGTGTACGGGATCAAAATGGTTTGTACATACCCAAGGGCCGAACTCCAAGCAAGTTCCATTATTGTGTGTGATAAGTGACTGGGTGTCCTTCGAGCCAATCCTAGTGTATTGCTGAAAGCTTGTTAGAGTATGATCTTGTTTCATGTTGCTTTCATCTTGCTTACCTGAGCTCTACCCTCGGAAGGAGTAGCAGGTCTTCCTTGGACCAACAGACCCCACGAATGGTGTTGTCGCTCTTCGACAATTGGCTTAACAGTAGTCATAGCCGCGGTGTTGTTTGAAGAAACTTGTGGTATTTCTGCTTGTTCTCTAGGATTATTCCACTGATTAAGTAGGAGACAAGTGTTGATTGCGGGATGCGATGCTTATTGGCACGCGACCTAATCGAAATCTATTTAGCGGCAGAATCATAAGAGTACTCTGTGAGTGAACTTACAGTTATCTTTGAAGATCTGTGATTGTGTTGAGTCTTGAAAGAATCGTTTCTAGCTTGCAAGTGAGCAAATGAAAGCAATTTCGAATGTGATTGTACGGTAGTGTGCGGCTATGAGAATTCCATGATTTATTAGTCAATGTTCAATAATGAATGTTTTCAACTGAATAGTCTTGCAGATTATCAATGACAACTGTAATAACGACTGTAAGAACAGATGTAAGAACAGTTGCAAGACTTTCTGATATCATGAATTCTTGGGAAGTGATGAAGGAGATGAAAGGATCAAACTTACAGCGAGTAAACGAAGGAACAACAACGAAGGAACAACCACTAAGCAAGCTAGTTGTTTCTTTTCTGTTGAGAAATACTGTCAGTAATTGTTAAGATGAAACCAAGGCATATAGCTATGATCTTGATAGCATCTTGATAGAGAGATTCAAGTTTTGGGGAGATTTGGGCTTCAGGAAAGGTTGTGAGATGAAGGGGAGGAATACTTATAATGCCAAGCAAGAAGCAATATTTGGAAAGCAGTCTAATAGATAAAATAGCAGATAGTCGCACTATCTAACTATCTTCTCTTTTGAAGACGTGTTAGCCAAGACCTTGATTCAAGGTAATCTTGAAGTCGTCTGGAAGAAACACTTCAAGACAGTGAGAGACTTGAGCTTTGGAGCCTTCTAGAAAAGAATAGAAATCAATACTTACATGCAGAAGCAAATCGATTGCAAATTTGTAGCAGATAATGCCCAGCTTGATTCCACTTTCTTGTTAAGTGTGAAGCAGTATTAAGAAGTCTTCCACAACCTTAGAGGTCGGAAATATGTCGCAGATTCAAACTTCAGCTGATCAAACAGATTTTGAGAAACAGAAGAAAGAAATACTCCTGTTCTCCAGAAAGAACAAGAAGTACAGAAGTACTGGTTTGTGAAACTGTAGATGCCAATTCTCAGTGAAAGTTGTCGTGTTGCTATGTCAAGAAAATATTGTTGTTGTTTCGAGAAAGAAGATGAAAGAAAGGTCGAGAATTATGGCGGTCAAGATAGTTGTTTAGCTGTTTTTATTCTCGAATTCTGCCAGTGGTAAATTCACAAGCCCTACATTAAACGATTGGTTACTCGAGAGGGCTGGAGAATTAGAGACAAGGCTGCTTGTGAATTTGGGATGGAGGTATGAAAGAGAACTTGGCTGAAGTGAGGATGAGTATTACAAGTGGATGAAAGACTTACAATTGACAAAACACCACAACAAAACAGCTCTCGAAGTGAGTAATTCCTGAGGGATTTTGATCTGTCAAGCTTACAGTTTTCTAGCAGCTAGTTGGCGCAAGTCTATAATCGACTTCAGAATAAGGTTTTCATGGCGACAGCAACAAAAATTCAACGCGTGTTCACCTCGCTGAGGGGAAGTAGCCTCGCTTATCCGACTCTATGATCAACAACCTCGAAGGAAGTCGCAATTTTGGAGGTATCCTTGGTCCGCAGATGGAGTTATCGGTCGTGTGACAATGATACTGCGTTCGTGGCTTCTGAGGCTGACTTGGGACATTCTCATGGCGTCGGAAAGGAACAAATTGAGATGTTCCAGCTCCTGAGTCCGCAGATGGGGATGGGAATGGATGACAGATTAGTAGGTCTATTAATTCAGAGCGCGCGACCCGTTATTGCATACATTCAAATGCATACTATAAGCTCGCGCATGCCTATGTATGAAGCGCAGAAGGGCATGAGACAATCTCCGCTGCTGGTACAAATTCTTGGACTGTGTGTAGGTAGTAGGAAGGAGAGGGAGCGAAGTGGTTCTTTTAATATCCTTACATGAGGAGAGAGAGATATGCGAGGTCGGAGGAGAGGGATATCGAGTAGATCTGTGCTTGGCGTGGTACAGGCTTTGACTGTTAATGAATTCACCTAGGGACAGTAAAAATGAGGGTGCTAATTCATGATTATAGTGTTTCCATTGAATAGGGAGAATGTGGAGCTCTACAAGATAGGAATCAGACGGTTAGAATCAATATTCCAAGTGAAAATGGTTCACTGTGGAAGTTGGGGCGAAGCTGCTGGTGAATACTCTATACTTATCACAAAGGAAATTCGATGCACGTTCGAAGATAATAAGTGGACAAGTGACAACGACAGCAAAATCACAGAGGGGGGTCCCCGAACGCGAGACTGGAGGATGAATACACTGGAAACCTGGATTTTGGAATGTGAAACGATAGTCCTAGGTCCATACAGAATCCAAACCGACACAACATTCTCGGGCGATTTCAAAGCAGGTCTATCAGGTTGTGAGATTCTACGCTGGGTTGCTAATGTTGATTTTCTGAATTCAAGAATATCATGAACAAGCAAGTTTAATCTGTAACTGGGTGAGAACAATTATAAATATCTGAGTTTTAGTGGAAGTGATGAGCAGTGCTATAGCTCTCAAGCAAACACAAGCAACTGAAGATCATGAGCGCCAAGAGGTGGAGACATTCAAGCGAGGTAGTTGGAAAGCATGCATGCTCATTCGTCCAAGCATTACGCCTTCACTTCCATTAGACCGTGAAGTCGATTCATTTGCCCTATTAAAGAGAGATGACAGAGACAAATAAGGGATTTAAAAGGGGAAGAGATAGAATGTGCGAGAGATGGAGAGATTGTAGATACGATACGGGTCTACGAAACCTTTGCGTTGACGTGCCCCAGCATTCATCGGGGAATACAACACTACAATCAATATTTTCACATGAAGAAATTTCCAATATTCGCAAGTGCCCGGTTCATTCATTATCCTTTTAGCATTTAACAAGCTGACTTGTGTATTATTTCGATTGGCGATCAAACTTTGCGTAGAATTACGCCTCCTCTACAACTTGGTAGTATATTGAAGACAGTGGGATGATGATGAGTGTAAAATTTTCGAGTGATTATAGGAGAGAAATGGATTTTTGAATCATTGTACGATAAGTAGTTAAGCTGAGAGAAATGGTCAGTTGGTGTAAATATGGAGAGAATGCTTGGATTTTATTTTTGATGGTGAATATGATTATTTTTTTATTTTTTTATTTTTTCGAAAAGTTTGCTAAGGTTTTATGAAAATAGAAGGGAAAAAAAACGTCTGAAGCAAGGTATTATGGCACAATGTAGGAGAATGCAAAATGTCAAACTAGACTAACCGACGACTAAACACGAGGAAAGAGAAAAGATCAAGCAGGGCTAACATCCAGCCGATCCGTTATCACAACATAGTTTCCCCTTCGCATCACTCGCTTCCAGTCACCACCATCATTCACAATCATTTCTTGCAAAATCTTGCATTCTCGCTTGAGTCTTGCACGCGTAGCGTGTCCGAGTTCTTGACGGCTTCCAAGACCTGGAGCAAAGCAACGAGGACCGAAGTCTGCGTCTGCGTCGGAGAAAGAGCGTGAGACATAGCGTATTAAAGGCATCTTGAGCTTATTGAGTGGTGGAGTTCTGGATTGGGTGTGGTGTTTGTTCCTGGGGAGGAAAGGATGGAAGGAGGGATTGGGGGTTGTAGGCATTTATAGTGGGGGTTAGGCATGGTTTCTGGTTGAGAAAATAATGGATTGTTGCTGTTCAGAATTGTTAGATGAGAACTGGGCATTGTTTTGAGATGAGATGAGAAACAATTTATTGTTTTCGTTGTGAGGTCAAGAATAACACCCTAGAATTTGGTGGAGGAAATGGTAACTCAATTATTAATCTCAATTCATTGTGCTTTGACCTTTCCAAAAGCCATAAAAATTGGTGAACAGTTGGGGTTGAGAAAAATGCACAATTGACAAATAGTTATCTGCAGAACGCAAGCGAGAAATCAGGGGCAACTTCGCGTTTGGAGCACCATAAGTTCACAACCAGTGGCTAGCTTCCAAGTATGCAATACATGGTGTGGCATGATATTTTTTCCACGATATTGAAGTCAAATTTGGAGAAGTGCAGTGGAAGTGGAAGACAACTTACAACATCGACCAAAACCTCAATAAAATAGCGTGATTTACTGGCTATGGAACTTTTTATTGCGAAACAACCGTAAGCTTCACGGAAATATTCCCAACAGTTCGATCTCACTGAGTTTAGCAATTTGAACATGTATTCAAGCAAGGAGGAACGGTGTACCACGGCAAGACGAATCGTGATAGTGACTGAGGACATCTCCACTGCATCCATTCTTCTGGAACTTTCTGCCTTCCCGATACTAAGTCTTTCAGACAGCCATAACACATTAATCACACCCCTCAACGTCTACTTTCACACCACTGAATATGAAGATGATTCGAGTGAGTACACATCGAAGAACACTAATTCTTAAGGCTTTGCTTCTAACAAGTCTCGCTATCTCCAGTACATCCAAATGGTCCTTTCCAAACATGAATCACGAAATCCAGAATCGACCACATTTTTTTCCCCAGAAATCCAACGATTCAAATAACAGGAGAACAAGGAGAAAACCCTCATAAAGAACAATAAACAACAATAACCCGCAAAGCACAACGCATAACGCACAAAAAAATCCACAAAGTACGCGAAAAGAACAACAAAAGAACAAAGAACAAGGTTCAACCTAGATCTAAATTCTTTTTTCACGTATGTACTATGCAACATGAACAATGACTTGATCATCTTACCACATTTCGTTTCGAGTCAGCAGAGCACGAGAGTACCTAGGTAGGTATCTCTACCCTCTCTATTCATCGAAATCGTGAAGGAGGCGCAGTCAGTGTTTACATATGACTACACGCCTCATCTTAAAATACGCACCTAAGGTTACTAATATACGAGAGTTCTCTCCAAATGATATCATATCATATCATACCAAATGAGAATAAAAGAGAACATTTCTGTCAAATCTAGAGGCTAGATCTGCACCAGGATTCTGAACAAAGTTTTCGAGCGGTCGAGTTTGTAGATGATGAAAATCGGAGCTATATTGCTTATTATTTATACCTACATTTACATTTACATTTACATTCCCCCTTCCACCCAGCATTATCCTCGAAAATCAAAATCAAAATCATATCAAACACACCATAAACCTTTCCTCACACCCACCCACATACACCCCTCCTCCTCTCATACCCCATGACTATCCCCTTCCTACTCCCCTTCCCCTCCCCCTCCGAAAATGATCTCATGACCTTCCCACGTGACAGCATCACCCCACCCTACTACTTGGTCTTGAGGATAAATAAGTGTACCCCTAGTTATTCAATATTTTAGTAGATTTAAGAAAATAATTAATGAAAATACTTACAAAAATAACTGCTTTTATATTTTCATTTTATTAATTTCAATTGAATTTATATGGATTTTATAACTTCAATATTTACATTTAAAATACAATATTATTGTTTATGTAATGATTGATTTTGGATATAGATATTATATTGGTATGCTGGCTTTATAAAAGATGAAATTGTTTTATAATTGAATCTTTTGATTTGTTAGATTAAATATACTTTATACTATTTATTCATATTTCAAAAGAAGTGTTCTGGTTGTTAATCATTTTTAAGCCCTGTTGAATATTAATAATTAATTAAATGAATTTATATATTCAAAAAGAATCGATGAATATCTTGATATAAGATCCCAGCTATTTTCGAATAGGATTGTTATATTTATACTATCGAAATTATATTTAAGCTTGAAGGATTTAAGTATTATATAGCTTTAAAGAAGCTAGATTTTACACCTCAATATACTATAGTATATTTAGCTTAAGCTTTAGAGTATATCAATTAATTATTTGAAGATTGAGCATATATATTATGGAGTGATGAGTTGTAAATATAGCCAGGAAAATATAAGAAAGTAAAGATTATAAGATGTATAAAAAAAGTATTACATAAGGATTGTATTGAATCAAAATACTAATATAAAATCGAATGAATGCTATAGAATTGTATTTCTGAATTATATGAGAAAGGATCTTATGTATTCTGGAAGAAAAACTAGGATAAGATTATCTCTAAATCATATATACAAAGGATTGTACTTACAGTTCAGAATTATTATTTACAAAGAGATCTTATTTATATATAAGATAATACCTCAAGTTATAATAATGTAAAATCAACAATTACAAAGTTTAAGAAAATAGATATTAAACCGATTTATTAGTTAATTAAAAGCTTGGATTTAAATCCAATTGAAGCTTTATAGGATATTATTAAGGATTATATTATAGAATAGTATTCTCAAATTTATTCTTTTTATTATAAATTGAAAGATATAATATTAAAAGCTTAAAATATAATTATAGAAGAACAAATTCGAGAATTAGTTGAAAGTATATTAGTATATTGTAAAGTTATTGTTGAAGTAAATGAATAATATACAAAATATTAATTAAAATGATAAAGTAGTATTAAATTTAATTTTGGTGTGAAATAATTAGGAGTACATTTATTTATTCTTGAGACCAAGTATGTACTATGTACTATGTACTCACTAACCCCCCTAAACGCTCACACGGCTGCGTCGACTAATAAGTGCTGGGTACTGGGTAGTCAATCTAAATTCCATCACCCTTCTCAAATCCCTTAAATTCAGCAGCTAAATACAACCTTAAGGTTACGTGTATTGAAATACTGAAAAATTACTACCGGTAGCTAAGTGACTAATTAACTAATTAACCAACGAACCAAACACCTGCCAGAAATAACTATAACTATACTTCTTTCGCCCTATATTAGGAGATTCTTGGAGTATTCTGGTCTATCCCATATCCCACATATCCATCTTATTTCTATCTATATCCCATCTCCTATTCGTCTCATATCCACACATCTCTTAACCTTATTCATTTCATATCTCATACATAAATCATACATACAATCATACAAACAACAATGTTTCATTGCAAACTTTCCTCCACTTTCCATCTTTTCCCCATCTCCCCATCAGCCCTACCATACCACTTTCCCCTACCAGCCTTCCCTACCACTTTTTCCTCTTCCCTACCCATCTACATATATACATATATATATATAACATATCAGCAGAATTATGATTCACACAAACCGATCATCCGGACATGTCAACCCAACCATCTTTCTTCTTGTATATTCGTTGAGTTATTCTAAGACTACCTTACCTACCTAGTACATTCACCCATACATTCATTCATGCTATAATTTTCTTTGTTCCTCATATCAAGTCATGTCAAGTCAAGTCAAGTCAGGAAAAGTGCACTCGCTGCGCCTCCAGTATGACTGTATCATTACCTGACTATCTGACTTCTGACTTCTGACCCTCCAAGAATATTATCTTTCACTACCTATATGTGACGGATGATCTATTCTATTTCTCTACTTCTTTATGCAACGTATGTGATCTTTCCCCTCCATGTCTTCACATTTCTTAATCTCAGTTGAGAGCTTAGTATACGCATGGGCATGCACACATCCAGCAGAACTTCTCTATGATTTCCACTGCTCATTTTCCCACTCTATCGCCCTCGAGCATCTTCATGTTTATGGGTATTTCATTCACCAAGATGTTTTCTCCACAGTCCGCATCTAGTGACTTGTCATCCCTCGCCTCATATCCTGATGCTGCTGAAATCTCACCTCCTCAACGCTGTTCAATATGTAATGAAGACATCGGCACTTCTCATTGCGATAGAGAAATCGAAGTCGCATATATACTTCCCTGTTCGCATGTGTTTGGGTCTACTTGCATATTGCGCTGGTTGGAAACCGATTCTCCTCATCAGAATTGTCCACAATGTCGACGGAAAATGGTGTATACGGAGTGTGGACATTTGATACGACCGTGCGAAGTCAGCAGTGCGCCGAAGAGTGTGAGAGAGGCGGATATGCCGAAGAGGTGTTTGGGATGTAGAGGGTTGGAGGGAGAATTGAAGAGTGAGGTGGAGATGTTGTTGAAACGGGCTGAGGTGGAGCAAAGGGCGTTGACTGCGATGAAGATACATTTCCCGGGGGTTTGGGGGGAAATGTGTAGAGAGACCGTGCGGACTGTGGGGAAAAGGGTGGAAGAGTCGAGGGAATTGTTGAGAAGGGATATTGAGGAACTTTGTCGGAAATATGAGGAGAGCGGGAAGAGGGAGCAATGGTAAATGATTCATTCGGAGAATGAGAGAGATATGCGGCAGATGTTATATATACCCCGGATCGGTTTTCTATTTTTTACATCAGTCGCGGATGTTCCTTGGTTGAAAGGTAGTTGGTTGTTATATGCAATGCGAGAATCTGCTCGAGCAATAGAATAAACAATAATTGTAGAGTAATAGAAACTCATCAAACCATCTTCCGGAAATTTATCATCGTGAATTTGCTCGACTCAGTCGTCTATCCGTTCCATCCTCTTCATCACTGCTATCGTCCTTGAAGCCTTCTTCCAAATCTCGACTTAATCTTCTGCCATCTTCATCTCTGCCTCGTCGTGCATCTAGCGATAATGCTTCTCGTCGATTATCATCCACGTCAAATAGTTCCTCTCCATCTTCATCATCAAAATCAATACTATCCTG
Source organism: Botrytis porri (assembly GCF_014898465.1). Classification (NCBI taxonomy): domain Eukaryota; kingdom Fungi; phylum Ascomycota; class Leotiomycetes; order Helotiales; family Sclerotiniaceae; genus Botrytis; species Botrytis porri. The sequence continues at coordinate 1,530,821 of NW_024066086.1, read as the reverse complement.
TGCACTTATTCGATTGCGATTGAAATCCGCTCTCCATGAACTGGGAAATATTGTTCTAATCACTGCGGCTTGTACTCGTTGTCGTAAACTTGTTGTTCGGGATGAGATGGTATCTAATGGTAGATATTGACCAGCTCTCGCTCGGTATCTTTTCCATAACGGAACAATGACGAATGATATTAGAAGATAAAGAATGAGAGAAATGATTGCTGGCACTATCAAAGTCTGCGACGACAACAATGTTAGCTTACGTTAGTTGGGATTGGAGAGAATCCCGTGGTAGTTTTCATTTAATAACCTTTAGTAACGACCAAGTGGAACCCATATTGGACGATGAACTTGTAGTTGGAGTATCTTCGTTTCCAGCAGCATTAGGTGCAGGATGGGGTATATATGGAACTGGCACTGATGTTCCCCCGTTTAAGGCTGCGCGAGGTTGCCACGCGTTCGTCATACGACGGATCAATGGATGTGAGTTGACTTGGGGTGGTTGGGTGGTTGGGTGCTTGAGTACTTGAGTACTTGAGAAGTCGATTCGGAAATGAAACTTGAGAGGTTAGAAGTTGCTGGCACTTGGCAATCCGTAAAAAGAGAGGGACTAAACCCTATGGAAATTGTCGTAATGTTCTAACACGAGAAGGGGACCGGAGGGTAAACGAACGGACAAGTAGGAATTCCGTTGGTTCTCCTTTCTTTTCTTTCAGATGGCAGGTAGCGGTTATATACCGTTTACACTATGACAGTAACAAATCAGCTTCTTTGGTTGGAAGTGTGTGTGATTGAATTGATTGATGAATAACGAATGGTATATTTGTTAGGCTGTTAAATTGTCATCAAACCATAGGGGTGATATTGAGTTCAGCTTATTCTCAATATTCATTCGCCATTCGCTAGGATTCAGGGAGATCGATAAAGATGCATAGAGAGAAACTGGGTGGATATTCGAGCGGCAGCGAGCTATGGGGTTTGGGGGCTTGCCCCCATGAATAGTAAGAGTACAGACTGCAGACTACATACTACATACTACAGAATATAAAATATGAAATAAATAGTCCAGATCAGAGAGAGTCGAGAGACAATAGAATGAATCTAAAGGTTCAACTATTCATTCATATCCATCCAGTTATATCTTATATCTCAACGGGACCGGACACTAATTACCATCTTATCTTTATTAGTAAAAGCCTCCCGAGGTTCCTTATCGTTATCGCGTCCTTCCAACAATCTTCTTCCAGTCCGATATTCCGGTCCGGGCCAGCCCACCACCGCCCAAAAAGACACAAGCACACACGCAGTTCCTTAGCTACCGGTCCCTAGTAGTCTCATAGTCATACTACAAGAAATCAATAGTTCTCTAGAGGACAGGACTAGGTACAGGTGAAGAGTACAGAGTAATAGGTCAGAATATTAATCTCTAGGTATGTGATTAAACATTTCTCTGCAATCCGTCCAACCTACCTAGGTATCTCATAATCTCATAATCTCATAATCTCATCAATTATAATCTTACAATTAAACCTCCTAATAAACCTCTTTTGCTTTAATAAGGGGGTTTTGTTTACTATCCATACATCATACATACAATACAATACAATACAACACAACACAACACAACAACATTCACACAACATTCATTTGGCTTGCTTGCTGCCTTTCCCTTCATTCCCTTTGACGTATCTACATACAATATCTTTCTCTTCGATTCGTCAATTCTTCGATCCTTCTCTCTTTCGCTCTTTCTCCCTTCTTTCTTTCTTTCTTCCTTTCTTTCTTTGCGACCATTACTCGGATTGTCGTCGTGGTTGTCGATACCCCAACTCAAATCCCAATAATCAGTCCAGCACAGACAGAATACACACAAAGGACATCTTCCACAGCTAAATCGCACAGGATTCGTTTCCTTGAAAATTTTATTGGGCTTCTATCGGCATCCATACATAACGTCCGTAGTCTGTGGGTCAAGGGCAAAGTGTTTGATGTGCTCACAGCAACACCGAGGGAAGGAAGTCAGTTTCAGCCTTTCCATACGAATCTGAAGAATTGACCAGGGGGAAAGATAGACTTTGGCGATAGAAGTGTGGGCAGTTGTTGGGTTCTCCAGATTCTTTCAGGATCTCGCAAAAGGATTCACGCATTCACATACTTTTTTCCCCCCATCTCAAAAGTGGTGCGTGGAAAGAATTCCATATCTCAACTGGCAAGTACATCCATCCAATCTTTTCCCTTCTCCCATGCTTCCTCATGAACAGGGCGATGTTAGCTTGTACATTAGGCAAATAATCCTGTCAGTGTCGCAGAGTTTAGTACAAATTCATGCTAACTATATTGGTCTGGTAGTGCGACTTTGCGATCTGCCAGGATAATACTAATATTGGAACGACTCTCAACCTGGATTAACCAACCCTCGAACAATTAGCAAAGAGCATGATGTGAATGCTTACAATCCCTAGAGACATTGATGATTACAACAAAAGACTTTGGAGTAGTGGGACAAGAAGAAAGTGTGAAGACAGTGCGATATAACGACAACCAATCATGTCATCATCGGGCAAATCCTCATTCTTCTCGAGGAATAAGAAGGAGAAGAGGAACAACAGCGATGAAGGACGACAACTCTCGTCTGCGGGTGCAGGAAACAATGATGCAGCAAGTGGTAGAGGATCGCAATCTTCAAGGCATGCAAGAATGTCTTCTGTTGCCTCGGAAGATGCTCCCGGATCGCCTGTTACGGATTTGACAGGAATCAATACAATGGCTGGTGTGATTACTTCGATTCCATATGACAGTGTTATGGCAGATGGCCGGTCGCCAATACCAGTGGATTATTTACCTAGGAGCGATCAAGTACCTTTGAGGAGAGAACCACTCCCACATCATCTGAATATGAATGGAATGGATTTTCATCAATACCCCGCTTCAGATACAGCATCTATCAATGGCAGTTCACATCCTACGGGCCCTCGACCTCCACCGGTGGGAAGTAATGTAACCATGTCATCGACCGGCAATCGCACAACTCAATTACAGCATTGGGGACCTAATCGAACGAGTATCGCGAGCACGGTAAATGGAAGTCACAATTCAAGGTACGATTCTTATTCTACTAATCAATCCTCGAATTATGGTGGCCGTATTTCTTTCGATCAGCAAAGCATAGATTCTATGACGGAAAGATCTAGCGTTCTCTCATCAGGAAGTTCTGCGAAAACGGCTTTGCCAGGTTCTTACTCGAATGGTTCGTTATCGCCATCATATCAGCCAGGAGCAGGAAGAGATCAAAGAATAACAAAACTACCTCAACATCTTAGCGCAGCAGGATATAGTGCGCCAGTCGCATCGCCGGATGGATTTAAACTCAACAAACCCAACGACGATAGGGTTATCGAAGAACAATTTTTGTCACTGATGCAGAAAAGAGGATGGCACAATTTACCCGATCAAGCGCGCCGACAGATGATGGCTTATACTCCAGCGAAAAAGTGGACTTTAGTACATCAAGATCGCTTAACTGAATGGCAAGGAGAACAAAAAAGGCGAACGAATGCTCGGCAAACAGGTCAATATGGTTCTGCTATGGAAATGCTTTTGAATGCGGAGGAAGAGGGAACTCCGGAATGGTTCGTGAGGAAGGTTATGGACAATAGCATTTCAGCGAAGCAATTACAAAGTCTAGCAGTCAGCCTTCGAACTCAACCAATTGGTTGGGTGAAAACCTTTGTGGAATGCCAGGGCCAGGTTGCTCTAACCAATGTACTCGGAAAAATAAACCGGCGACAAGCTCAAGGACCGACTGGGCCCGAAGGATCGATCAGCGACAAGGATTTGGATAGGGAATATGACATTTGCAAATGTCTGAAGGCTCTGATGAATAACAAATTCGGTGCCGATGATGCTTTACAACATCAACAAGTCATTGTGGCTTTGGCTACCTCCTTGGTATCACCCAGGATTCCAACGAGGCGGGTCGCCAGTGAAGTCTTAACATTCTTGTGTCATTGGGCAGATGGGCAAGGTCATTTGAAGGTTATTCAGGCTATGGACTATGTGAAAAATCAACAGGGTGAAAATGGACGGTTCGATGCATGGATGCGTGTTGTTGAAGTCACTGTTGATGGACGTGGAAAAATGGGAAGTCTTGTGGGGGCTAGTGAGGAAGTTAGAAGTGGTGGTGCTGGCATGGAGAATCTGCTCATGGAATATGCTTTGACTACTATGTTCTTGATTAACATGGTAGTTGATGCTCCTGAGAGGGACTTACAACTCCGTGTTCACATTAGAGCTCAATTCACAGCATGCGGTATCAAGCGAATTCTCACGAAGATGGAAGGCTTCCAGTACGATGTTCTCGACAAGCAAATCGAAAGATTCCGTACGAACGAAGCTATCGATTATGAGGATCTTCTCGAGCGTGAGAATAGTAGTATGAAGGATAGTATCGAAGGGGAAATCAAAGATCTTACTGACCCTGCTCAAATTGTCGATGCTATCATGCAGAAAGTTCAAGGCAGTAGAACTCAAGATTACTTTGTTTCTGCAATGCAACATCTTCTACTCATCAGGGATAGCGACAGTGAGGAACGATTGAGAATGTTTCAACTTGTGGATTCAATGCTCAGTTATGTCGCTATGGATAGGAGACTTCCTGACATGGACTTGAAGCAAAGTCTCAATTTCACAGTACAGAGTCTTTTGGATAAGTTACACACAGATTCTGAAGCTAGGCAAGCACTAGATGAAGCACTTGAAGCCCGCCAGATTGCCGATTCGGCTATGGCTGAAAGAGATGAAATGAGGGCTAGAATTGAGCTTGGTGCAGATGGACTTGTAGGCAAATTGCAAAAACAGTTGGACGAGCAAGCACAAATCATTGAAGTTCAGCGAAGGCAAATAGACGCATTAAAGGGTGAGATGGAAAATATTCAAACAGTTCGTGCCAAGGAAGCTCAAAGAAATGAGCTCGAAACTAGAGAATTATACCTCATGCTTCGTGATGCACAAGATATCGCCGCATCTAACGCTTCAAAGGGTGGAGCCGGTCTGGGTGAGACAGATCCTTCACATATGAAAGGCATATTGGATCGTGAAAGACTTATGGATCGTCTTGAGATGCAAATTGAGAGACAAAAGACACAGTATAAGCTTGAGGGTAGAGTCTGGGGTGACGCTGCCGGTCCTTCTGATCGTTTGAGAGCACTTCGTGAAGAAATGGATGGTGTAGATTATGGACCAGATGGTGGTCTCGGAGTTCCTCCGGGAGATTACACTCATAGCATTCTTGGAAACGTAACGAGATCAGCCAAGATTCCTAGAAAGCCGATCGGCGTGGAAGAATTCTCGGATGTCTCTGATATGGAGGAAGATGACGAAGGCATGGTTTATGAAAAGCCTCGTGTTGTCAAAGTGAGAAGACCAAAGCAATCGAAGGGCTACTTGGACGAGATGAGCTCTAAAGTCAAGCGTTATGATGCTAGCGATGATGAAGAGGATGATGGAATTACTACCGGACCTTCACACCCAAGTCTTGAATCCGACGGGCCAAAGACTCCTCATGGCCCGAATTCTTCAAGGACCGATGGACCACCACAAGTGGCAGGACAAGGTCCTCCTGGTTTCAATGGTCCACCTCCACCTCCTCCACCACCCCCCTCAGGTATGCCAGGGCAAGGTCCTCCTGGATTCAATGGGCCACCGCCTCCACCACCTCCCCCCCCTCCTCCAGGTATGAATGCACCACCTGCACCAGGATTCGGTGGACCGCCACCTCCCCCTCCGCCTCCACCTCCTCCTGGTATGCCTGGTATGCCTAGTATGGGGGGACCACCACCACCTCCACCACCTCCTCCGCCTGGAATGCCTGGCAAAATGAGTGGGCAATTTTTATCACAACCAGCCTACAATGCTGCACCAACACTTGGTATGGGTGTTGCAAGATCAAAGAAGAAGCTCAAGGTTATTCACTGGGAGAAGGTTGATACTCCTATGACCACTCATTGGGCTGCTCATGCACCTACAGCAGCGGAGAAAGAAGAGAAATATGCCGAACTTACCCGTAAAGGTGTCCTTGATGAAGTTGAAAAGTTGTTCTTAGCAAAGGAAATCAAACAAATTGGAAAGAGCAACAAGGCCAAGTCGGATAAGAAACAGATCATCTCGAGCGATTTGATGAGGACCTTCCGTAAGTTTAACCTACTCTATCTATTCTAATCCAAACTAATACAACATAGAAATTTCTCTTGCAAAATTTTCTACGTTTGCCCCGGAAAAAATTGTTCAGATGATTATCCATTGCGACAAGGATGTCTTAGATAACCCTGTTGTGATGGACTTTTTGATTAGAGATGACATGTGTAACATTCCAGAAAATACGGCAAAGCTCATGGCACCATATAGTAAAGACTGGACTGGGCCTGATGCAAATAAGGAGAATCGCGAATCGGACCCGAACGAATTGACGCGCGAAGATCAAATTTATCTACAAACGGCCTTCGAATTACGTCACTACTGGAAGTCAAGAATCAGAGCACTTTCGCTTACTCGTACATTTGAACAAGAATATGACGAAATTTCTGACAAGCTCAAACAAGTTGTTGCAGTATCCGAATCATTACGAGACTCGGTATCATTGATGAATGTCCTTGGTTTGATTCTTGACATTGGTAACTACATGAATGATTCTAACAAGCAAGCGAGTGGTTTTAAGTTGAGTTCCCTGGCACGATTGGGAATGGTTAAGGATGACAAGAATGAATCGACCTTCGCTGATCTCGTTGAACGTATTGTCCGAACACAATATTCAGAATGGGAAGGTTTTACTGATGATATCGGCGGGGTTGTTGCAGCACAAAAGCTGAATGTTGAGCAATTACAACAGGATGCCAGACGATATATTGACAACATCAAAAACGTTCAAATGTCACTTGATTCGGGTAATCTCAGTGATCCAAAGAAATTTCATCCACAAGATCGTGTTAGTCAAGTGGTTCAACGATCGATGAAGGATGCCAGAAGGAAGGCTGAACAGATGCAACTATTCTTAGAGGAGATGATTCGAACTTATGATGATATTATGGTCTTCTATGGTGAAGATGCTGCTGATGAGAATGCAAGGAGAGATTTCTTCGCTAAGCTTGCAATTTTCGTAACTGAATGGAAGAAGTCGAAAGAAAAGAACATGATCTTGGAAGCCACACGAAAGCGAAACGAGGAATCGATGAAACGGAAGCGAGCACAAATCAATGTTGGTGCCACAACATCTGCTGGACCACCTTCACCAAGTTCCACGGGTGCTATGGATTCCTTACTGGAGAAATTGCGAGCTGCAGCACCACAAGCTCGTGATCAAAGAGATCGAAGACGAAGGGCACGATTGCAAAATCGTCATCAAGTTCGAGTTGCATCTGGTCAAAAGATTCCTGATCCAGATGAGATACCAGAAGCTGAAATGGGACTTAAGAGTCCTGAATCAGTTAGCACGGAAGGTTTATTGAGCCCTGACTTGCCACCCCCAAGAGAAGTCGAAAATGAAACCGATGACGTCGCTGATAGAGCAGCGCAATTGTTACAAGGCATGAGAGGAGCTGATGGGGCTGATGAGGGAGAGGGAGATGCTGCCAGAAGGGATAGTGCTAGAAGATCTAGAAGGAGAAATAACGCAGAGGAGGAAAGAAACGAAAGACGTAGACGTAGACAAAAAGCTACAAGTACTTCCGAAGCTGCTATCCCAGGGACAGAAGAAGAAACGAACGAGGAAGAAAAGTTGAAGGAAACTACGATATTGGTACCGGGGCCACCGTTGTCGGAAGATGGTGATAGACTACTTACGCCAACGATGATTGTTAGTCCGCCTGCAGATTCAGAAGTCGAGGGGTCCCCGCAAAAACCGATTGAATTGGATGATTGATAAGATTGTGGATGTTGGAGGAATGTAGATTATGGGGGTTAAGATGGGGATGAGATGTGATATGAGAATTAAGGCCTTTTAATGTCTAGTACTACTTCAAAGAAGGATTCTTTCACGTCAAGATATTCCTTGTACCTTATTTTCTTGACTGGTATGGATGAGTACATTGTAGTGGGGGAATGGCTTCATGTGCGTGGGATGGATGGATGGAGGGAGGGAGGGAGGGAGGGAGGAAAATAAGGAAGGGAGAAGGGGGGGAAATGAGGAATAGGGGGATGGATGGATGGATGGATGGATGGAGGAGGAGTTCAAGAGAATTACTTACTTGGTTTCTGCATAGCGTGCGTGGTGAATAGTATCGGTACTCGTTGATTTGATTGCCGATTTGAGATTTCTTTTTATACGCGTTGTGCAATAAAGTTGATCTGGTGTCTGGGCGACCAGACGGATGAATGATGGGTGGTGTTGTGTGGGAGAGTGGGAAAGTGGAATCATGGGGAAGGAGATAGTGCGTGGGAGTGTGGAGTGTGGAGAAGTATACATACTTATATTGTTTTAATTAATAACAATAAGATGACGAAGAAGACCTTAATAATAACTTTCTTTCTTGTTAATTGCTGCTATGTGAATTGCTTTGTGTGGGATGTGAAAATGAAGGTTAGGAGATGTGGTGGGTGGGAGGCTGTGAGGAAATGCAAGTGCAAATCTCTTCTTCTTGGCGAATTCTGGAGGTGTTAAGGGGGGTTGGAAGACGATAGGACGGTAGAACATCTTTCGCTTCGCTTCCGATGACGAGATTACGGGTAATTGGATTGGTGGGAAGAAGTGTATTGATTTAATGGAATAGAGATCTTCTTATCTCAGGGTTGTGTTTATTTATATTGTTGTCTGTGGGTTTTGCTGTGGATTTGGAGGCTTGAAGGCTCAAAGGGGGGGGGGGGGGGGGGGGGGGGGGGTCGAGGGGAATGGAGGGGCTTTCTGTTTTTTGCAGGGCGAGAGAGGGGAGATATGCTGGGGCATCGTGAGGTTAGGTTTTTGAGGGAGAATACTTGGGGGAAACTTGGGGGCTACTTGGGGATTGCTTAGGGATGACTTGAGGATAGCTAGAGGAGAACTTGAGGAGAACTCGGAGATAATTGAAAGAGTATGGGATTGTTGATTTAGTGCGGGTATGCTGCGAATATGTTGCTACGCATTTCGCGCATAGATGCTAAAATGAGGTGATATATAGATCAAGCTTGTTTATGGAAGCAAAATCAAATCGCTTGGGTTAGGGTTGTAAATATGATCTGATAATGTAATCTTACTTTGATATGACGGTCGTGTCATTGTACACCTCCAATACGAGCTGATCTAGAGGAGATAGTGGGTTTTTTCTGGCGTCACTGAGTGAGGGTGCTGCAAAGTTGTAAAGTTGTAAAGTTGAGAGGGGAATGCTTGGTTCTGCTATTATATGAACGTTACATGATAAGTATTCATAATGAAATTTTGGAGTATATTTTGTGAAAGTAGTTTAACGGATATAGTGGAATGTTTGACTGCTTATTTTGGAATGTTTTGTACGTATAGGTGGAGGCTGAGGAAGTGGAATGGATTGTGTGGTTCTGGTTGTGAAGAATGAGGGGTGTTGAGACATACCTAGTATGGTCCTTATGGTGTTGGGGTAGGGGAACGTGGGCTGGTATTAATTAGTATTAATAGTCGGCTCTTATTAGGAGTCAGCTACCTAGTTTCTAGTCAGAGAAGTCATTGTTCTAGGAAAGCGAATATCCTGGGGATATTTTCTAGTATGTTTTTAAGAATAATGGTAGTTCACTATCAGGAATCTGTTGTTGTTGATATGTAACTATAACATTACGAAGTGGTATTTATGTATAGTACCCGAGCTAGTTATATAAGAATTATTCATTTAATTTGAAAGCTAATTGACTAATTCATATTTCAATTTTAGTTGGATACTCATATTCTTGCCTGGTATAATCGCTTTCCCCAACTGAAAACTAGGAATTAGTTGTCCACAACGAAAACCGACTATTAGTGAAAGCTCCGATATGTATTGCAGAGCTCTTACCCTCGTGCTTACCAGATAGCTAGTGTACTTGATCAATCAATCTCTGAATGCCCTCATTCTAGCCTCGCTTCCCACTTGATGGTGTAGAGATGTATTTGAAATAGTTGTTATGGAACGATCGATCACTTCATACCCCCAATCGGAGTCGATCCAGAGGAGATAGTGGGCTCTTCGGCTTCATCTAGTGATTATGCCTCAGACTTGTAGAACTGGAAGGGAAATGGTTGATTCTACTGATGTTTGAAAGTATGTTGAGCTGCTGAGCAGTGTTATATCATTGAGGAGCACCTAGGAGCGATGTTGCAGAGTGGAAATGTTTGAAGGAAGATAAGATAAGTCTTATGTTTTAAGGGAAATGGTCAATCACATTATTGATCAAAGATAAGCTCAGCAGTAGTGTTGTATCTTTGAAGAATAGGTAGGAGCGATACTGAAGACGGGCGAGATCCGAAGAACTTGGGACATCTTTCTGCTTTCTAAGGATTTCATCGTCCAGGGATTCGAAGACAGAGATTGGAGACAGATAGTAAGAACTAGAGTTTTGTTGCTACAAGTATGAGCCTCGGTAGTTCATCGAAATTTTTTGTGTCTTCTAGAGATGACATGTAGATGAGAGGTTTACAAAGAGAATCGGACTCGTAGCTTCGAGATAAATGTGCTTACGTGTGGGGGTGTAGAGGGAATTGGTGGGAACATGATGCTGTCTCGGGGTATGCATGATATTTGGACGTTTCACATCATGGAAGGTGAGAGTCACTCCACTATTTGTTTTTCTTTCCTCAATCCCAAGACGTTCATTCAAATTCTCTACTCCTTACTGATTCTTATGATAACCACCTTTCCGCATATCCTGAACTCTCCATCTGGATAATCGGAATATCATTATTTGGCACAGCGAAGCTTTCATTCTTCGATACTTAAGTTCTCGGCTTATAAAACATAAACGCGCAGATATCTAGTATCGCTCAGAATGGCTATCTTGAATACAAGCCAAGGTGAGGTCGAGGTCCGAATCAAAAGATACCCGGACCACACATGTTACGACGAATATATTAAAGCCGAACGCAAAGAACTGGTCTCCGATGTGATACGTACGAGGTACATCATTGCAGAACCGGACACCTTATACTACATCGAAATCACATTGAAACCAGGCTTTGATTTCGGTGGATATGACGCTATTGATGCTAAGTTATATTTTTCTGATCCAGGTAAACAGATTTCTAGTATCTGTTTCTGGCAACTGAAAGGCTCAAGAAAATTGAAGGAGAGTATTGTCCGGAAGATCCAGTATGCTGATGTAGAAGTTGATGGAGAGAAGGTGCTTGGAGCAAGATTCTCATTTAGAAGTATCGAAATGGGTCAGTAACGTTTCAATTCTTGCGATTGATCAGTTTCTAAAACTTCTTGTGATAGATGAAACACTTTCCGACGAGACAGATGTCATGGGCATTCATCCGGATAGTCTCGTGACATTTTCAGTCAAGCTATACCTATACAAGAAACACACTGTCACACTATCTGATGATGAACACAACAAGGCAGTATTGGAGTTCCAGCATGCTCTTGCAATATTTGAGCGCAATGTGTCCGCTCTCGAGCCCCAGGACGGAGTGATTGATCCTGCAGTCATTCAGCCCAACAATCGAAATCTCTGGGACGCCGAAAAAGTTGACATTGATAGTTATAAGAAGCGTGGCATCAACTCGGCTATCGGGTATTTACATTCTCGATGCTCTCAAAACAAAACCCAGCTAATTTATCTAGGTTTTCTGGAGGAAAAAAGCAGCCGAACATTTCATCAAGAGGTTCTATGTGCAAAAATAGACGTATGGTAGAGCCTCAACCACCAGGACGCGTTATTACAAGTTATACCACCGGATCTTGCTCCGGGATATTTGAATTTCATTGCAGGGCTGCAGGTTAGCCAATCCCCTTCAAATTGTACGGCGACTTACTGACTGCCATGGCATAAAGAATTTCTAGAACTGGCGGGCATCATCAAGTATCCTCCTCCTCTTCACTGTTATTCATGGGCTATCTTGAATGACAACGAAAGAAAGACCGCTTTAGCCGAGTTGCAAGAACTGAGCAAGAGGCAATGGCATGAAGATCGAGAGAAAGAGACCGGCTTGATACTCCCCATGGCTGGTAGCAGGATCAAGTCAGAGGATGATCCATGGGAATGGCGTCATTGGGACAAGATGTACGCTGCTGAGAAACAAAAGGCATTTGTTAAGCTTCAGGTATCTTGCGCTCCGTCTTTTGCTTTGTAGGCACGGGTACTGACTTGCTATGACAGACAGATAAAAAGGATCGCCAGCGAGGTATCATCCAGCGTCAGTATAAAAGCATGATGGGTAGGATCATTTCTCTAGATGAAAATGACGACAGGGGCGACAAGAATGAGCTGAAGAATGAGCTTGACAATGATGGATCACGAATCAATGACATTCCAGACGCTAAAGTAATCAAAGACGAGAAATCTGATCTGGATAAGCAGGGTAATGCTGTTCCTCAAGCCAACGATTACATCCTGAACTCGGCTCCGAAGTCTGATGGAATCACAGCGGGCCTTTCGGACGAGGACTTAAGTAAGAAAGAAGCTGCAGTGAAGAAATTGGAGGAAGATATTGCGCATGAGGATAGGATTCAACAGATGAAGCGGGAGCGAGATAATTTGCAGGAGAAAATTGATGCGGCGAGATCTAAGAAGCGTTCCAGGAGGGAATGAATGATGGGTCTACTTCTCAATGAAAACATGTTATTGGATTTGATCTGGGGTCGAAGATGGATAGTATTGATGGTTTGATGCAATTTTCTAGGGGAGGGTTCCAATATACTTAACATTACATTTTTCATTAATAGCATACCCAGATATTTACAGCTCTCTATACCTGAGTACTTAATGAGCGGTATTGCAGAGGCCCAGTCTTGCTATTTCACCAGCGAGTGAAGTGTATAATATAAATGAACATATGATATCTCTTTACTAATACACAATAAATTGTGATTACACTACCTAGCTAGACGGGATTCATCATGATCATTCACTTCAAGTCCCGTGACTCTTCAATCTCCTTCTCTTTCGCTTCACCTTCACCTTCACCTTTTCTTTCCACTTTCAAATTTCAATTGGCGTAGCCTTGCTGATGAGTTTGGGATTCTTGCAATTGCCTTATAGAATTTGTTCCTGGTAGTATTGGGTATGTTCCTATTTTGATTGATGGATTATTTTAGAGTCACTTCATATTCTTGCTAATTTTATACATTGCAATCAGTTCTCGCTCTTTGCGAGTTTCCAGACTAAAGGGATCTCAGCATATTTCTGTATCCAGTATTATATCTCCCGGTCTTCGATAAACCCCTCAAGCATCACGAACACGTCTCTACACACTCAGAGTGTCTCTCATCATTGCCATCATCGCTGGAATCGAGGGCGAGATCGAGGTGCGTGTTAGAAGGCACCAAGGCAAATATTATGATGAATATGTCAAACTCGAACCCAGTGGCGGGTCTCCCAATTCACACAATGAAAGATATATCATGGCAGAGCCTAAAGCTGCGTACTATATTGAGGTCACCTTAAAGGAGGGCTTTGATTTTGGCAAATACGATCTCATTCAAGCAAAGATGTGCATGAACAACAAGGAAGTTTCTTATGGTGAATTTAAGCCACCTCTCTATGGACTTGATAATACAAGAATCGAAAAAGACCTTGTCGAAACAATTCGGTATGCAAATGTAGAGATTAATGGACGACCGCGAGGCTCAAAATTTGTGTTTGCGAATCTGGAGATGAAGACAGGTAAATAGACAATCTAACGCAATGATCATCCTAAGCTTACTTTGACAGATAAATCCCAATCCAAAAAGACTGGAGCTGTGGATACACTTCCACAAAGAATTCCTGCTTTCCAAGTTGACATTATCTTTTTCGAGAGCTTCATAGGCACATTATCTGACGATGAGTACCAAGAAGCGATAACAAGCTGGGAAAGGGATTGCGCTAGGCTTCGTTCTGAGTCTCAGAACTCCACTGCGTCTCGAAACCTTACGTTACCTAAAAAGCCAGATCGCATTAGGAAAGATTGGCGATGTACTCATTGCATCAAGGGCTTTAATTTCTTTCCACAATCCCCTGGTAATTATGCGTTCTGGGGAAATCGATACTTTGTCGCTGACATAATGCCCAGATTTTTTTGAAGATAATAATATCGCCAAATACCCAGCATTACCACATCTTGGTGATTGGAACGCCCTCAAGAAAGAAGAAAGAAAGAATGCAATTGAGCAACTTCAAGATTTGGAAAAAGCTCATTGGAAGGCCATCAAGGGAAACGAAGTCGGGCAAAACTTTGGATCTAAAGTCAACCGACGTAAAACCCTTCTCACAAAGAATCTTCCTCGAGAATGGCGTGCGTGGCATAAAATGTATGGTGCCGAGCAGCGTGAAACATTCGAAATTCTTCAGGTATTTACAAATCTTTGCATACAGACAAGATGGCGCTAACAAATATGATCAGGAACGACGGAAAGCCCGTGAACGAGGCGAAAAACACTTTCAGTACATATCTATGGGTGGCGATATCATGTCATTTTGTGGAGAAGATGACTCTGCTGAATCAGTAACGGTACCAGAGAAAGCTTCGCCCAGTCAGATACCTATCGGACGAGAAGCACCAGCACCCGCGAACTCACCATCCGGCGCAAATAGACTAGAGTCAGTAAGCGCTCTGCCATACGGTATGAGAGCAGATCCTTCTATTGATATTGGATCTTACCCGCTACCGTATACAATGATAGACAGGGTAGAAAGCATGGGAGTAGCAGCTCCGTCAGTTGCGAGACCAATTCCGGCAATGGAGTCACCAATAGTCATTCTAAATGAGTCCGTTACAGAGTCTACTCACTCCTACATCACCACATCACACAGAAAGGAGACAGTGATTCCGGGAGTCGAAGTCAAGCTCGAAAGCATTCGAGATAGCTTGATCAACCAGATTGATGGACTGAATTCTCAGGTAGCTATTTCTCAAGCTTCCGCCACACGCGTCAAGAGAGAACCAATCGATATCATATCACTTGATTCCGACGAGGAAGCTATTTTTGTTTCCGAGACCAAGGTTCCCAAAACCTTAAGACACTTTGAGCCCGCGCGAGCTAAAAAACCAGTTGCTGTCAATGCGGATGAAGATTTGCAGGAACTGAAAGAGTTACAAAAGTTGAGGGAGGAGAAAGAAAATCTTCAGAGAGATATTGAGTTGTTGGAGAAGAAACGAAAGATGGATGAAATCACAAAAATGATAGAGGAGGCTGAGGCGAGGGCCAAGAGGATTAAGACGGAGTAGATGGCTTTTGTTTTGTGTATGTTGTTTATGAACAACGGGAATATATTTCTGGAATTCGGAATGTAATGATGTAAATAGCTGCTGATATGAGAGACGATTGTGTTGATTCTGTGCTGTTTTCAGCCTATCATAACTTAATTTCTCGACTGTCAAGTCAGATAGCATAGCAGTAGTAATAAAAGCAAGTCAATGTCCAACAGCCAAACTGGTGGAGATTTATCCATGCAGTTGTCATAAGTTCAAAGCACGAGAATGAGATCTTGGGAAGAGAAATCACACAAGTGTTCTTTTACCTTTCCACATCACAACATGTAAACCTCAAACCAACTGTATTTTTTTCTTGCCTTCACTTCTGTCTCTTTATTAATTCCCCTCAATCTTTCAACTTTCACTTTACCGGGTACTAGTGAGATACGCTAAGCTAATTCTGCTATCCTTAACAACAGTATTCGACCTTCTTTCAATCAACAACACAGCGAAGGATCACAAACCGCAACCCTCATCATGGCTATCCTAACAGAGTATGGTAATGAGTACGAGGTTCAGATCGTCAACGCTGTGACAGGTCAGTCCTTCAAAGAGTATGTCATGCTAGGAGATCGAAAGATACATGGCGACAGGGAAGCTGAGCGTTACACTACCGCGTATCCTGGAATAATGTTCAAGATTCAGATCACTTTGAAGACTAGTTTTCAGTTCAAGCCCTTTGATGCAGTTGAGGCAAACCTTTACTTCAAGGGGCAGAATACTTACTGCAGTCTAGCAGTTCTCAATGACCCAAACCCAGATCATTCATGCACCAAACAAGATCTGAGGATGGAAATCGCTTGTGTAAACATGAGTAACTGCGGCAAAAATGTCATCGGCGCTCCATTTGTATTCAAGGAACTCAAGATAGATGAAAAGCTGTTGGGTCAGACTGACATAGTCGGCGCCAATCCTATCGATCTCGGAAGCTTTTTCGTCATACTTAATCGTCGAAAAATTGCCTCAACGCTAAACAATTACCTTCCGAGAGATACCACCACAGGCTTGTGGAATGCCGAGAAGGTGGACAAGTCGAGTTTCAAGGAACAAGGATCACGAACTCTATTGGGTAAGGTCTCAACTCCTTCAGGCTTCTTTTCTAATCTGACATCTCAAGGTTGGGTCAAAATCGAATGTCGACTAAAGAATCTGTGGTCTCCTCCTACAAGTTCTATACTTCAAATCTTCTCAAATTTAATTTCATCTATCGTAATTTCAGTGAACCTTCCTCGCGATTCCTCGACTATACATCACTGACCGTATTACTTAGGCTTTCTCAATCGTTCAGACGTTGTTCCTTATCCGCTTCCCCTCTATCACAATTCTTGGAAGTCTCTTACTAACATGGGGCGTCGGTACGCCTTGAAAGGACTACGGAATCTTTGCAGATCGCGTAGAGAGTTGTCACCCAACTTCACACTCAAGCATCGTGAGTCTGAAGAATGGCGTTCTTGGAATGATATGCAACCATCAGAGAGAGAAACGGTGTTTTTGAAATTTCAGGTATGGTATTCTTTACCATCAACAGATAGCTTTCGCTAACATATAGAAAATTAGAATGAACAGAAGGAATTCGAAAGAGGAGTGGTCAGAGAGCACTTCTCTGCTTCTCCTGCTAACAGATCGATCATTCTAAATTATGATGGCACTGCCCAGCGATCTGCCCATCCTCAAGAATTGGCAAAAATCAAACGCGTAGCTCAAGGTCCACCGAACACGATCAAGAAGGAGATAAAACCCTCAAACGAAGTTTCCACACGAAATTCCAAGTCCAAGACGATCCAGAAGCATAAGATGAATAAGGTGTATTCTGATTTGGCTTGTGTAGATCTGCCCTATGAAGAGCCGTTGGCGAAGAGACGAAAGATCACGCAGAAGCCAATTGGCGCGGATACAATTGACAATTCTAAGATCAGACAAGAACCAATAGGTTTTGATACTCTCGACGAGAAGGCTACAGTCCTCAAGAAGGAGGCAACAACAAAATATGATTTGACGGAGCTCATAGATGCTGTGGCCCTCCTGGAACCATCAACACCAAGTACGAACCCCGAGGACTCAGTTTATTGGGAGATGGCGGCAGAAGTATTGCGACAAACTGCCGATGAATTCGTGCGAATTAGAGGATAGGAGAGACATCATAACTACCATCAAGCAGACGGTATGGAGAGACAGATGTTCGGAAGCTGTGACTTGGATGTTCAAATCGTGGCCCTTGTAGGATTTGATTACATCAAGATATTGTCAATGTAAAATTCTACTAGTGTTACATATCAAACTTTACAAGCTGGGTAGCTCTCCATCCAACTCTACAAAGTAATTTAAGGCGGGGCGAGGTCGATGTCGATAGACAGGGTGTGCGTTTAGTGATTGAATTTAGCCTGCATGCACTTCCCCCACCTCAATTTATCCCCAGACGACCGTGTCCCACTCAACGCGATGCACCACAACTCCATAGAGATATTTGCTGTCGGCATATCATTCTCACGAGGTAAGTATGTCATCATATAATCTAAATGTTATCATGTAGGTACTTGTCTTCTTCCTTTAATTTTATATCTTGAGTTTGGCTCGCTGCGTACTCAAGTGCAGGTTCGCGTCAACACCTTTCATTATGGAATCCCCAAAACAATTAACATTAGGCTACAACACCAAACATCCATTCTCTCTCATTTCCATCAATGATCGGACGTCCGTTCAGAATCTCCTCAAAGCCCTTCTTGATCCCCTCAAACCTCATTTCTCCCCGCAAAAAGCTTTGATCCGTGTCCCTGGTTCCACTGCCGTCCGTTTCGATGCGCGTGCTGCTGAGATTGAAGGGTTTTGTCGACCATTATGGGGATTGAGTTCGCTTTTAGCTGGAGGAGGAGAATATGATGGGACAGAATGGTGGATTGAGGGGTTGAAGAAAGGTACTGATCCAGAAAACGAGGAATATTGGGGAGAGACGAGAGACAATGATCAAAGAATGGTGGAGATGTGTCCTTTGGGATTTGCATTGGCTGTTGCACCGGTATTTTGGGAGAAATTGAGTGAGAAAGAGAGAGGGAATGTGGAGACGTGGTTGGGGAATTCAATCAATAGTAAGAAGTGAGTTTTGATGAAGATGAGAGCCAAGGCAAAGTTTTGACCAGTTCTAGCATGCCGAATACAAATTGGTTGTGGTTTCGAGTCTTTGCAAATCTAGGATTGAAGAAGAACGGAGGGAAATTTTCACAAGAAAAGATCGAGCAAGATATCGTTCATTTGAATTCTTTCTTCCGAGGAGCAGGATGGTCAAATGATGGACCGGAGGGGATCTGGCAACAGGATTACTACAGTGGAAGCTTTGCTATACAGTTCCTCCAACTATTATATGCGAAGTTGGCAGGCGATGAGGATCCAGAAAAGGCTGCCGAGTTCAAGAAACGAGCTCAAGATTATGCATTGGACTTCATTCATTATTTCGATGAAGAAGGAAGAGCAACACCATTTGGAAGAAGTGTCGGATACCGATTCGCTATGGCTTCATTTTGGGGTGCCTTAGTATATGCTGATGTTGAATTACCAGAGCCATTGACATGGGGTATTGTCAAGGGGTTGCTTTTGAGAAATCTCAGATGGTGGCAAACTCAAGATCAGATCTGGAGTCCTACTGGAACCTTGACCGTGGGATATTCTTTTCCAAACATGTTCATGTCGGAAAATTATAATTCACCAGGAAGTCCGTATTGGGGATGTTTGGCGTTCATCTGTTTGGCTGTTCCTCAGGATCACCCATTCTGGACATCTGAAGAAGAACCATACCCAACGAACTTGCTCCCGGCCATCAAGGCTCTGAAACACCCTGGACATATTATCAGTTACCTTGGAGGTCACAAGATGATACTTTCGTCGGGTCAAGCATGTTCATATCCTATGAGAGGAACACATGCAAAGTATGGATCTTTTGCGTACAGTAGCGCATATGGTTACTCTGTACCGACGGGATGCTTTTCGCTGGAACAATTTGCATTGGCTTCACAACTCGGTTTGTCTGACGATGGAGGTGATGTTTGGAAAACCCGCCGAATTTGCGAGACAGCAATTATTGAGACGCACGATAAACAATCAGTGTTAAAGTCTATCTGGAAACCGTTCCCAGATGTTATCATCAAGACCTATCTCATACCTCCCGTCGACGAGACTCCAAATTGGCATCTTCGGGTTCATAAGATAGAAGCTGGAAGAGAAGTTATGACGGCAGATGGCGCATTCGCAATTTATAACGAACGAAAATCGGATGGTCGCTCCCTTGATCTTTACGACTCAGTCAAAAATGAAGGTACACTTCCCAAGATCATTGGGAATTACGATCTAAACACACCTGAAGGCAGTTCTCCAGGCTCGGTCGGTGCATTCGCTGTATCTAAAGGAGCGGTTGGAATAGCTGCACTCGAAAGTGATGGTGAAAGTAGGCGCACCGCGATGCTGGTTAATGCCGATCCAAATTCCAATTTGGTTGAGAGTCGTACCGTGATACCTACATTACAGATCACATTGAAGGAAGGAACCGTGGCTTGGTTTGTGACTGGTATATATGCTAAGCCATCTGGGGAAGCAAAGAACTATCTTGATGGGTGGAAAAATAAACCTGTCATTCCCGGGTGGCTGATGAATGAGATGAGAGATTGAGTGAGTTATCATTCGGTAGGTTCTATAGACGATGAGGTATTCTAGGTATTTATTTGTTTCCAAGACATGTATGCCTAGGCCTACTCGACTCAGTCAGAAAATAGTGTGGCATAGCACAACCTTATCTATCAACTCAACTCGTGTGAACCACATTCACATCTTACAAGCGATCTGCCCATAATGACTGATTTGGCATTTGATGTGTGGCGCTCCAAGCCAAGCTCTAATCCCTTATAATCGAACTTCCTTCTTGTTTGGGATTGCTGGATAAATATCCTTCCAGATTCTTATAAGCCACACCCCCTGCTCAACACAAAAATATCATCCATCCCTTTGTATGCGGGGCTCCACACACCAAACTGCAAACGGATTACAACGCACGGATACGCGAGAATTATATATGCGCCCAGCCGGTTATTAACCCCAGATATGGTCATGCAGAACCTACAATAAGAGATTATATTGGTTGGATGAAGAGAACGTGGGATTTATCCCATGTAAAAATGTAGACGATTTAACTAGGGTATCAGAAATCTGGGGGTGGGGATTCTAAGGTTAAGAGGGGATATACTTGGCTCCCTTGGCCAATTGTTGGCCAAGATGGAAGATAGTTATGGAGATATCGGTCTTGGTTGCTAATGGAGAATCGTTTCTCCTTTGGGATGATGGGGTATGGGGTAAATGGGATGATATTAGATGGTTGTATTCGACCACATTTGTGATGGCAGACCTCCAGAGGTACGACTTTCCTGCAGAAGCTCGATTTTTTCTTCCGACGCGTTTTTATTGAATCGACACGTCGAGATTTTACTAGATTTTTTTTGTTGTCAATGAGAAATGTTCTAGTTCAAACAGCTCAATCATATTTTAGATTACACGAATAGACTCGTCAAGATGGCGGTCGGACTTGGACAAAGGTTCTTGATGAAGATTGTGAGGAATGAATCTATGAGAACGTATGTGCAGAGACCTTGAACTAGTTGAGAATTGACAATTGGTACTAACTTCTACACGATAGGGACCCGTGAGCATATATTCGTCGGCGCAAAACCCCCTCAACTAATTAGAATCTCTGAACAGTCCGGAAATCTATGGGTGGAGAGTTTTCTTCTTGGCATGTTCAGGTATGTGTAAAACATTTGTAGATGCGAGAGGGGAATACAATGGCAGAATATTCACTGACTTTTACACAGCCTGCTTTGGTGGCATGCTCTTCGGTTGGGGTACGTTCAAATTAGGATTCGAAAGCTTGAACACAAAGGATACTGATTGGCATAGATATTGGTACAATTGGAGGTGTTATTGTTATGCCGGCTTTCACCAAGTATGTTGACACTCCTTTACTGCACTGGGTAAATTATTGACGAAAATAGGAAATATCATATCGACACGCTTAGTAGTGTTGCGCAAGCGAATCTTGCATCGAATAGTGAGTTTTGAAACATGAGTTTGAAATTTGATTCTGAAAATAAATAGTTGTCAGTACATTGCAAGCAGGTTGTTTCTTTGGATCATTAGCTTCTTACTACGTTGCAGATCGATGGGGTCGAAAGGTAATGACTTTTACTGGAATTTCTAAGGATCAATTTACTAATAAGTTAAAGCCTGCGCTACTCGGTGCTGCCGGTATAACAATTCTAGGAGTCATTATTCAATGTGCATCAGATGGGCATATGTGAGTGGAACTAACTTACAAATTTCGGTCGGTGGCTAAAGATTGATAGCTCAGCATTGTATGTCGGTAGATTGGTTGGAGGACTAGGTGTTGGAGCTGCTAGTATGCTTACACCACTTTATGTATGTTCCACTCCCCTTCCTCTTTCTGAGAATCCAAACTAATCGATTGATTACCTTCAGGTCAGTGAAAATGCGCCAAGAGCTATCAGAGGTGCTCTCACCGGAATGTATCAACTATTCATTGCTACTGGGACTATGTTAAGTTTTTGGGTCAACTACGGTGCCATATTGCATCTCAAAGGCGATACAGCATGGATCGGTAATGCTACCCCCCTTCAAGCCAGAATTATGGCTAGCGGAACACTAACTTTTCATTCCTTAGTTTCACTTGCTTTACAAATGTTGCCAGCAATTTTCCTATTCGTAGGAATCTTTTTTTGTCATGAATCTCCTCGATGGTTGGCTCGTCAAGACAATTGGGAAAAGGCTACTGCTGTCTTATCACTAGTTTCTAAGTAAGCTAATTGCTATTTTCATGAACTCTTAGAAGCATTACTGACCCGAACAAGTCTTCCACCGGATCATCCATACGTTCGCATGGAGTTAGAAGAAGTACGATACTACCACCCGGCTAATTCAAATCTCACTAACTCTACCTTAGATGGCCGAACAACTCGAAAACGAGCGTCAACTAATCGGCGGCGCTGGTTTCCTTGATCTCATGAAAGAAATGTGGACAATAAAAGGAAATCGCAACCGAGCATTAATATCAATCGGACTAATGATCTGTCAACAAATGACTGGCACAAACGCCATCAATTACTACGCCCCAAAGATCTTTTTGAATCTCGGCATTGACACCACCACATCCGGATTGTTCGCCACTGGTATCTATGGAATTGTAAAAATGGCAACCTGTGCTGCCTTTCTCCTCCTAGCTGCTGATTCTCTCGGACGAAGAAAATCTCTGCTCTGGACGAGTATTGCACAAGGATGTGCTATGTTTGTTATTGGTTTCTATGTGCGATTTAAGCCTCCGATTAAGGGTGCTGTCATTCCCCCCGTAGGATATTTTGCCTTGACTTGTATTTATCTGTTTGCTGGGTTCTTTCAATTCGGTTGGGGACCCTGTTGTTGGATTATTGTTAGTGAGATACCGACTGCGAGGTTGAGAGCGTTGAATGTAGCGATTGCGGCGGCCACACAGTGGTTGTTCAATTTTGTGGTTGCGAAGGCGGTTCCTACTAGTGAGTATTTTCTCTCACCTTACCCCTTCATTCTGTGTTCTTCCATGCTATCTCCAAATTCCCTAAAAACCATCATGAAACAAACTGACACCGAAATAGTGTTAGTAACAGTCGGTCGCGCCGGCTACGGAACTTACTTCATCTTCGGCACCTTCTGCTTCAGCATGTTTTTCTTCGTCTGGTTTCTGATTCCTGAAACCAAAGGTCTCTCGCTTGAAAAAATGGACGACCTTTTTGGAGTTACTGCAATGGCTCATAAAGCAGATGCGGAATCAAATACTGGATCGATTCGAGGAGCCCCGGGTACTAATATTAACATCAATAATGAAAAGGCTGCTACTACCATTCCTGATGTCGAAGTTGGTAATGAGAATTTGAGGAAGAGAGATGTTACAAAGACTACGGCTGAGGAAGCACATATTGAACACGCTGGCGCACCAAAATCGCATATCCAAATTTAAAGTTCAAAAATCACAGGGGCTAGTAGCGTGAAGGGAGTTGCGCTGCGAGATAGTGCGGGGAGTCAGTGGGCATTGGCATCTACGAGACATTTTAAGGGAAAGGAGAAGGAGAAGATTGAGACTGGTAGTGTGAGTGATCAGTTGTGATATTATTCTTAAAGAGTTATGATTTGTGCTGTGGCTTCCTGGTTATAGTGTGACACTAAGAGCTTTGTGGGCCAATGGGGATTTTGTCACTGGGGAGGGGTTGGCGAGGAGAGGTAATATTATGATCACACTTTATCACAGATACGAATGTCAAGGCACTTTATATACCAATTTCATTAAGTACATCGAATGAATCTATTTACTCAATTTGAATTACCTGCACTACCATATGCAAACTCATTTCCGACAACTTTCTGGAAATCTTTCAGATGCTGGGAGCCATGCTTTGTCCACTAATATACCATTGATTAACTATATGGGGGAACATCAATACCTAAACGCCGACGCAAGTAATGGCCAGTCCTGAGCGGAGAGTCTCTCATCTCCACACGTGATTCTTCTTTATCGCCTCTGGTCACAGGAGCCATATAAGGCTACTCTGTCCTCATCTAAACATACCGCTCAATCTTCTTCTCCCACTTTCTCATTCCAAACCATTTATAAACACCTCTACAAAGTGGTCTCCAAACATTCCTCTCGCAATCAAAATACACGTATCCCAAACCCATCAAGGCACCACTCAAATGCGCCTAACAATCCAAAATTAGTCACATGTGATATAAAGATTCTCAACTGATTCTTACCGCGTGTCCCAATCTGAGAGTTTTATAAGCACCACAAACACCCATTAAATCAAACAACATCGCCGCACCCAACAACTCCTGCGCCGCAAACGGATACGGAATAAACAGAATCTGAAACTGGGCTTCTGGGTGTTGCATCGCAAACGCACCAATCAACGCGAATATCGCACCACTCGCTCCCAGAAACGGTACCGGCGCAACATTCGGTCTCAATCCTGCACTAAGAGCTTGTGCCCAGCTACCCATCACACCGCTTGAGAGATAGAAAGCCGTCATGTGGGGAATACTCGATTTGAAAGCGGGATCTTGTCCCAGAGCCGGCATGAAAGAATGGAATCCATACATATTCATACCCAAATGGGCCAGTCCCCCATGACCGAATACACAAGTGAGCAGTGTGAAATTTCTATTCATGCTAGGTGTATGCATGAAGATGTTGAACCATAATCCTGGAGCCAGACTACCCAGCGCATGGATTCCTAGATTCGTCGCCATGATGGTGTATGTGAATTTTTCCGATGGCATCAATCGATTCCAGAATTTTTCTCGGCCCTGAAGATGGGAGAGTTGGCGGATGGGTGGCCATGGGGTCGGTGCATATAGTATCCCAGGAGGGTAATTCATCTCGTGCATTTTGCGTCTTACGTCGTATGTGTTTTCTTCGTTGCGGGTAAACATATCCATGATTCTGGGAGTCTCTTTTTGGAGATTCAGATTCTCGTAGATGGCCGAGGTGGTGTATATGGTAGTGACGGCGACTACGGTAAATATAGTCATTGCAGCCACATTGGATTTAACTGGAGGGTTTGGTTGGGGAGGCGGAGGCGGCTCAATATTAATCTCTTGTGAAGCATCATGATTGTAGTTTGTAAGAACTCTAGATCGAAAACTTCTTGCATTCAACGGACGTCGAATTGGTGTAACGTTAATTCGTGAAAGAAT
This sequence comes from Botrytis porri, assembly GCF_014898465.1. Classification (NCBI taxonomy): domain Eukaryota; kingdom Fungi; phylum Ascomycota; class Leotiomycetes; order Helotiales; family Sclerotiniaceae; genus Botrytis; species Botrytis porri. The sequence goes on along the minus strand of NW_024066086.1, from coordinate 1,505,701 downwards.
CCCTGAAGGCTTGAAAAGCCCAATTTTTCGCAGCATTATTAAGATGTAGATTAGGAGTGAATGATGTGGTGTCTGTTATTGCATCGAGAGAAATTCTAAAATACTATTTATGCTTGACGAGTACGGTAATCACATCCTCGCCGTACCATGCCGTTGGACATTCATGTTGCTTCAGGTGATGTTTCCATTGATAATTCGCTCCATCACGTGATTGGTTGAATTTAGCGTATTGACGTTATTTCGGAACTACGATACGTCACCCGGGCTGTATCGGCATTTGGATGGGGAATTGCCTCCCCTTTACCAACCGAACAATGGTTCGTCAAATTCATGAGCTCAACGATCTCATCATGGAAATTGTGTTTCCTGAACTATGATTATCTGAACCAAATCACTTTTTCAATCCTATTAATTCATGTCAAGTGACTGCCCCTAAAATATCTGGAACCCTATGATCAAATAATTTCAGAAAATGCCTATCGGGAATTTGAGAAAAATCATGTACCAACAATAGGTCGAAGAATACAAACAAAGTTATCATGACAAGACAAGGAGTACTAGCTCCCAAATCTGGTAATAGTGCCCCTCAAGCATACCCCTCCGTTCAGTCTCGAGATTCTAACCCATAGAAACTACTTGTTTCCCCACAATTCACAAATTTCCCGACCTCAATGTTTCAATCTTTCTCCTAACTTTATGCAATTCCATTCTCGCCTCAGCAATTCTTATCGCATCCTCATGTTCTGTCTCCCGTCTCCTTACTTCCTCTTCACTACTCTTTATTTCTGCCTCTGAAATTTTTAGATCTTCTTCAACTTTCAATTGTGGCTTCTTATCCGTGTCGGTCTCGGATTTAATTGTTGAGACATAGGAGGGGATAGATGAGTAGGCTTTAGTGGAAGCGGGGGAAGAAACCCATGTGTGTGTCAAGGTCGATGACTGGAATTACTGAGGAGGCGGTCGTCTCAGTGATGATTGTGGGCATACTGGCGCCTAGTCTAGTGGAAGGCTCGATGTCAGATGGAGTTTCAATGTCTAGTTTAACAGCAGCTGGCAGCTCGGCAGAAGTATCCACCTCCTGGACAGTCGGGCTAATTTTATCTGACAATTTTCGATATTCATTGTATCCAAAGCAGGAATGATATGTGAATCGGAACAATTAATCATTGATAAGTTGGTGCTTGAGGTATTTACGGATGATGGTTCAGGGATTGAAGGAGGAGGAAGCACTGGAAGTGCCTCAGAGGTAGAGGATGATGCAATCTGAGGTACCTCGAGCTTTTTCACTCGACGAAACTGAGAGTGAAGCAGTTTGAAGTGAAGAAGAAACAACAGTGGTGAGGAAGCTGGTTGATCCGGCACCAGACTCTGCTGGATCGGCTACTACAATCATCCGGGGATTATCAAGATCCATGGGATCCGTCAAGTTGTCTCTTTCAGAAACAGAAGATTTGACACATACTGGGCTCAACTTATTGCCTGTTCAATGGCAAGTAGACTATAATGCATCGTCCCTTCGCCCTTCATATATCCCATGACCCGTCTCATTTTCGAAGATGGTCGCTTCGATCCAGACATATCCGCAACTCCGGCTGGCCGTTTTGGTGCCTTGAGGATAGGCTTGGTGAATGATTGAGGAATCGAACATCTTGTCGAGCTTGACTTGGAATTGGAAGATGTGTTGGTTGCGGGTTTGGTGAGATAATTGTTAGCCTCATGCTCGACATGGGAGCTTGTGGATGAAGAGGTATTAAGACTATTTGGAGCAGGTACCTCAGGAGAGAGCGTGGTAGTGTCAGCCTACTACTTGTTGTGTTCATTGGCTCCGTGCCTCTTGTATTTGCCAATACAAGGGGAAGGCTATCTGAAACCGTATTAGGACTCATTTCATCCATCATAGCTTGATTGAGATCTCCGAAATTACGGCTGTGAGCGTGTTTAAAATGGTCAAGAAACGCTTGATGGTTAACGAAATCCTTTCCACATTCTAGATAGAGGACTTTTTCGTTGTCATACCCGAGTACACCGGTAATTGAGGCAGAGACACGACCTAAAATTGAGGCTCCTGATGATTCAGTCTTTGTAGACCTTTTCACTACTGAACTCATGCCTGCCACAGTTTGAGCAGGTTTCGATTGAGCAGGGATCTCTGATTCATACATCGGGGCTATTGCTAGTTTAGGCGAGGATGCTACTGATTCTAAAGATGCAGACCAACGAAGGTGTGTGAAAGATGGAATGTGTATCTTCTCAGAAGGCTTCTCCAGTTTTTTTGGTGCATTCTTCAATTTTATGGGAGCTTCCTCAGACTTGCTAATACTGTCTACATGTTCTGGAATTTCTCCCCTATCAAGAAATCGACGCCTCTCCTATTATCAGGTAAGTTTGAGGCCGTGCACATGTTATTTATTGTTGCAACATACCTGCAACATTTTAAATGCTCTCGGAAGTTCATACGAGTACGACTTATGCCACGAGCGCCAGTAATCTGGTAGGTTTTCACGAAGTTGATTTTTCAGTGCATCGGTAGCTACTTGGGTAGGCTTCGGACCAAGTTCTTTAAGATGATGGGACCAAATTTGTTGGAAATCATATTTCTGGTAAAAGTTTAGTACATCACTTAGACATGAAATTGAGAAAAAGCTCACCGAAAGCTCTCCATATGCTTTCTCTCGTTCTCTGGGCGTCAAAGAATCCCAAGGTTGTCGAATTAGAGCAATAGGGGCCTGGCTATAGCCGTGGTATCAAAAAACTCTGGTTTCGTCGGTCAAAATTTTTAGTTCATGGATCTGCGTCACTTACTCTCACCACGCCATAAGGAATAGAAATTCTGTGTATCACTGTACCTGAAAAGCTTTTTAATATTTGTTGGAGGGGTCAGGTATTTTTCAATGTCTTCGTTTGGGACTGCCATTCCATCTACTAATCTGAGAGGGTATTTAGTATATACATCACCACTGACTCAAATGAAAACTCACCTCAACTTGTGTGTAATGTTGTGTTTTTGGTATACGTTACGATGGACAAGAGTCCTTTTCGGAGCATCTAAAGAACCTTTGCCATCAGTTCTAGCATAGCTCTCTAACTTCAACGCATGTTCTTTGAGCTTTGGGTCAAATTCTTCCTTGGTCAATACAATATCGCCAGCTCCCTTGTACTTGCATATACTAATGCAGAGTCCTTACAGCATACGGCGGTAGCGACAAGTTTCATTGGCTCCAGGCTTGAGGAAATCATCTTCCATTCGTTTTAGATCAGTAGTTGCATATTGAGGATATAGCACATACCTAGTACTAGTGGTCCCAAATTCATAAAAACTTTCGACCTCAATTTCCCATCGATTATTGAGTAAGTCGGGTACCCTACTTTCAGGCCATCCCCCTTTTGAGTCACTTTTTATACCAAAAATGAAATTTTTAACTTTCTTATTTATAGATAAAATTTATTAAAAACTTATATATATATAAGTCAGATTGTTTTAAATCTAATCTGAAATTTTTAGATTTTTAGGATTTTTTTGTATTGAGATTTAGAGCTTTAAAATATCGATTTTTTAATTTGTATGGGAATTATATATAAATTTAAAACTTTTATAAAATCTTTAATAAATTTTTATTAAAAATTATTAAAAATAAACTAAAAAGTTTTATTATAAGTTTATAATATATTTACTTTAAAAGATAAAAAAAAAATTAGAAAACTTTTTATAAATAGATATTTAAAAGAATACCTTCAAAATTGTAGGGATTATTTATATTACTTTAAACTCACTATATATTATATCTCTATATCTGTTAATTTTTTTGAATTTTTTTTTGAATTTCTATATAGATTTAAGTTCAAAACTTTCAAAAAGATATATAGTTTTCTTTTAATAATTGTTATTAAAAAGTTATTAAAGATTTATAAAAGTTTTAAATTTAATATGTTTTATTAGTGAGTGGGTTATATTAGTGAGTGGATCACTTTTATTTCAATTCATTTATTTAAAATTATATTATTTAATAATAATAAAATCAATTGATTGAAATTATAAAGATTTTAATAATCTAAGATTTATTATATTATTTTGACAAGTTCTTGTATTATATTCAGTTTTTTTATATTTATTATAGTATTAACTAGAAAATATTTCTTTATTAGAATTCTTTCCTTTTTAATACTCGTTATATTGAATTTGAATATCAATTTTTTATTGAGATAATATATTAAGAGCTTTTTGTTCAGTAAGTATTCCTTTTTAATACAATTGAGTTTTTTATATATATCGATGTTTACTTAATACCTCATTTACTATTTAAAGTATACAAATCTCTATATTCAAAAATATATTTTTATAAGCTAATTTTTTTATACCTTTAGCTAAAGCTAATATAATCTCGAATATAGATATAAAAGAGCTTGATTGATAACAAATTATTCAAGATTTAACTAATGTTGATTAAGAAAGAGCTTCAATTAGATTATAAAAAGTTTAAAAGATTTATTGATTTAGATTGAAAGAGAGAAAATAGGTGTACAAATTCGAATATCTAATTTCGAAAATATAGTTTTAGAATTAAATAGAATTAAATCTATTCCTCAAAACCTTGATTTTATATTCTGAGAAATGATTAATTCTTTATATATAGTTTTAAAAGCTATAAAGAATTCAATCTTTGAAATATAATTAATATATATCTTAATAAATCTATCAATTTGATTACCATATAAATATTTTAGATTACTAAAACAATCTATATCAAATAATTGAATTAAATAACTTGAATACAATAGTAAATTTAAATATATAATATTATTCTTTTTATAATATATTTGAAAAGCTTTTAATTTATAGTTTTCATATTTATTTAATACTAATATTCAATACCTACCCTTTCTTCAATTCTTAATATACTTATCGAAATGTTTCAATTATTCTAAACCTATTTCATTATTTGTTCATCTATTAGATATAGATTTAATAGCTCAATCTATAAGAAAATCGATTTCGATATATTAATTAGAAAGATAAACTTATCCTTAAATCATTAAAAATGAGAATATAGTTTTATTCTTCTTATTACTATATATAATTACTATAATCTATTCTCTATTACCTAATTGTATTATCTTACTTCTATCATTTCGTTCAATACTAATTATTATTATTCTAGAATATATTACATTTATTATAAAGCCTGTTTCATTGAAATTATAGAAATCGCTATTCAAAATATTGTATTTCACTTGTATATTCATAATCAATTAAAACTACTCTTTAATAAGCTTAAAATCTTTATAAAAAGTTTTTTGAAAGTTATAAATATAATTAAAATATATTTTTAATTCGATTCAATGTTTTACAAATCGATATACTTAAATGTTACAACGGATTAGTAACAGGCTGTAGAATCACTGACTTATAGGCTATAATGATATTATAGGCCTCAGTGATTCAGCTGTAGTATACTAGGGGATATTAAACACTCAAGGAGAGCCTCAGGCATGTATATAATATTAGTCATAGAATATCCTAGAAACCTAAAACATAGTTCCCAGGACAATAGGTCCTAGGAAAAACAGAATATAGTAAGCAAAAAGACTTCATTAAAATTAGTAATATCCCAGAGGATTAGCCTTAGAACAAAAGGACAAGTTAGGATAATAAGAATCACAGAATAAATGTTATATAATCAAAAGCCGATTGATTTATCGATCGATTTGTTAATCGACTTATTGGTTGACTTTAGTACAAAGGTCTATATAAAGAATAGGTTTCATTATAATATAGAGCTTTATACTTAAGAACAATCATTAGTTTTATTACTATAATTATGAGAATTATAATTAATTATAATCTTATTAAATTCCTACTTGAAGTTTAGTTTAAACTATTTCGAGAGATCTCTAAATACTTCTACATAATCCTAAAGGCAGCTCCTATAATATTAAAGCTTCTTAATATACTTTGTATTTCTTAATTCGAGAATATGATTCGTTATATTTTCTACATTTCTTAATTTGAGTAGAAATCCTCTTATATATTCAGAAATAATATTCTCTTCTAATTCTAAAAGATTATTAAATTTAGATTAATATTTGAAACAAGGAATAGAATTATTGATTTTATACTATAGTATTATATTCGGGATATTATATATCTTTACAGCTTTTCGAATACTTATTTTTTTATTTTTTTAAATAGCTTTAATAATAAGGAGTATATAGGCTTCTTAAGTATTCGAATTTATTATATGTTATTAATAAAACATATGTTGAAAAAGAAGAGAATGAATTAAGGTGAAAGTAATCCACTTATTGATATAATTTATTCATTAATAAAACACGTTATATGTAATTCTTATACAAATTAAAAAATCGATATTTTAAAGCTTTAGATTTCTATACAAAAAAATCCTAAAAATCTAAAAATTTCAGAATAAACTGTTACGATGGATAACAGAATGCCATGTGACCAGTGTCACATAGTAGAGTTCTCAGGAGCCAGGGCTTCAAGGAGGTCCTTGGGAGCTAGAACTCCAAGAAACTTCAAATTAATATCAGAAAACGAAGATCTATATAAGGAATGGAATTTCATTATAATGTAGAGCTTCGTGTTTAAAAGAATAATTATTAGTTTTATTACTATAGTTACAAGAATTACAATCAATTACAACCTTATTGAATTCCTACTTGAAGTTTAGTCTAAACCACCTCAAGAGATCTCTAGACACTTCCACGTGACCCTAGAGGCAGCTCCCGTAACATAAACCTAAAATAACTTAAATTATATAACGTAACTTATAGTGAATCAGATCATATGAGGAACCGGGTCATATTTAGCTCATTATTGACTTCAAACCTCAACAAATTTTGCTATATATATCGAATCACCTTTTATATCTTCTCAAATTGAAGAAAAGATACAGAATATTATTATTATATTTCAATTAAAGGAATTTAAATCAATTAGAAAGACTATAGAGTATTTTGAAGTTTCTAAGTTAATTCTTATAGTTAGAATTGCTGGAAGGAAATTACATATTCAATCCTATGAAATAGCTCAAATTCTTTCAAACATAAAAGAAAATACTCTTGTATAATAAATTTTATAACTTATTATTACTAAATTCCTTATTATATTTATATTAATAAAAGAAATAGTCAACGAAATTCGTCTTCGATATGTTTAGGTTGCGTCATTTCGAATTCCTATCTCGATAGAAATTCTATTTATAGGCTACGAATGAATCTATAGATTCCAAAAACAATATCCAGAACTTAAAATATGCTACTCATATTAATTAGAATCTAATTAGACTAAAAAGGTAATATCAGAGAATATTCAGGTTTAATTTGATGCATTTTATATATGTTTCATTAAACGAAAGTATAAATTAGATGATATATATAATATAAACGAAACCAGATTTGGAATTGAAAGTACTTAAAGTATATATATTATAGTCAATTCTACTCAGAAATCGAATTAGAAAGTTATAGTTAGTAAGTAAGAATGAATAACTATATTTGAATATATTAATATAATTGGAAAGACTCTATTACCTATGGTCATTTTCAAGGCTCAAAATACGAATTCTGTATAGATTCCAAAGGATACACTTTAAAGCTAGTAGTTCTTTATTAATACGAATAAATAGACCTCAAATAATTATGAATTAGAATGATTAAAAAGGGTTTTCGAATTAGAATTCAAAAAAGTATTAGATAACCGATCTCGACTTTTAATCATAAATAACCATTCAAATTATATTACAAGCAGCTTTATTGCTTTTTATATAGAGAAAAATATCGATTTATTTATATTACCTTTTCATTACTTTCATTTGCTTCAATTATTTGATATTGTAGTATATAAGCTAATAAAACAATATCATACTTTAAAAATTAATCGATATTCTCGAGCTAGTATAAAGCAAATCCAAAAAGCTGAATGAATAGAACTCTTTCAAAATATTAGGAAAAAAGCATTGAATTCTTCTAATATTAAAGTTGGCTAAAGAGGAGCTAATTTAATACCTTTTGCCCTACAAAAAGTACTCAATTCATTATTATTTAACTCCTTCTAGCAACCTTCTACTCTACAAATGAAAACCTCCAATTAAGATCTAGACTTATCTATACTTAGGAGCTCTTCTCCAAATGGGACAGAATTAAGGCAAGCAAATCAGATTTTTAATAAAGCTCTAGTAAATAATGATTCTCTTATATTACTAATTCGTCAATATACTAAAAAAATGATTAGACTTATAGAATCTCAAAATGCTGAGATAGTCCTATTTTGGAAATAATTTGCTAATATTCAAAAGGTAATTGAAACTTAAAAGAAAAGAATTAAAAATAAAAGAATCAAATTACAAGGTCAATTTATCTTTAATAATAAGAAAATATTAAAAATGATATATAAAGTAAAGAAAAAATCTAAGAAGAAAAAGCTATAAGAATGATCATATAAACATTCAATTAAAGAATTAAAAAAAAGATTGAAAAAGAAAAGTTAGAAAATAGTTCAAGTAATTTAGAATTAAAATTGAATAAATATATAGCTTATAGAACAAAATCATATAAAGAGAATTGAATTTTGTAACCCGGTTCCCCATATGACCCGGTTCACTATAAGTTACGTTATATTTAAATTTTTATTAAATTAGATTATATATTAATAGAGATAAAAATAGGCCAAAAAAGCGATTTTTGGTGTAAAAAGGTGGCTCAAAACAGGGGTGGCTCGAAAGTAGGGTGGTCGACTTAGTTAATAAAAGCAATCAGAATTTTCTAATCTTGTTTACTCGGCTCCTTCACATTGGACTTTGGGTATTTCTTCTGCCAAATAACATCCCCAAAATGAACATCTGACAGCTTCACTATAACGCCATCATAATATCCATGATTGAAGCCTTCTTTCAGGATGATTTCCAGACCAAAGTTTTCTTCTTTTGAAAAGATGAACTGCGTAAGTTGTCCTGTTTCTGGGTCTCTCTTGCCAACTTCCATATACTCATCCAAGTGTTGCGATTTCTTATTATCGGAATGTGTTAGACGAACAGAGAAACGTTCGTATGACTCTCCCAAAGGGGTGGCCATGATGCTCTTAAGTTCTTGAGGAAGTGTCTAGTGTCAGAAGTTTTTGAAATCTAGATGTAAACTGCTAGAGAATATCGATATCTGCCAATGGGTAGGAAATCTTCTGGAGAGACGGCGGTCCACTAATAAGTTCGCAGATATTTTGAACATTTGTTAGAATATGGCGCAAAAAATAAAGACTTGCTTGTTTCAAGTGTGCCGAATGCGATTGTGCACTATCTATATCTCATGTGTGTTAAAAGGCTTGGAAATGCTAATCATGGTGAAACCTTTAAGAGAATCGGAAGTTTATGGCCCAGAAGAAATAAAGAAAATGAGGTGAGGTTATTTGCAAGATTTTGTGAAAGGTGGTAGATGTGCCGTGGAGATGAAGTAAGGGGAAATACGAGAAAGAGAAATTATATGATAGCCTTGGTGGTAGATGTTATCTAGTTATGGGAAAGCTAACGAATCAAAAATACTAATATCATGAGCAATAGAAGATTTAGTGGATCTTATCATGAAATAATATGTAGCCCCGCCCACATCGTCATAGACGTTCCTTCCTTGACTATTATGGTGGTGCGATGCAAAGATGAATCTTGTCTGATGTTAAAATGCAACACATTTCTCTCAATCGCTTCACTCCATTTTACGAATTTCTTCTATCCTCGCGAACACTTCCGAGGGATTTCCAAATACCTCAAACCTCGACATCTTTCCCTTCTCCTCTCCATTCTCTATGAGAAACATTTTTCCCAAGACTAGTATCCTAATTTGCCTCTCTTCTGGATCATTCTTAACCACATAAGTAATGAAAACAGATTGGTAGATTTTGTTTCCGATTCGATTTGGCACACATTAAATACTACAAGTTAATTACTATTACTTGAAACGAGATTACATACCAACATCGACAAGCTCATGTTTCATGCTTTCAAGCAGAGGAAAGACACCCTCGAAGAACTATATGCACTTTTAGTGAGATTGATGATCAAGATGCAGTTTGTAACCTGTATAATAAAGAGTGATAATACTTTTCTGATTCCATCCAATCCTTTCACTTCCTCTTCATTCCCAAATCTTAGTATAGCATTCTTATTATAGAACTTCTCGAGACCATCAGTAGTCAGGGAATCGGCTGTTGCATGAAACTGTTAAGTTCGTTAACGATTTTAAGTAGCCGGAGGAAGCCACAAATAGGGGAGGTATATATACCTCGAGAACCAACGCTTCTGTTGCAATCCTAGTAGCGTCCTTGGAAACCCCCATTGTGTAAGTGACTAAGGTGTAATATATAATATATTGAGTCAATCTGAGTCGGAGAATAGAGGCCTTCAATCGAAGACTTATATCTCTCGTTGATATCAGGTGGACGGATACTTCTCGGGTACATTTGATATTTGCTGATCAATCACATACAACCGGGGTTGGGGTCTATTCGCGCTCCAAAATTACAGGGCACTATACTTTATGACATGATGTCCCTTAAGGCACAGTAAAGAAGTGTTGAAGATTTAAATTGATGATATGCGCCACTCCATTAAACATTCTCGAGCAGATACATCCGTATCTACTTGAATGCTCGGATAAGTCAATCTGCGTGTAGTGGAACTATAGGAGACCAATAAACTGTACGGTCGATAACTTCGCATTTGGAATCCTACAAGCAGAGATTGAGTTTACTTTTGGAGCTTCGAGGTTGATATCGCTCCATTCATGTTACAAAGAAATTGATTGAAATTACGAAATCGACTTGATTTCACACATCGCTTAATATCAATTCCGATCGTATGTACTCTATCCCACAACAATCAATCTCTTGACTACCAAGCTCTCTTATCTTCCTAGTATGATCCCAACCTCTTGAGGACTCGGGCTTTTCGTTTCGGACCTGTTGATCACCTCTGAATCGTGTTCGTGATTCTTGTACCACTTGATCTTCACTACCAAATTCTTCAGTTTCTCCTGCAATCCGATCATCCTCAGAATCACATCCTTTTTGAACATCTTCTTCACGCCTTGAGGCCTGTTTCTTTATTGTTATATTCCCTATTTAGAAAACGGTGGACCTCTTCCAGAGATTTGACAATAAGTTCAACTCCTAGGCTGCGCAACGGGTACCCGCAGGGCGGATAATGGCCTCGATGGGTAATCCACTGTTACAATGGATAGTAGAATGCCATATAACCAGTGTCACATAATGGAGTTCTCAAGAGCTAGGGTTTTAAGAAGGTTCTTAGGAGCCAGGATTTTAAGAAACTTTAAATCAATATTAAAGAACAAAGATCTATATAAGGAATAGGATTTCATTATAATGTAAAGCTTTATACTTAAGAGAATAATTATTAATTTCATTATTATAATTATAAGAATTATAATTAATTACAATCTTATTGAATTCCTATTTGAAGTTTAATCTAAATCATTTTGAAAGATCTTTAGATATTTTTATATGACTTTAGAGGCAGCTTCCGTAACACTCACGGATTATCCATCGCAGAGTGGATAATTCAAAAATCTGAATGAGTAACCTGTAGGATGGGTACAAATTACCTATAGATAATCATCTATTCGTATATTATATAACTATTTATAATCTTTTATAATATTAATATAATTTTATAATTAATATAAAAATTAATATAAATTTAAGCTTAGATCACTTTTGAACTAAAAAATAATCTAGGAATAGCTTTATATTTTAAACGAAAAAAACAAAGAATCTATATATTCACGAATTATTTATAAATAATTTGTAAATTATTTACAAATAATCTATATATTCATAAATAATCCATCTATTTATAAGTAAATAGATTATTTGTAGATAATCTATAGATTATCTATATAAAATAAGTAATTTTAAAGCCTTAACAAATAATCTATAGAACAAATAGAACCTCTAACGAATAACTTATAGAACAGATTATCTGCAGATAATCCACGGGTACAGATAATTTGTGCGCAGCCTATCAAATCCCCAATTTGTTTTCAAGAGTTTCACTGGGTCGTTGATCTTGAGAAGGCCAGCTTCTGAACCATTGGAATTGCGACTTGAAGATCTTCGTATTTATACCAGTTACATAAGAGAGGTTGATGAATAATATTGATGTGAGACTGGACCATACGCAGTCAACTTGCGCTGCTAAATTGAGTCAGGATCAATCTGACCGGCTAAGTATAATTATACCTATTGCAGTGATACGTGTATCAAGTACATTTCGTACGACGTAGCTAGAATCTCAGGCAAGACATTTTCTTGGGGTGGGTAGAACTTTCTCCCTTCACTAAAAAGTCTGCATATGGGATATCTGACCACAGCTGTCAGTTGGTGTTGCTACTTGGACATCGATAGATAGGTTGTCAGATTCCACATCTTGTAGCGTCTGAGTGAACTTCGAACTATTCATATCTCACAAGATAGAATTGAAGAATAATCGTTGAGAAGTTCACTGGTATGATTTATATGATGTTCGTCCAAAATTCTGAAATTGCGGCGCGGAAATATTATTTTGCGAACCGTAACCTTACCGATGTTCTAGCCGAATCACAGCAAAAGCATCATCCCCTTCAGTAAGCTACTCAATCACATAGCAATCCTCTGCAACCTCACCACCTCGTCACTCATACTCTCTCTACATTTACGATTACCGAACATACACTGATTCTCGCAAGTTTTCGACCCCAAAGTGTTTTTTTACAATTTACCTTATTCTCACACAATCCTTGCAATCACCACATCTACTCAACTCTCCATCCTCCTTGCGCAAACCAAAACAAGTCACACCGAATCACTTGTACCTTGGCCTACTATTAACAGTTCATAAAAATGTCCTTCGAATCGCCTCTTCCGCCCTATAATGCCTCCGATCCCACGGCCACCTTCCTCAATGCCTCTTGTCTGGACCTCCTCCTTATCGAACTCGTTCCTTTGGCCTACCGTACTGTACACGCACTAGATGCGCCTTCTTCACCCTCATCTTCCTCTCCCAATCCATCGGCGCCTCCAAAAATGGAAGAAGAAGAAGAACGCGAACGAGTATTTTTCCGTCTCGAAAGTCTCGGATATCGTGTTGGATTGGGTCTCGTGGAGCGATTTAGTAAAGATCGACCTCGCTTTACAGATACATTGGATGTTATCAAGTTTCTGTGTAAGGATTTGTGGATGTTGGTTTTTAGGAAACAGATTGATAATCTGAAAACGAACCATAGGGTATTTTCTCTCTTTTCTGGGTGCTACGGATGATGGTTTGGTTGGCACAGGTGAATTGATACTGATTTGGAGGAACAGGGAGTCTACGTCCTGACAGACCATTCATTCCGGCCCTTTGCGCGCATGAGTACAGAGCCAGGCGGAAATGCAGTTATACGCGCTCAACCTGTTAGTATCCCTTGCTTCTTCACACATGCCCCCGAAATCCACAAGGCAATGAGCTAACACTTAATCATTCAGTTCCTATACTTCCCCTGCGGCATAATTCGTGGAGCTCTCGCTTCAATGGGTATAAATGCTACTGTTCAAGCGGAAACAACTGAATTGCCGGGTGCTACATTCCAGATTAAGAGTATTGTTAATACTACCACGGGGAAATGATGATTATACTTGGATTATTGGAAGAATTACAATAAACTCTGCTGTTGCTGTCAGAACCACACAACAGATCGGCCAGCTGTAATATGAAGAAGTAATGGGCTTTAGAATCCCTAGTATACACAACTACCCAGAGCCGAATGCCAAGAGAGGAAGAGAAAAATAAAGATATACCATACCACAATGTACATCACAGTACACTAATATTTGCGACTTAGCGATTTGCGATTTAGCGAGATGGCAAGGCATGGTACGGATTCGAATCAGATAATGATCAGCAAGGAGTCATAGGAAAGGGGTGGTAAAGCTAGGAAACTTCAGGGTTATGGAAGTAGACATATCCCGCTGTGGACGACATCGGCGCGATTCCAGGCAATAGGGACACTGCAGATTGCCCAGAAGCATTCACATTATTAAGATCGTGGGGTTTTATTGTGGAGGATTAGCAAGAGAGACGGCCCCTAAAGGAGGCACTTCGTAGCCAGATGCAATTATGAGAACTCACGTACGTTAAATGACATATACTTGCAGAACGTCATATTGCATTGCTATATAGTACAGGCAGAGTCAATTGCTACCTGCACTCATGTCTTAATTTCCCATCCATCCTATCTTCTTATGATATTTTCTCTTTCTCGCACTCTGAATGCACAAGAAAGGGAGGCGAGGTTGAGGGTATATAAAAACATCAGGTTTCTCTCCAACCCCGGAGTAGATAGCCTTTATAACCAAGTTCCCCAAATAACTCGATGATTTCATTTTTCATTTCCTCGTTCCCCTTCCCCGAGATTTTGGCCATCCATTTTCACATCACGAATCATGTCAGTCATTCAAGCTGGCCATAATTATAAAAATAACATTCGTTCATTTTCAGATGTGCAACAAAGGAACATGTCCAGCACTTCATCACTCTTTCAATAACGTAGGAAATATTGAGCACTTGATGATTAGACAAATAACAAACTGCCTTTCTGAGATGTACAACAAATGACTATTTCACTCTACCAAGAGTACTAGGTATATGTACTGTAGAGGACCGAACACTCTCAATAACCATAAGAATAACAAACCGCACTTCCTAGATGTGCAACAAAAGACTACCTTGCTCTCTAGAAATATATGGAAAGCCTTCGATAACAATAAAAATAACAACCCATTTCCCTTAGATATGCAACCAAACACTATGACTCACTACCTACCTAGCACTCGCCTACTGCTGAATATCCAATAACCCTAAGAACAACAACCGCACTTCCTAGATATACAACAAAAAACTACTACTACTCACCACCTACCCACTCCTCTCCTATCATAAACTCGTCAATTATAAAAACAACAAAAAGTCTTTCCTAGACATGCAACAAAAGAAATCGTAGGTCTTCCATTCCAAAAGACAACATATAAAACCCTCTGCAACAAGCCTTATCTCAATCTACTCTCTTCTTTCACTTTTCCTCGTAATACTCAGCTCGTATCTCATTGTATATATTCGTAGCAGCTAATTTTATTTACTCCTGATCTTGATTAGATTGGGGGGAGGGGATATTTCACGAGGAAGATTTCTTTCTTAGGAATTGACTGATAGCCGGATTATGGACATTAGATATGGAAGGGAATGGATAGCAGAGTTGGCTATCTGGTACTTATTATAACTTTTGATCTTCGAAATCTTAGGGACGGTGGTTTGGTAGGCAAGTAGTGTTTTGGGTCTTGCGAATGCTCAATATTAACAACTCCTTTTCATCAAGAACTCGCTGTCAGATTTTAAAATCTGTATTGTTAAGGACATAGAACAACATATAAAAAGATGGAACGACCTCTTTCCCCTATAATAATTTACACACAAGTGGGTATTATAACCCTCTTCTTCTTCTTCTTATAAATAATGATATCGATATTGACAAATGAAACAAGAAAAGAAAAAATTAACGAAAGAAAGTATTGTAGGAGTGAAAAGGAAATGTGCCTTTGTACTGGCACTTAGTGATTCTTGGAAAACTATGTTACTAGATTCGAAACCTCAAAACGCCATTTTCACTTGCTTGATGACATCCAGTACCAATTCAAGTCCGTCGCTAAAAAATCAAATACTTTCCGTGCCTCCCAGATCCCCATCTCCGTCCAAGTCCTTTCCGGCTTATCCTGCTCGTTCTTCCTGGGTATATATCGCCGATCCGTATTCCAATCCAATTACCTGTCCTCTCCCGTTCTTTATCTCTCTCCTAATGTCTAGTCTTCTCCAGAATTTGGGATTTAACCATATTGGAATGAAAACCCTCGATAAGACAGTCCTTCGCATCGTATGTTTGGCCAAACAAGCTTGTTCATGGAAGAATGTATATCTATGTCTAATCTCCCTCTTTCTTCACGAAAAGCTCACAAACTTTGGATCCCTCGGCTTCCCATCCGGTCCAATATTTTCTCTCTTGAAACTTTCCTGCATCCACAGTCTCCTCGCCTCATCGAAATGAACCTTCTTTTTCTTCATGATTGACTGAATCTCTCTTTTTCCATTATCTGAAAGTCCATTCCTTGGATCCGAGTCTAGGAGATTTTGAGAGAGATTGAAGTTTGAAGAGGTTAAACCAGACTCAATGTCGTTTTCGAAGGAATGGGGAAGTGCGTGATAGGGTGTGTACATGAATCGGGGGAGACGCTCGAGGTAATGTTCGGGGATGTATGGAGACCAGCGATCGCGGGTTACAAAGGCGACTGGAATGGTGTTAGTAATTTGATTGTCTCAAATAGTTTATCCTGGGGAAGTAAGACTTACTAGTAGAGATAACGAGGAAAATGAAGACGGTTGTATAGAGTATGTATGCCATCTTGACCTTTATTGTCGCTGGAACCCTTTCAATCTCATGCGCAGTTGTTTAACAGTTGTAGAATCCTCGACCTCGATCTCTAAGTCTCTTTTCAGCCAATCGTATTCGTAGTCGCAAAGGTGTTAGATGATGGGTAACAGAAGAAAGGAAAATAATTTGGGTAGAATAGGTATTCATTAAGAGAAAGGAAGAAAAGAATCTGGCGATAACCTCGCTTTTAGAAACAACCTTAGAAGACGTCAGCTCACCAGTTGATGCCCGCCTCATCCGAATAGTTAATTTGATTGTATTGAATTTCTGTAACCGTCCAAAACCTCACAGCCACCTTTCCGCATGCGATTGAGTCTTGGCTCGAGCTTGGAAAAGTGATGAATACCTTTCTTCATGCCTTATATACTAAGGCCCAATGAGTCAGCTTTAAGGCATCCAGGATCAAGAACAGGCCGAAAGACAAAAGACTAAAATAGGATAAGCGAGACGAAATCTGATTGGACGCACAAATTCAGTGATTCGTGAATTTTAACGATTTTGCGACAAGATCTTGAGACTTAGACATAATTTCGACTACCGCCAACGACCAAAAGAATTTCCTCAATTCTCACTCACCCACCCGTCAAGATGTCTCAATACGTTTCCGCTGATTTGATCTGGGAGGTTACCAGTACGTTTACCTGTTTTCATTTTTGGAATGCTGAGGGATGGAATTTGGGATTTGGGGTCGAAGGTTGAAAGGACGTGAGGGGAGTGAAAAGGACTCGAGAGGGGGTCGTTGAAGTACATTTCGAACATCGAGACATTACGAAGATCGAAGGAGAATCGAATACTGATGGACAATTACTGATGGTTATGGAATTCTAGGATCCCAGAACGCTTTCTTGGTCAAGCGCTCAACTGGTGGTGGAAGCACCTTCTCCAGAGATCCCTTGAACTTGACCAACAAGCACTCCAGAAAGGTATGGAATTATCGGGAAGATCACAGCAATTTTGACCGCAGAAACTTGAATAAGAACAAAGGCTAATTGAATTGTAGTATGCTGGTTTCGTCAACGACAAGGTACGATACGAACACGATCCCCCGATGGCATAAGCAAATGGAGGAATCGAAATGCAATGAGTGGTACTAATTAAATCTATGAATAGGCCGTCGGTGTTGTCCCATCTGAGAAGGGTGTTACTTTGATCACCAAGAAGACCTCTGCCAGCCAAAAGCCAGCATCCAGCTTGAACAAGACCACCTACAGCAAGTCCGGCAGAAAGTACGTTTAATCCAATTATGGAACCTCGTCGAATCCAGGAATGAAAATTGATACTGATGAAACTTTTCCTAAAAATAGGACCTTCGCTGGTGTCGCAAAGACCGTCGCCCAAGGTGGATACAGATCAGACCTCCGTGCTGAAGCCGTCGCCCGTTCCTCCGCTATCCTCGAATCCCAAACCCCCAAGAAAGATGCCCCAGCACCAAAGCTTAGAGGATCCAAGGCCGCCAAGGCTGCCGAGAAGGAAGAGTAAAGGATACCCATTTGAGATGGTTGGGGAAAGGGGGAATTGATTATTGTTCAATTGGTTGGGTCTAGTCTGGTTCCTCAGGTACTCTTAATGAGTGGAGTGGTCTATTTTATGACATTTGAGACAGACATACAAACTAGTTTTCAATGAATCGGTTGCATCATGATGGCTTTTGGAAATCTGGATGGAGTATCAAGTGATGGTTATGAAGTGATTGTGAGACTAGATGGTGGAGTCGATTGAATGTTTACAAGCGGAAGGAAGGCTCAAGCTATCGGCATCACAATCCACAACGGAAGAGTACTCATCCCATTCCCAAGCTCCAAGTGCGATATATGGACATGTGAATATGATGGCCGGAACAACTCGTAGAGCTCTCTCCCCTGAAAATGCACATGTCTCTTGAAAGCAGTTTGACAGTAGATAGACGCACGCGTCCGTAGATTTCCGAGCCGAAGGGAATTAATTAATGCCTCGGTCAGTAGACAATTGGATAGGCATTTCCCCAGACTTACCCAAGGTTACGTTCCTACTGAAGGGTAGAGACCGGAGAAGAGAGCTCTTTTATATAAAGCATCAATGATGCTCGAATTGGAATTGATACATCGTCATTACTTTACACGTGTTTATCACTTATTTATCACTTATTCATCACTCATCAGCATCTATCCACGGTAGGTCATACCGAGAGGTCCCAAGAAGTCCCAAGAAGTCCCAAGAAGTCCCAAGAAACGCACGACTGCCCAGGTGTAACAAGGTAAGACCCGAGTTCCCTATTGCGACCCCAAAGCAATCCAATGAGGAAGGGGGATTGGAAGAATTGCCCCGCTATAAGCAAGCACCCTTTCTACTTTTTACCCCTCCAGCCAACCAAAGCAGAACCAACCAAATCACCCACACTGTTTGAGCTTCTAATAAGTTCTGACCCTTTTTAAGCTCTCCACCACTTCACCGACTTGAGAGTTGAGAATAATAAAGACTGACTTGTTCGCTGTTCTTCTTTGGAAAGGGTAAATTGAAGGAAGATTGAAAGGAGATTGAAAGGAGATTGAAAGAAAATCAAAGGAAAATCAAAAGCCTTGATATTGATTGAATTGCCCGAGGTGTGTATAGATTTCTATTCAGGCGAGTGTTGAAGAAGGGTTGAGAAAGGATTGATAAGAAAGGAAGTGAGGGATGAATTAATAGAGAAGATTGGATGGATGAGTGGATGGGTGGATGGGTGAGTGGATTTGAGTTGTTGAGGGGTCCAATTTGTTGGATGGGCGATGCGGGGTATTGGTATGAGCTGAGTGTTTGGCGCGAAGTACTAATAATAATTCTTTGGCTGGACAGAACTTACAACTTACAACTTACAACTTACAACTTACAACTCACACTCACATACCTCAATAACCTCAATAACCTCAATACCTCATTACCTCATTACCAAAACACACATATACAAAATGGGTTTCAAAGCTGGTAGGCATCTTGATTATGCGATATTGAGATGGCAAAGATACTGATTTGAGGGATAGTCGTCGCTGGTGCTTCCGGAGGAATCGGACAGGTGAGTTTTGTTCACTTGGTTTGGATCTTCTGGGTGGAATAGAGAGGAGAGTCATCTATTGAAAAGTCTGCTGATTTGTTATCGTGTCACTTATAGCCATTGTCTCTTCTCCTCAAGACTTCTCCTCTCATCACCGAGTTGGCACTTTACGATGTTGTCAACACCCCTGGTGTTGCCGCTGATCTTTCGCACATCTCGAGCCCAGCTGTACGTATACAATCTGAAGAGATGGGATGAGTCTAGAAGTGTTAGGAGCAAAGCAATGCTACACGTGCTAATCTGTGCTATCCACACAGAAAATCACCGGATACTTGCCAAAAGACGATGGTGCCAAATTGGCATTCAAGAACGCCGATATTATTGTCATTCCAGCTGGAATTCCCCGCAAGCCAGGAATGACCCGTGATGATCTCTTCAACATCAATGCTGGTATCGTCAAGGGTCTTATCGAGATCATCGCCGATGTTGCCCCAAAAGCCTATATCCTTATCATCTCCAACCCAGTCAACTCTACTGTCCCAATTGCCGCCGAGGTTCTCAAGTCTAAGGGAGTCTTTGATGCTCAACGTCTTTTCGGTGTCACTACCCTTGATGTTGTTAGAGCTGAGACCTTCGTCGCTGAAATTGTCGGAAAGGCAAACCCACAAGAATTGAGCATCCCAGTTATTGGTGGACACTCTGGAGAGACCATTGTTCCACTTTTCAGCCAAGCCAAGCCAAGTGTTGATATCCCAGCTGACAAGTTGGATGCTTTGGTTAACAGAGTTCAATTTGGGGGTGATGAAGTCGTCAAGGCTAAGGATGGTGCTGGATCAGCTACTCTTTCTATGGCTTACGCTGGTTTCCGGTATGTTTGGAAATCTAAAACTATACAGAGTTTACTGACCAGATAATAGTTTCGCCGAGAAGGTTCTCAAGGCCTTGAACGGTGAGAAGGGTATTGTCGAGCCAACTTTCGTCTACCTCCCAGGAGTTCCAGGTGGTGAGGCTATTGCCAAGGAGACTGGTCTCGATTTCTTTTCTGTTCCTGTTGAGCTTGGCGTAAGTTTATCTCCACCTCGCAGTGAAGTCGAGTTTAAGAAACTAACTATCATTAAGACAAACGGTGCCGAAAAAGCTCAAAACCCTCTCTCCAACATTAACGACGCCGAAAAGAAACTTTTGGCTGCCTGCGTCGATGGTCTTAAGGGTAACATCTCCAAGGGTGTTACCTTTGCTAATGCTCCTCCTCAACAAAAGTAGTTTCCCTATTTTGATCTCTTACCTCTCTACTTCCTTCTCTTTTAATATCCACATCAGGCACTTGGAAAGAATAAAGTTGATCGCGATGGAAACCTAGCCTTTAGCAGAAAATATTTTCCTTGTTCCTTGACTGATCGTTGGTGTCTTGCTTAGATAGATTGTGAGAAGTTCTTTCGATTTTTCGAAGAGGGATTTGAAGGCTTTTCTTTTCCTGGATTCACTTCATTTCTTATTCCTCTTCGGGAGTGTTTCGAGACTGGTAGTTGAGGAAGATGAAGGTGGGATAGAGAAGTGGTCTAAGGAGAGATTGAGGGGTGAGAGGAAAGTAGAGGATGACATAAATGAAATAACGAAATAATCAAAAATAGATATTGGATCCACGGGATGGGATTGAGAAAATAGCAAATGAATTTAATGGGTTCATGTCGGATCAGGGCCATAGAATTAATGAGTTCATGGAATAGGGAATGGGATAGGGTTGACCATGGGATTGATGGCAAGAAATGAAATGAAGTTGATTTTTACAAATTGAAATTTGCCTATGGATTGTATTGAAAAAAATTAGTCCAGATCATTCAGTAGTCCAGGCTGTTTGCAATGTTGGAGTGAGTTTTCGAGAGGTTTCCTTCCTTCATTCCTATTCTTCCCCTTCTTACAATTTTCGTTCGGCTGCTCTTGATATCTGGTTTATTGGGGTTTAAAATTTGTAGACAGTAAAATCTGAACGACATGTGTTCAAGTGCATATTAGTACATCAAATGAAGATTGATAATGGCAGTTCAGAAGTTGAGAAGTTGAAGGGATCACTACCTAACTAATTATACTTATAGTCGAGAATTTTTCTATCCATGTAATCTTATATCGAGATTCCACATCTACAGTATACCCAAGAAGCGAATTCGCTGCATTGTAATTTGTACATTGTAATTTGTGTATAAAATGATAAGACATGATATCATGGATGGTTTAGGAGAAAGGAGGTGAGCGAACGGGGGAAGAGAAGAAGAAGAAGAGCAGAAGAATCCATCAAGACCGTATCCTATTCTATTCTATCCTATCCTATCCTATCTGAGCCGAGCTAACCACCGATCCAATCTAAATCCCTAGACACAAACTCCACAAAATCATCGCCTAAACTCCTCATCCCTCGTGCTACATATCAAAATCCGGAGCCAGTCTTAATCCTAATCCCATTCCCAAATCTAATGCCAATGCCAATTCTAATACTAATACTACATACAGCATACGTTGCTCTCATAATGTTTCATTTAACAACTTCCCATTCATATTTCTCCATCCAAAATCCAAAATCCAACCTCTAACCTCTAACCCCTAGCTCCCTCCCCCTAGATCCGCTTCTTCCCCTCCACACTCCCCTCAAACCTATACTCACGTCCCCTACACACCCTATCCACGCGCTCCCTGACTTCCGGATACACGTCCTTATACGCCTCCCTGCCCATCCAACAATCCAAATGTCCATACCCCCTAATCTCCGTGCGTTCATACATTTCAAACTCTGTCCCGCCACCATTTTCATCCCTCAGAATCTCCAGCGTCTTGGTCGTGCTTTCCGGATTCAGGACTTTGTTGTCCGAGCCGGAGAAGAGGAAGAAGGGGATACCTTTGAGACGACGGATGTTTTTAGATGAGGTGAGTGGGTGGAAGAGTGGTGCGTTGCCGGTGACGTGCCCAATGGTGCCCATTTTCATGAGGAGGTTGAGACAGGTCATGTTGACGCCGGAAAAGAAACGGTCAATTTGACGATGGGTGGCTTCGTTGAGGTTGTTGTGGTTCCAGAGACTGGGAGGTTATTTTGATTAGCGTTGTGTTTTATCTCAAGATTCAATTTCAATTCAATATCGTTGAAAAAGAAAAGTGTGATTGAGGGACAGGGAAAATACATACCGACCGAAAATCAACGAACAGCGATGACACGAAACGTTATTACAAATCTCACACCTCTTATCCGGATAGAATCTCAACAGCTGATTGACCGCTTGTTGAAAATATGAATCTTCCTTCGTACTACTGCAGCTGAACCAATTGCCGCCAAAGAATTTATATAACTTGTCAAAGGGAATGGGACCCGCGAGCGCCTTTGCCAGATTCAAAGTTGCCCACATTGGATTCATAAAGACTTGCGAGCAGGTGACTCCCAAGATCCAATTTGCGGGAATAGTACCATCTAGGAGTCCCGAAGAAAACGCCACAGAGCCCATACAATGGGCGATTGTATAGATAGGATCATGGCCATGATTTTTGCGGATGAATTGGAACGAGGCTTTGATATCGAGACGCGCGTCGAAGGTGGTCCAGTTATTTTCTGCGACCGCGAGCTGACAGATGCGATGGACGATGACGAAGCAGCGGTAGCCGGCTCGGGTGAAGTAGTTGATGGCATTTACCTCGATTGTTGGAAGCGCGAAGATCTGATGATCGACTGAGGCGCCGGGGATGAAAACGAGATTTTTGGTTTCGATGTTGGGGTTTTGGGGCTCCCACACGTGTAGAAGGGTCTTCACGTTGTCGGAGGCGACTATTTGAAATGTATCGTTAGGGGGGGTGGGGTTTATGTAGCCGGTGTAGGTGACGGATGGGTATTGAAGATATGTAAATGGTGCGAAGAAGAGATTGGCTGATTCTTTTGCGAAGTAAGTCATAAAGCTTGTGGTGGATTGAAGTCTAGACCAAAAGTTACGACCAAAAGCCTGGAGTGTGAAGATTTGCGATAGGAAATCTTTAGGCTGGATATGCATCATTCCTCTCCCTAGTACAGTCTCGTTTGCATCTTTCTCCGTGATGGTGACGTATAATGTTGATGCAGCAGTCCAGAATTTTAATGGCCCAAGAGCAACTGATGAATCGACGATTTTGAAACCATGAAAGTGTAATTGTTTTCCATTGGTAGAGGTCATATCGAAATCGTATGTTAGATTTCGAGTACCGGGAGCTTGATAATCGACGTTGAAGAGTTGGAAGTCTCCACGTTGAACCATAAAAGGACTACCGGGCAATGAAGCACAAACGAATGTGCCAGTTAACATAGCCGAATGATCCGCTCGATGAACAACTATTAAAGGAATGTTAGTAGTTGTATGACATTATGCTAAGGAGGAGTACATACTTCTACGTGTATCAAAAGTTTTGACACTCAAAAAGAACCTTGAAGCCTCGCAAAGTCCCCTAGCAGTCTTGGCAGCAATCTCGTAATCCTCTGGATGATCACCCTTCAGATTCTCTCCAATGTGAACGAATCCCTCCATCACCTCAGTGAAACCAAACCCGCTTGTCTTGAAATTTTGAGATTCATCAATCATCTTGGTAGCTTCTTCGACTTCAAAGTTTTGTGTGCTATAACTTTGTAATTGCATGGGTGCAAACTTCGGTTCGCCAAACAAATCTAACACACCATTGCTGGTATCATAATCAATACTAAGATTGAGATTCTTCGCGGCATGAGAAACTGAGCGTTCAGCCAGTGCAGTAATCGTTGCGAACGGATTGACGCCTAGTGCACAGGGAATAACAGCAGCATCGGAAACTATGAGACCAGGGTATGTCTCACTACCATCACCAGTGAGAAGTTCTCCAAAATGATTGGTAACTCCATATTGTGCGGTGTTATCCGAGCTCATGCAAGCACCTCCGATAGGATGAACGGTGATTTCTTGCTGGCCTAGTGCTGCATAGAATGGATTGTTGACGAACGTTCCACCGACAGCTTCTGTGGCTTCTTTGAGGACGTTGTTGATCTTCCTAACATGATCACTTCGACCCACACCAAGAAACTCAAGACATGGTTTATCATCTTTGAGAGTAAGGATGGCTTGATTGGTATCGTGGCTCATAACAAGATATGTTTGTGTCCTCTCAATACTACCCTTTTTGTAGTATGGACCCAGGAAACGACTCCCTGCAGATGACAATGTGTGCCTCAATCTCTCGAGAGTTGTCAAATCTGCTGGTGCTTCAGAACCTGGAAGCTTCTCAAGCATAAATTGAAATAGTGGAGCAAGTGCTTTAGGAATCGCACCCTCTTCGATAACATATCCATCCAAAACATTTGCATGGCCCTCTCGATTATCGATGATGCCTGTGATAGTAGGACCAACAGGATTATCTACCGCGGGGGATGCACGACCAATTGAGTTAACGTTCTCATCAGTGTTATAGCCAAAAGCTAACATATCTCCATTGCCACTCATGGATTTGCCTACTCTGTCGCTCATGCTCATTCCTAAGCTCCTACTTCGAAGAAGAATTTCTGTCGAGCCAATCGATCCGGCTCCAAGGAAAACACACTTCTTTGCATGTACCCACAGAAGGTCTTCGTAAATATTGGTCTTGAAAGATCCACGGTTGCTTCCATGCCACGCAAAGCATACGAGATAACCTTCTTGTTTAGGATCTGGATGTTTTTTAACATATCTCACTTCGCATTCACAGAACATTTCTGCTCCCCAGTTCCATGCATCTGAGAGATAGTTTACCAAAGTACTACTTTTACTTCCATCATTAACACCAGTACAATCCATACCCGTCAAAGCAGATGGATACATCTCAACTCCAGTACTATTTGGTCCTCCAAGGAATCGAGTAGTTTGTGGTGGGCGATAAAACTTCTCATGCATACCGAGAATTTTAGCCTGCTTCTCCAGCAATGTCAACTTGGGAAGTGCAGGCCAGTCTTCTGGATAGCTTTGAGGTTGTAAAACAGATGCAGCTCGATCATAGTATTCTTTTAGTGCTTTTTCCTCTCGCAATTCCTTTGGCCAACAATCCATAGCCAAAGTATCTTTGTCGGCTTCGAGAAATATATTGGCGTTCAAAAGACTTGTTCCACCCAAACCATTGGCTACGAAGGCATTTTGACCTTTTCCAAATATGAGATGATAGAGACCTGTAGGATCTCCCTCTTCCACCATCACACCTGGTAAAACTCCCGGAGCAAAATTTCCTGATACATGAAGTTCCTCCATCGCGTGCTTAGTGCCACTAGGATACTCTCCCGGCCATTTTTCCTTTCCCCTTTCTAAGAGACATACTGATTGTCCAGCTCTTGCCATACGACTAGCAGCAACTGATCCACCATAACCTGATCCAATCACCACTACATCATAAGCATTCCTCAGAAGCTCTACAGGTTTCGATATCCGAGGAAAGTCTCTGCTGCCAGGATCATCGGTATATGTCCGGATCTTGGAATGTTGTCTCGCTTGACCCCCTGATGCTGTGGTACGAGCACCAAAAGATTCAATTCGATGTGACTTATCAAGGTGTCGATGTTCCTCATCGCTTGAAGAATGCTCACTTGATTGTGTGTGACCATTGATATTTTGAAGATCATCAAGAGATTTACCTAGTCCACTATCTCCATGATAATGTTCATTTTGACCGTTACTTGAAGTAGTTCCATTTATACCATTTGATTTGTCTCCTTTCCCATTGGCGTTAATCCCGTTGCGCCGCTGATTACCGTTTGGCATGTTGGGAAACTCTAAGAGTTCAGATGTCGCCATGATGAGATTTGTACCAGTCTCGGTACACCGGTGGAAATCTGTCACACTTGAAACCTCAATTGGAGTATTGATAGATCAATAGTGCTACCAAATTTGGAGATCCAAGTGTCAATACACTCGCGCAGCAGGGGTTTCAGATGATCTACTGAAATCTTCAACAGATAACACTAAGTTTGAAGATATATATATGAGTAAACTTAGCAAAGACAAATTGAAAGGTAATTTTTTGGAACAAGAGAGAACAATAGTCTTTGTGAAATAAGTAGTATTTAAGAAAAGAATATAAGCAATATGGAGAAACGGCTTCGTTAGTATACTAGGGGGTTTCTAAGGCTGAGTAACATCAAGCTGAAAGGAATGTGGAATTGAGATATGATTCCAGCCACCAGGTCCCATGTCTCGTCTGAGCCGAGTATTGTACCTCTTTTCCCCCAGGCGTACATGACGACAAGCATTCATCAGGCTACTACTGAAGAAGTACTCGGAAATTGACCAATGAAAACGTAAGATCCGAAAATGTACTATGAATCTTTTCATACTTCAGTCAATTTCATGACCCGATACCAAGGAATATAGACTAGACAAACCAGACCTATTTTAGTTAATCGGCTGAAGTGTGGGGGCCGGTCACTCCATTTTATTGATGATAAAATCATTTGTATGTAAAATCATTTTTCAATCAGCCGCGGATGTAAGCAATTGAAAAAATCAAATCAGTAAGACGACCTGCTTTGTGGTTATTGGGCTTCTGAGATTGGTTGATGAAGGAGAAGTCGTGTGTGAGACAATCAGCCCTCAATTCTGCCGTTGCTTTCAAAGGTGCCATGACAAGAATTGGGGAAACTTATTCGAGGATCTGATCCTGACAGAATCGCTTTCCCCTCTATTTCCCTATTTTCTTCATCTCCTTTCCCATAATAGACGAGATGGATAAGAAGGTACCAATAATTGACGATAGCATCCCACCATCACATCTCGGGAAGAACGATGTGGCTTACAGCATGCAGCTAACAATGTGATAGACCTCATTGCCACCACATTAGGAACTTTGACTTCCTTTTGATATGATTTGATTGTGCAATCGGAATGATTGAACGCCGCTGGTGCACATCAATCGCGGCACATTTTCATCCCATGTACCAAGGTCTCTTGAGTTGAGCGAAATACGAGATATGACGGCTAGAATCAATTGTGAAGAAAATCTGATCCTAATTGATATCAATGCCTAGGAATCATCTTGTCAACGACCTCTTCTGTATCGCTCAACCGTTCTGTGTCTGAATAAGTCACAATGGTACTTTGTAGTCATGAAAGTGGAGAGTCAGCTTACGTGAATTTAGACTTGCTCTGCCTCATTATATGAGTCTCATCTCATACTTTGTAGAATTGGTAGAGAAAAGGTCCATGCTTGCAGTGAGATGACAGAAGGTTCAGTCCGTTTTTATTTGTGTCTCTGCTTGGTGGTGGAACATAGCCCTACCCGCCCAGAGGATCCCCAATAATAACATTGTTTCTACACAGTCAGCACCCAGATATGAATGTCGGTAAGATTGGCACGTTTATTCTTGTCCTTCCATTGCTCGCAGTGGTTCGTGTTTTGATGAATGAGGAGCGAGGCATCAACAAGGTCCTGCAAGGGGTTAATCTATTTTCGTAAGCAGAATCATGTGATTTGAATTTGGTCAAGATACAGTACTCAGGTGGGTGAGATGACTCGACCCCTTTCCGGGACTATACCGCTTTTGTGTTTTCAGCACCGAGATTGTCTACTTTCTGACCCCAACTATGTCCCTTTGAAATGTCAAAGATAACGTTTCTCTGCCTCTTCTCTCTGTGTCTCAATCTGGCATTTTCCACGCCCCATTTCCGGGTAAGAACTAAGAGAAGCTTGTAAGCCAAGAAACGTGGTTTACTGGTGGGGAATCCTTCGATCGTAGCGTTGCGTAGAACCTGAAGCGGCTCAATGTGGATACGAGTACCTAGCATCCGAGGTGCTGTATGTCAATGTGGGTCACAGAATGACTTGCTCATCGCGTTTTCTCGTCCTCCTGTCTGCGTCTGCGCCTCCTCCATCTTTGACCACGTTCTATTGTCGAGTCCGAGACTCCGAGTGCAGTTCATATGCCCTACCACCCCACTTACATCATGATATGTGCGTGTGCCTGTCAGAGTGAGGCTTAGGCTTATTGCGGGTTTTCATTTTTCCTACAGCGTAATGTCATATTTGCAAATCCTTCACCATCTAATCGCTCACCATAATGGAATGTGCTTCAAGTGAACTTATTCTGCGGCACAGACTAGGCTACTGATATCGGTAAATGCAAGGCAGAAAGTCAATTCTTGATCTTCGAACTTTTGTCGTCATCGACTTGATGAGTTCCTGTTAGTTCCGCAAGCCCGGTAGCAAACAAGGTAAACGACATGCATAGCGTAAGATAACAAAGCATCCGTTTCTTACAATACGATTTGCCAATATCCGAGAGAATGCTTCGTTCATGTGAAATAGCAAAGAAGTTACATTTCTGCTTTCTCTGGGTGTGGAAATACCGCTACTGTATTGGCTTATATATGGGAACAATCCAAATAGTACCAACAACAAGCTTACCATGATCCCCGCCAAAACCAGTGACGAGCCGAGCCATCGGTATGAAATATTACTGGTTGGTATGACTGTTGTTCTTATTGCAACCACATAGTAGCATCTCGGGTATGCAAGTACACAAATCTCGTACAGTCTGTATCATTCACCAAACAACAAACCGAGTCTACTGATGATTGAGACTATGTGAGCAGTGATATATCAAGACTCAATACTTGGTGATCACTGATTACCTTCTTCCGAAAACCTGCTTGCAATCTAAACATCTAATTCATATGCAAAGCATGCCTTCGGCATGTAAGGAAGAAATTCTGATCATGGTGCGGATATTGTACGAGGACGAAGCATTTGCCTACTGTTGCTCTGATCAAAACTGTATTTCTACAGTCGGAACATGCAACGCAGCCCATATCTTTCGGCAAGCAAACAACGACTTGATCAAATGAGTCTTTTCTTATCGTAAACACAACTAGCGTTAAGTGTTAACGTATACTAGCTTTTACTGTCGAGGAATGCAGAGATCTGGTAAACGACAATAATTTCTCAATTCACCTGATTTCTTAAAATCCTTCCCCATACGTATATTGTCCAGTGCTTAGTAGTAGTAGTAATAGTAATAGTAATAGTAATAGTAGTAATAATAGTAGTAATAATAGTAGTAATAGTAGTAGTAATAATAATAATAGTAATAGTAGTAATAGTAGTAGTAGTAGTAGTAATAGTAATAGTAATAGTAATAGTAATAGTAATAGTAGTAATAATAGTAGTAATAGTAGTAATAGTAATAGTAATAGTAATAGTAATAGTAATAGTAGTAATAATAGTAGTAATAGTAGTAGTAATAATAGTAATAGTAATAGTAGTAATAATAGTAGTAATAGTAGTAGTAATAATAATAGTAGTAATAGTAGTAATAGTAGTAATAGTAGTAATAGTAGTAATAGTAGTAATAGTAGTAATAGTAGTAATAGTAGTAATAGTAGTAATAGTAGTAATAGTAGTAATAGTAGTAATAGTAGTAATAGTAGTAATAGTAGTAATAGTAGTAATAGTAGTAATAGTAGTAATAGTAGTAATAGTAGTAATAGTAGTAATAGTAAGTCAACTACCCCACTTCCGACCACCCCCTGTTTCCGACCACCTAAAAAATTCATATTATCTACACTTAAAACTTTAATAACTCAATAACTATTGAACTTCAATGAAATCGCCTGTAGAATCACTTTCTATAGCACTAGAGCTATCATCTACCTCATCTTCACGATCTCCAGCTTCAATTTGTGTACGCCTTATAGCTCTAATCCCTGCGAACTTCGAATTTGGAGATACCACAACCTTTCGCCTTTTTCTAGGTAATGCTTCATCTAATTGATATTCTAGCTTTCTAATCTTATTCTCTGCCTCTAAGAGTTTATAATCCTTAGCATCGAATCCTTTTATAATCTTGCGAAATAGTAATCTTCGTGTTGGCAAATCGATCTCCTTCTCTTGAATCATTATATCTCTATATTTTCTGATATCGGCTCCTTTTTGAGGGGGTTTCCATTGAATAAATGATGAATATATATTCCATTGAAGAATAGGATCATCATCAGATTCAGGATTAAGTGATAAAACCTCTCTATTGCTATTTTCAAGCAAAAGTCGACTCATAAGAGGTTTAGCCATATTTTTGGGCCAAAGACCACTAGCTTGCCACCCAGACTTGATATTTTGAATAGTTAAACCTTCTATTCTAGCCTTCTGATAGCAAGAAAGGAAATTGCGCTTTCCAATTGGTGAGGAATCGGATAATAGACTTAATTTATTAAGTTCGATTCGATATGCACTTTTTAGGGGTGAGAACACAGATAAATCGAGTGGTTGTAGTACGTGTGACGTATGTGGTGGGAGAAGTAAGAGATATATGTTGTTATTAAAGCATTCTAACATAAATGCTGTAGTTTCATGGCTTCCGTGTCCGTCCAAAATGAGGAGTCTTGAATTTTCCGGCTGAATAGGGGTAGTTTGAGGGATATAGATCTTTTTCAGCCATTCTAAAGCTGTAGCATCTGTAGTCCATCCATTTTCTGTAGCGGTAAAGTTCCAACCCTTGAATAGAGTCAAATCTGTTGGAAACCATTGTTGTTGAACTGATTTTCCCTTATATATTACAAGGGGAGTAATGCTTTTTCCATTGGCTGAAATGCATTCTATAAAAGAGGTCCAAATTCGAGATCCAGGTTGCTTTTTTTGAATAAATCTTCGATCAGTGCTTCCTACTACTAGTCCATTAAGACCCTGACCCTCCATTATACCTGCTTCATCCATATTCCATCTGTTGGCCGGCTTAATAGCCTTGATTTCAGGGATTGCGAGGTTCCGGAACCACTTCTTAATAATATCAGATGTAGCACCTGAAACTCGTGCAGAATCGATTTGATGTTGCTTCTTAGTTCCAATATTAGGATGCCTTCGAAAAAAGCTATGTATCCATTTCTTTCCAAGTGAGGGATCCTCCCCTCGTACAATAAGGAGGTGCTCTGCCATCTCTCTGATTTGACGATGTGTAGGGCTAGTACCAAGAGCTTCCTGTACTAATATCCATTCTGCTAGTCGATTCTCCTGAATTGGAGATAACTTTTGAAGTATTTGGGCGCCTTTTTGATGCGAAACTCCACCATATATTCGATCGTGAAGTGTGGTACGTGGAACACCATAATCCAAGCTAGCTCTTCGTATGCTTGCTCCATTTGTAATCGCTCTAAGAGCCTCTGCGATATCTTCTTCGGTATATCTATTCTTCATATCACAATTATAATAATATCAAAATTTCAAATCAATTGATTAAAGCATTGTTGAGTTATTCAAAGTATAAATTTTATAATTACTCAAAGCGGTGTGGTTTTTGAGGTGGTCGAAAAGAGGGGGTGGTCGGAAAGTGGGGTAGTTGACTTAATAGTAATAGTAAATTCTTAATCGATTCAGTCTATCTATAGCTACAGTCTTTAGTATAGATGATTTGTGTCTTTGAAATCTTCAACAGCAGCGCTGTTTCTCAGTTCTCGAGTCCTACACGTATGGAGAATAAAGAGAATGGAGAAATTGGGTATATAAACAGTTCATGCCAGGCTTTCAAAAGAGTAGAAACCAAGTAAAGAGTCTATAATCAATTAATACAGGTATTAATACACTATAGCTCTCGCGTTTTTGGTGATACATTACGGACATGGAAGTAGATTTTGAAAAGACTTCCAGGAGTTTTATGAAATTTTAAGGGAGCTTCTTAGGAAGGCTCTAGGAAATAGTATGCTCTATAATATATATACTAACAGCTGAAACCTTGCGGAATTGAAAGAAGAAGTGATACCAAACCTTGACAACAATTCCACTTTCAAAACAATAACAAACAATAAAATCCTATTCCCACAGATCTTCTACCTCGTAGACACCTCATCAAACTTCAAATCATCTGTACATCATAGTGACCGAAATTGCAATCATCACAAACACCCCCCAAAGTTATTGCACATCATGAGCTATTTTCTAAACCCGAGTCTCAATAAGTCTAAAGAATTATCTACAGTTGTAACTCAACTACTCAAATAGTAACAGGAAAGATCTTGAAAAGTTCGGGATTTTTCATATGGGAGTGAAGTATGAATGTACTGGAATTATTTGATAATAAGAAATGCGATAGCCAATAGTTACCTACCTAGTCAAGGATGAAAAGAGCGAAGCGAAACAGAGTGTATGTAATAAGTGAGGCTCTGTCTGAGATCCTCTGGCCAATAACGAAGAAATCGGAGAATGACGAGCCAAGGGGCCGACGGAGTTGATCTAGTATCTTTAGAGAATCTTCTGCTCTAAAATGTGTTTCTATGGAGTATGTGTATGTATGATTTTTGGAGTCGATGGGGAGGATGAAAAATTATCGTCTCGCGGTGTGCAAAAGTTTCAACAGTGAAAATACACTAAATATGTGATTTCTGGATGACAATAGAATCAAACTGCTTTTCACTTCTAAAAGCAAAACAACTACATCATATACCCACACTTCAAGTGATACTCATAATAATCTATCATTCACCCAACCAAGAAAAACTCGTCATTAGTACGAAGTTATCAGCTGCCTAATCAGGCAATTGAGAAGTTAGCATGTGTTTCTACAGAGCGCTCGAATGTTGATGAGGTATATATATACACACTATGATTTACTATCAAGTCAGAGTGTATGTAGGTTTCCGATAACATTGTGGAATTCCCAGATGAGTATGATTAATTATTTACAATTTCCACACACTGTAGCAGGGAGGAGGGAGGGAAGCGGGGGAATAAGTCCAAGACGCAATATAAAAAGAAGTATCTTGGTATCTCTGACGGACATATAAAATAAAATATCAGAGTTCGTTCATAATTCAGGATTGATACCTTTCTCAAAGATAACTTTTGAGGTATCTAGCAACTGTATATAGGAATAGACATATAGTGTGTGTGTCAATATGGTACATTGGATGGAAATTTCGTACCAAGCAAGTGGCAATGATTTTGAGCCTAACGGCAGTGATCCTGACGATAAAATATGTCAAAGATTCATATAATAACAACAACCCAGCTTTTTGACAAGGGAGATTTCGACAATCAACAAGACTTGCGAGCGTCCATTTATAAGAAACACATCTGCAATATCCACTTCCCAATCTTCACGGCTTGAATCCAAATTTCTGTTCGATCCCTGTAAATTTTCTGAACAATGCCGAGATAATATAATGAGCAGCCAGATAATACATCTACTTTTCAAATCTACAAAGTACAAGCGAGATCTCAAGATGATACCTGCGACGAAAACATACACTATTCCTCAATTTCATCTCATCTGATCTCGTACATCCAACCGACTATCCAATCACCCCGAATTCTCCTTCTATCAAACCCCTCCTCCCCTCTCCGTCTTCCCCAGTCTCCATCCCATCAAACTCACGCTCACACAACCCCGCCAAACCTACCCCTCCTACCAACCAGTATCAAATCCCCACAACAAACACTCAGTCCCAGTAAACAGATACTATACAGCCTCCCCCCTAGCCTCCCTCCCACCAAGCCATGAATCCGTCAACAAAGCAAACCAAACCAAACCAAGACAGTTCTGGCACTCAGATCAGAATCGGAAAATCGATATCATTTCAACAATACAAGTTAAAGTTTCAAGTAATCGTAAATTGTGTAATGGATAAATATAGAAAGATTAGCGCTCTAAGTCGCGAAGAACCATTTATTCACAATCCCGTTGTTGACGTTGCTGCACTAGCAGCGACAATACCAAAGTGGTTGCAACACAAAAGAATGGCAATCGAGTAAACAAAGATCATAAGAACTAAACAGCAGCAGAAAAGATAAAGATGCACTTATGCAACTCCATTCACCACAATCGTCGAATTATGCTCATACACCGACTCAGTTCGTACGAGCTCAGCGCTGTAGTTTTCAGACCCACAAGGATAAACACTTAAAAAAAACCAACCATTAATGACATTCATTACAACTCTCTCATCATCTATCCATATCTCCATCTAGAAACTACGCTAAAAGTCCAAATAAAAGACCACACCTCTTCCAATACTCCGCCGCGCCATTAACTATACGTTTCCTTTCTCTCCCTTCGAGATCTAGCTTTGCCTCCACCTCATCCGCTAAGTTCTTAAGCTTGTTCTCTTGATCATCTAATTGTGATGCTAAAGCTTGTTGTAAGACAAAGATATCAAATAGTGATTGCTTTAGTAAATCCTTTTGTTTTTCTTCATCTACTTCTCCAACCGGAGTAGGAGCAGGAGCAGGAGCATCCTTTTCTTTTTCCTCGGTATTTGTTTCAGGGGCTCCGGTAGGAGAATCAGTTGATCCCTTCCTAGTCTCTTCTTCCTCTTTCAAAACCATACTCCATTGATCTTCAACTTGTGAGTTCAGATGCGTTTTCAACACTTTGACAGCAACAGGACTCCATAGATCGGCTCCAGCATCAGCCATAGCAGTTGATAAATCCCTCATAAATTTAAACGTAGTTGGGGAGGGCTGAACAGGAAGTTCCGGTGTGCCTTCCCATAATGCTCTACCTGCAACCTTTTTTTTCTTGAGAGATTTTGCAAGAGTTAAGACGGGGTTTTCTGAGACCATACCTACAAGATTTTCGTGCAGTGGTGGGACAAGTGAGATTCCAAACTTTTGTAGTGCAGGAATACTAGGTAACTCTGCTCTAATATCTCGTAAAATGCGGAGAATATATACCGATATTTTCCCGATGGATTTGTTATCTTTATGCTGCTCCACGAGTGATGCGATCTTTGTATGTAACTCCTGGAACGATTTTTCTAAGCTTGAATCGAGATGATCTTGTAGCATTTGTGGATCTTCCTTGCTAAGAAGATTTTGTCGTGATTCGAGACTTTCATCATCTTCCATATCTTCCAAATCATCATCCCATCTTTGTTTCTTCAATTGATCAATATAAGTACCAATTTCCTCATTAAGATGTCTCCAAGTATGAAAACTGTTAACAACTCTCGAAACAGCATCGTTGCGTCCGAACGTGCGAGCAAGTATGTCTTGTTTGAAAATATTACCACCATTGCTGAGTTCGGTTGCCATCATATCTTCATCCCAAAGACTTGGATGTAGATCAGTGATTCCTTCTTGCCATGTTGCCAATGTCGACTCTATCTCTGTCCCTACTAGATGAAGTTTACCAACTCTAGTTTCCAATAGTTCTACAAGTCGTTTATTTATAACGTCTCGCAAGCCATCTAGAAGTATAGAGGGATCGAATCCTTTTGCTTTTCCCCCATCCCTAATCCACACCTCCAAAATCTGTGTTCGTAGTTCGACAACCACTTTGAAGTCCAAGCCCCCTTGAAGAGTCTTCGAAAAGCCTTCCAGTAACACTTCTGACGCTTTCTTCGCCCAACCTTTCAGTGTCTCATCTGCCAACGACCCTTCCAAATCATCATGCCGAACATAAGGTGTGAAGTAAAGAATTTCATCACCAAACCACCTTTCACAAATATCTAACCTCAATCCCTCCAATTCCCGCATACTGTTATCTTTCAGTAAAGGTTTCGTCTTCAGCGCAACCAACGCTGCACTCAGCCTCCTTGGGACTAAAGCTTGTACATCTAGTAAAGTTCTCGTATATATTTCCAAAGCTCGTAGAACAACTGAGGTCTGTTTGTTCGACTCCTCTTCATCGTCAAACGCTAAAGCCATTGCCTCACCACGAACATTTAAGAAATGTCGCAAGACGTCTTTCGCGCCAGAGCTAGTAGCTAGACTGTATGCGCAAAGCGCCTGTACCAAATCGTCTCTATCTGCACCATCTTTAATGGAAACCAGTGTCTTCTCAACTGCACGTAACAATCGTTTCGTCAAAACCGACCTCTTCTTCTTCGCTTCTTCGACAAATTGCTTATCTCCCGTATTCTCCAAACTCTTCGCCAACAACCGACTCAAAACTAACACTTTCGCAGCAACAACTAACCCCTTCCCTCTCGCTCCATCCCCATCTATTCTTCCAGGTCTCCTCAAGAGCTTCCCAACTACAATCCCACACACACCCAATACCTTCATCCTAGCCACAATCCGCATTTCCTCACCCTTCTTCCCATTCTTCATTTCACCCTGTAATTTCCCCAATCCGCCAACCATTCCAACCAACACATTTCTCCCACATCCTTCTCCTACTTTGCCTAACCTTTCCTCTACTCCACTGATATCCTGTCGCATCTGTAAGATTTGCTCGGCGGTTCCAAGTAATTGTCTATAACTCCCTCCAACCAGTGTGCGCAGACGTGCATTTTTCTCGTCAAGCTCTGTAGTAAGATCGCGGTGGAATTGGCGAATCTGGGGAAGCGGATATTTGAATGCTTCTGAGGAGGTCAAGCATGTTGTAGTGGAGAGGGGAATCGTAGTTGCCATTTCGGCGTTTGACAGTCTTTGTAGTTCGTATTATATCTGGTTATTCATGAATTGCGGATTCATGTATATTGGGAATTCATAGAATTCATAGTCTGTTTCGTATCATTATTCGAGGTTCTAGACTTCGCATATCGCATGTGTCAAGGGCTGTCGATGAAGCTCTGGTCTGCATACTTGTTCTCGACGTAACCTTGTAGTCCGTGCGTCAGCCTTCCTGCAAGGCTGACAGGGTTTAAAGCCTTACCTTCCTAGATCTTTTTCCTCTGTCATCATGAATTTCCAAATTCCAAACCATACGCAACGATGATGCTTCCACGCAATTTGAGTCTCCTAGAATAAGAAAATCCTCAAAACCCAAAGACAAACTTTTGAGCCATCATCCCTTTTCAATTCCCTCGAAAATGAACATATTAACCCCAAACCCACATCATGCATCCCTCCTCTCACTCACTCAGCTCCTCCACCTCACACACCATCGCAACAAAAATCAACACCGTCTCTCAAAATGGTACATATCCTTTGGAATCTTCCGCCGCCAAGTATCTCGTCTCCTATCTATCATCCCAGAACATGTGATGGAATCATCACGTGGAAAAGTGAAAGGGAAAGCTCGGGAACGAAAAGAGAGGGAAGAGAGAGAATTACAGAGACTGGTTAGATTTATTCAAGAGGAAGTGGTACCGGGATGTTATCTGTAAGTTCTTTTTCTTCGTGGTTGGATTGGAGAAGTAGAGATAGTGAAGGTTGTGGGAAATTACTAATGAATGTGAGGAATAGGGCATTTAGTCAATTGGTAGCCAATAATCAATATGCTACTTTAGGATTGATGTTAATGGGATGTCTGGCCCGATTATATAAAGTTCTCGGTGCACTGAGAGTTTTAAATGCAGAGGAAATTGCAGAACAAGCAGGAGTTGTAAATGAGACGCCGCAATTGAACGCGGCAGAGATGGAAGAAGATATGGGCGAGAAGATCGTACGAGACGTTCCAGTTCCAGAGGTGGAAGATAACCAAAAAGTGGAAAGAAAAGAGGAAGATGACACTGGCGTTGAGAAAGCGAAACCAAAGAAGAGGAAACAGGAAGGTAAAGTAGTGGAGCTGAAGACTTCTAAGTTAGCATCATCAGATTCGATGCCGGCGAAACCACCTAAGAAGAAGAGAAAAAAGAAGGGTGGAGACGCTATCGAAGATTTGTTCGCTGGTTTAATTTAATTCCAGGGATAATTAGTGAATTTGATACCCCTATCTGGCAATAATACAAGCGAGTCAATTTTGTTTCACGTTGAGAATCTCGAAAATCTTATGGGATTCAAGTCGTGATAACAAAAACTGATCTCAAGTATCAGAATCGTTCCAAACATTTCAAAGCTCTACTACAGATTTATTTGATATTGACGAAAAGTTGGCCTGCTTCCATTTTGACAATAGTCTTCAACCTTCTTACCCGCCTATCGCTAAAGAATAGAATTTCTCTAGATTCTCCTCTTCTATAACACTTTTCCTACAATCCTGCTACCTCCTCTTAACTCAGCATCCTCCCTAAAGACCTCAATCCTCCACCAACCAATAAATTACCTCCCAAATGCATCCCTGCACTCCAAGCCATGGTATACAAAAATTTGGGACTAAAAACTGTCCAAATAAAAAGGTGCGTTCTCAATACCGTACAGGCTATCATCGTCGCCGTCAAACTACTCGTTGTGAACATCGTTAAAAGGGTTATATGATTACTCCAAACGTTCTTTCGTTTCACTCCGTCCTTCTTCCATAACTTCATGAGCAGGAGATTACCAGCTGAAGTGGTGTAAAGAGGGCCAGCCCAATTAGAGACGAATATCAAAACGCCGACTGCGAAGACGTTGTAGGAATCAACGCCATTATAGGCAGATGAGAGATCAATCGATGAAATGGCATTTGAGTTTCCAAGAGCGAAGAAGGAGGTTTGTTGCAGGAGAAGAGTGGTGGTTGTGATCTCTATGAGGGAGAGATCAAGGGTTGAGAGGAGTGAGTATTGAAGTTCAAAGACTAGAATCAAGGGGATGTTGGTTGCGCGAGTTTGGGTTATGAGAAGAAGGACTATGTGATCATGAATCGTGCGCATGGGAACTGGAATTTGGTTAGTTACAAGAGAACTTTGTAGTGGCGCTGAAGAAAAGGAACTTACCATTCTGGCGTTTACCTGATAGGCTAAAACTAGATAATACGGTGTATACTAGGCAAGATGCAATACCAATAAAAACTAATCTTGCTCGAAGAACAAGTGGGATACCAGTATCATTGTCTGCCATAGTCTTTGCTATACCTGCAAGAAGTTCGGGTGAATCTTCATTTGTAAATGCAAGTTTGAATGTAATTGCTGCGGTGGCCAAAATTGTCGAAATAGCACCAGCAAGAATTTGTGGGAAACGAGGAAAGCCTTTACTGGCGAGTGATTGAAGGTTCCAAAGATATGTAGCGCCCACAAGTGACCAGAGAGTCAATCGATGCTGAGAGAAAAATGTTCGAGCGATATCAGGATCGCCAGCGAATTTCTGACCTGTTTGATTCCAGCGTCTAGCAATTCTGGTGGCGACGAGAATCATTACGGAACTGAAATTTAATAGCCAAAGTCCATGAGATTGACGACGTATACTAGAAATTCGTTAATTTTGAATCAAGGGGCAAGATTAAGAGAGCCATACTTCTTGATCGATAAGAGAAACAGCCACCCTGTAGTCGTCCAATACCAGAAATGCTGTTCCTCTTCTACATAACTACTAGCAAACATCATAATACCGTAGAACGAGCAGATAGCTATAAATGGACTGCTGGCTTTGAGATTGTTCACAATGAACGGCCCTGCCGCCACCCCTGCCATGATTGAAGCCAAAGCAGCGATAACTTGGCCAGTAACCAACTTCTTGACATCGTAATTACTAGCAGTACCACTCATTAAATCTTGAGCTTCCTTCAACCACTAAAATTTTGTTAGATATTGAACGTGGTCATGAAGTAAGACCTACTTTTGTGACAGCTGCGACCCAAACAACGTGATCTTGCTCGTTAGCTTGGAGACCAACAAGGCCTTGCGTAATGCTTCTCCATTGGCATGCCAAATCATCAACACTACTTGATAGTTGGTGGCACTTCTCGGAAGGCCCATCGTTTTCAAATGATGGAAATGTTGCAGTAACAACGCTGAGAATCTGTCTAGCATTTCTCAATAAAATCTGAACACGGTCGTTTCCTATTGAAAATTAGCGAACGAGCTTGACTGTGAACTAAACGAACATACTTTCAGGCCAGAATAGTAGGAAGTCATCAATGAATGCTCCCAAATTATTTTTTGGAACAGGAAATCCAAGTAAAGCTCCAAGTGTAGGAGCAATATCAGACTGTTCAACAGTTTTGTAATACTGAAATTCTTCTTCAAATGGAGCGGGTACCTCAAAATTCTGACGCTGGTGCCTAAGGTCCTTAAACATTGGTGACATGAAGACAAGAGCTGGGGAGGTTTCTCCTGGAGCAGATCCACCATGATTACCAGCATCATTCATTCCGTGGTCACCACATAACACTAAGAGGGTCGAGCTCAGGTAGTTTTGAGCTTCCATATTCTCATAGATTAATCGGACAATACCATCCATCTCTTGCTGTTTGGGAATCATATTCGGGCTAGTAAAGCAATTAGTCTCTCTTGTAGAAATTTCACAATGGCAAAATCTCACCTCCGTGGACCTGCTTTATGACCAATATGATCTAGTCCAAGGTAGTGGAGAACCATAGTATTCCAATCATCCTTCATTAACTCCTCCGGAACATGTCTGGTCACATTATTGTCCACTTCAGTGAAATCCTAACAGAAATTTATATTCAGCTACATTCATTCTATGTACAGTCTCAGCCACTGGATGACTGACCGAAACAAAGAAGCTTGAAGTTCCATCTGCTCTGTCAAAAGTTTCTGGGAATAGCTTCAACCAAGTGTCATCTCCATACATGACCATCTTTCCTCCCCCTTTGGCTTTCATTTGTGCTAGCCATGTATCTTGAGTCGCCAGAGAAGAGGATGTATCGGATTCAGCGAAATTTAGAATTACGTCAAGGAATGAAGGTATCGAACCCGTTGTTATAGCTTTTATTCTTGGCATAGTAATGGTAGGAGATGTCGCATGAGCTGTGAATGGAAGAGCTGCGCCATTTGAAATAAGACTGTGGAAAGAGTTAGTATGGTTCAAACAAGCTTGCAGATCTGCAATCGACCTTTGAGTAAATTGGAATCCTGAGTTATTTGAGAATACAAAGTCGCTGTTAAGGTTAGCTTTCATGTCAAACTCTGCTTCAAATCTTCTACCTTCTCAGCGCATCAACAACCATAAAGATGACCTTATCGAATGGAGCTCCCGGAGGAGCACCATATCCCAGAGACTCATACTGTGCCAATCCAGATAGAAAGGGCTTGTAAGGAAAGAAACCACTAGCAAATATCAATATAGCAATTGGAATGAGAACATTTGCTACCACGAGCAAAGAATTTCGTATTCTTGAGGCCATCTTGTGCCTTTAAGTCCTGACCCATTGATTGTTTGTGTGCAATCAATGATATTTTAGCTTAAAAATGCGAGAACCTTGTAGTTCAAACTATTCTTTGCCATTTGAATTCATTCAAGAGAATAATTTAAGAAGTTCGTATTGAGAGAAGCTAGGTGTCAGGTTGACGAACGCGTTTTGGCGTCTTGGATAAGAAATCCTTATCGGTCGACATGGATAAATCAGATATTTTTTGTGCAATGCATGTGTGAGGGGAAGGGTCTTTTGTATACTGGGGACGGTGGAAAGGTTGAAACTTTCAAATTCTTGGTACAATCTAACGTCTCGAAGTCCTCCAAACTACTCTTCAATTTTATCTGCCAGGAGGTGTAACAAAACTCTCACCATGAACTCCGTGCCCCCCAAAACCAAATAGTCCGTTGCGCCTATAAATTATAATTGATTTTCGACTTTCAACCTCTCAATTCTCCTCAATAGATCTTTTGCTTTCTACCGCCTCCTACTTTCTTTCCGTTCTTGTATGTAGTAAAAGTCATCTGGGACTTGCGACTGCTAACTCTTCTCTTCGAGATACGGTTCTTTGACTTGGAGCCAACCTTGCTGATAGCATCTACCTCCATTTCTGCAGTTTAATGTGTCAGTCAAAGATTCGAGTAGGCGCTAGGTTCTAGAGTCTTAGAGTACCTTCGGATGGCCTTTCTTGAGCTGCGGCGGTGGATTTCGAAGTGTCTTTTGCAGATGCTAAATGAAACATTAGAGAACAAATCCTTCAAAAGGAATGTTGACTCCATACCCTCTTCGCCCTTCCCTTCTTTTCCTACCATGTCCACATCTTCTGTCTTCGCTGATGGCTTTGGCTGCGAAATCAATTCCATAAGTTTCGCATTCAACCTCTCTGCTCGTGCATTCTCGACCGGACCAAAGACTTTGGCTTTCAAGGCGGAGTTGTTTGCCTTGATAGAACTTGAGCGCGCGCCCTTAGCCATTGTTGTGTGTGGGTATGATAAAAGAGAGTATTACAAGAGATGGTAGAGTATTGTTGAATGTTGTGGTAGAGTGTAGAAAAATCGATGTAAACTTCTCCCAATAGCGCAATGAATGATTTTGATAGATCTCCATTCACTCACTCACTCAATTAATCTTTTATCTTAGCGGCAAAATCTAAATCCAATAAATTTATTCTGCCAGCTACTCACTATTTACCGCCTGCCTACTTGAGTTTCGTGATCTTCTTCCATTACGACTCGGAGTTGAACATTGAATTTCACAATTTATTCTACGACAAGAAAGGCGAAAGAGCAAAGGAGCATTCGGAAGAACAAAAACAAAGATCAATTTGTTGCCTTCGTCAATACCGTAAGGAATATCGAAATCGTACTCTTTACAATTTCACATCTGTTCACCATTTCTAAGAGTTTCCAAACTCCTCAAAACTAATTGTTTAGCTTGTTCAGCACCATCCAAGGACAGGAAATGGCCTCGATGGGGGGTGGTAGTTTCCTCGACCCAGAACCATATGTACGCAAGGTGAAAAATGGTGGAATGCTCAACCAAACACTGAAGAACATATGTCTAGCTGAGGATATGAAAGTAAATGGTGTCAAGGCAGAATTACAGACAAGAATTGTTGACAGTAAGTTGTTTGCATCTTGGAGAGGTTGATAATCGCATCGTGAATTGCCGCACTGTCGTAGTCTCATACTATGGTCTGCCGGCGCTGCGATTCTACAACAGCTTACCATAAGAGAGAACGAAGCTGACAATTTATTTCTTTCGCTATAGGAATCAGATTCTATGCGAATGCGCCAGATGAAATCAAATTCAATCGGCTAGGACGTATTATAGATCATCCAGAGATAGTGGCTGCTGGAGTGCACTCACGTCCATTTCAAGGATCAGCTTCTCCAGCTGCCAATTCGATGTCCAACGGTGCAACAAACTATCCAGCATCTAGAGCAGCTATGCAGCCATATAAGCCGATGGGTTATGGAATGAGTATATGAGCCCACGATATTAGGATTGTGCGCCCTGTCTAATTATTCATAGAGCTTGAATTTAAACCAAGTCCATTTTACGATATCGTCGAGCAAATTGGAGAGGTCAAATTGTGTGATGGTAAATACGCTCCTTGCCTGGTTTTTATCTAAGGTATGCTAATCATGATTAAATAGCCATGAATCAACATCGCCATACCGTCAACATACCAGTCAAAGCTCAGAACCATCCGATCTTGTCCAAAGCTCACAACGACCCCACGTTGAGAGTAATGATTTTCTGCGCGAGCGAAGGCAATGGAGGACAAGATATTGCTTTTCCTCATCAATCAG
Organism: Botrytis porri; assembly: GCF_014898465.1. Lineage (NCBI taxonomy): Eukaryota > Fungi > Ascomycota > Leotiomycetes > Helotiales > Sclerotiniaceae > Botrytis > Botrytis porri. Next base: position 1,461,996 of record NW_024066086.1, on the reverse strand, counting down.
AGGTCAAAGTGAATGGAGGAGACGTAAAGGCAAATTTGAGAGGATTGAAAAACAAGCCTGGATCAACTCGACCGGTTGATATCACCAAGGAATTGAGGTTGAAGGTTCCTGGATATCAAAATACCGTCGAGATGACCTATGCGTTGACTACAAAGGCAGGTCTCAATGGAGCTTTCGTATCATCAGAGGTGAACAAACACCACGCTATCCCACCATGTATTTCTCCAGGATTTACAATGTGTTGTTTATTGACTTTTGTACCGCGAAATTGCAGTGCTAACAAAATTTCAGAAATTCTATTTGGTTTTATATCTGGTCAAGTTAGTTCCCGTCCCAGACTTGGTCAAGCGATTACAGGCTGGCAAGAAAATTACCAGGGAATCAGTGATCAACGATAGTAAGATGCCCTTCCGTCAATATTTTTGTTCTGAAACCTAATTTTATACAAGTGGTCAATAAATCACGAGATGCGGATATTGTAGCTACTGCCTCAGTTCTATCATTGAAGTGTCCATTGTCAACCTTGAGAATTGATTTGCCTATCCGATCAATATCGTGTAGGCATAACCAATGCTTCGATGCTACTTCTTACCTTCAATTACAAGAACAAGGACCAACTTGGCTATGCCCAATATGCAACAATTCTGCGCCTTTTGAGACATTAGTGGTTGATGAGTAAGTTGATTATCCTTTCATGGGTAGGATCAAGTTTGCTGATAGAGTTTAAAGATATGTAAAGAATATATTACAAAGCACCTCAAGATCCGTTGATCAAGTTACAGTCGAACCAGAAGGACAATGGAAACTCTATAATAGACCCGATGCCATATCATCACGCCCCGGTGTAGCTTCAAGCGATTTCTCTGATGACGATGATGACTTGATCGAAGTCTCGCCAGTTGGAAGGAAAGCCAGTACACCAATTACAAAAAATGGTACTTCGAACGGCACTTTACATCAAGCACAAAGTACTCGCAACTCCTTATCGGCAGCACCATCTAATCGATCTAATCCATTAAACCCATCAACAGGTGGTAAAAGACCCATCTCGGAAGTTATTGATCTATGTAGTAGTGACGAAGAAGAATCACCTGCAAGACCTCCACCGAAAAGACAAATGACTTCGTCATTCTCTGGACCAAGTTATTTAAGCGGTGTAGCACCTGTTCCTAGATCGAATTACCTAGATTCTTGACTAAAAAAGCGTTAGCTAGGGAAAAGTAGATTCATAATATCTTTGCTTTTTAGCATCCAAGATTTCTTTTCGAACCTGTTTTCCCTAGCTGCCTAGTTCATTGTACGATATTTCTTTTAATTCTTGAACATGGTTGGTACGATACGAGATGGGCGTTTGGGAGGCTATGATGACATTGTCTGGAATATTGCTTCGGTCTGCACCTGGTTGGGATGAATAGGTTGGATTACCAATGATTTGCTTGACAAGCCATGGGAAATACAGCGAATGGAGTTTCTATGGTAGGAGGGATCTGGGAAGATAGGGAAGAACACATAATTTGCAGATTGCTAGTCGCTGGTTTACGAACTGGCTACCTAGTTTCTCCTGGAATCAATGGATGTATGAGATGCGTGCCGTGAGCTTTGGGCTTTGAGTAGCAGATTGGGGGGAAGAAGGGCAGATCTACATAGGTATCTTCGAGGACGCTCGTGGAATATGAAATATACTTAAAGGACGGTGCTCTTTCGATGATGAGTGATGGTGTGATTTAATTCGATGCATTGCTGTGAGGGATAAAGTTTTGTTTCGATGAACACATATAGATTAAAACTTCCTGCGTAATATGGCCCTGTCACTCACTCGCCGGTTCGAATGAATAGATGTGTCGTAGGGATATGCCGATCATCTAGAAAAGAGGACGAGAATTACTACTTTTGAACTCGGCATTTTATTATCAATGGAAAAACTTTTGTAAATATAGTATAGAGACCGTGTTCATATCAAACATTTCCATATCTCCCCAACTAACAACCTCGCACTTATCCACCTTTGAATACTCTCACTTCCTCTCCGCGAATTCATGAATCCACGCCGCCAACTTCTCCGCTCCCTCCAGCGTAATAGTATTATAATTACTAGCTCTAATACCCCCAACACTTCTGTGACCTTTCAACCCCGTCAAACCTCTCTCCGTGGCACCCGCTAGGAAAGACTTTTCGGCATCGGTGATATTTTCCGATGCGGTGACGCGGAAACAAATGTTCATTCTTGAGCGGACGGAGACGTCGGAGACGACTTTGTAGATGGAGGGGTGGGCGTCGAGGGCGGAGTAGATGAGGGTGGATTTTTTGTTGGAGAGGGCTTCTTGGCCTGCAATGCCGTCGGGGTAGGTAGAGAGGAGTTTTTGGAGGACGAGTCCAGCGATGTAGACGCTGCGGTGGGGTGTTAGTGGGAGATTGGGTAGGGGAGGGTGGGGTGGGGAGGGAAAGGGGGAAGAAAAAGATGGAGAAACTTACTCAAATATGCTTAGGGTGTTGTAGAGACTGTTGTTCTTGGCGATTGTTTCGTAGGAGAGAACAATGGGGCCAATCGGCAACCCAAGTTTGCGTAGGAGAGTTGGAGCAGGTGTTGCGACGACAGGGGGAAGGAGATTCTTCTTAATGATTACCACGGTGATTCCTGTACTTCCCAAGTTCTTCTGTGCACCGAAAAAGACGACGGAGAAATTCTCGACGGGAATTCGTCGCGAGAGAATATTGGAAGACATATCTGCTACTACGATAGGTTCATCTTCTTCTCCATTTGGCTCTAGAGATTTTGGGAAGCCGGGGAACTCGACTCCATCGACCGTTTCATTGTCGCAATAGTATACCATTGCTGGATTTTTCGAAAGCTTCCAATCTTTTTCCTCGGGGATCTTTCCAAATTTGCCATCATTGATCTTTCGTCCATCTGCGACAATATTGACATGTTCTGCGCCTACCAATCTCGCAGCCTCCTGACTAGCTTTGAGAGACCATGAACCCGTAACCAAATAATCTATTTTAAGCTCCTCATCCACCGCCTTCTGAAGTTCCTTTACCAGCGCATCTTCTGGAATATCCTTATCCGACGTAATTCCCAAGCTCTTTAGAATCTTTTGTTTTCTCTTCTCGACCCAGACTCCAACTAAATTGTATATCGTTGCGGAAAACTCACCACTGCCACCTCCTTGCATGAAGAGGATTTCATAATCATCTGGCACCTCCAAGTATTTTGCCAAATCTGCCTTCGCGGTATTCAATACATTGGCGGCGATTTCAGATCGATGCGAGTGCTCTGCGAGACCGAGACCAGTACCATTGTAATCTACGAGGGCTGCGGCTGCGGTTTCGAGGACATCGGTAGGGAGGAGTGCGGGACCAGCACCGAAATAGGTGATTTCTGAACGGGATGGCATTATTGATTGAGGTGATGAAAGGAATGAATGCGCTGGTAATTGTGAGGTTTGAAGTTTATTCTAGATAATTGGATTGTGGTGAATACTTTGAGACTTTGAAATTCTTTCAATTGAATGATTTTAAAGAAATAAGAAAATGAGTCAAATGAAACAATGACTCTTCAACTTTTGGGATTTATCGTAAAGCTTGAATGATTCAGATGTATGGGTGGGTGGTGGTGGGGTAGTGTCGCACTAATAACTACTCAGACTAGATATTATATAATGGACTCTCGCTTGTGTGGGTTGGGACAGTTGGTGTGGTAGGTAGTGTTCTTCAAGAGTTTCGATCGTTCTTCTGGTGCGAAAAAAAAAAAAAAGGTATAAATCAATTTCTGCGTAGATTTTTTCTCATTTCTTGTTCATTATACAGAACTCTTATTAGAAGACTCATATTTTATAACTTTTAATCATAATTCATTTAATCGTGAAAACTACACACATTCTTCATCATCAAATCCAAATCGCAAGATAACTTCTCCTATTCCCACAACCGAAGAAAAAGAATCAATACGAGTACTGGTACCGATACATATCGAATACAATTCGACTCCACATCACTGCAACCAAAAATCCACACACACGGACGTCAAAATGCGTGTTCGCTACAATCCAATTCGTTCTCTCAATACACATCCATGTCGTTCTCTCCCATCTCTCCAACCGAGAACTCGCGTCATTCAACCCCGCCATCTGGATTCTTCCCCCACAATTACATCTCAAACGAGAATATACGAATGGTGGGCTAAGAAAATAAAGGGGGAGAAGATTGTTCATGGGAAGGGAATTTCTATTGCTTTGGCTGTAGGAGGGATTATTGGGGTTGTCGCGGATGAGAAGATTAGGGACATTGTGTTGAGAAGAGGAAAGGGGGGTGAAGGAGGAGATGGAGATGGGGGGTGACGTAAATGGTATGCCGTTACTTGTTATAGGACCGAGGAATAAGAGATGGACGGATGATATTGTTTTTCAACTTGACGATGCGGTGGGATTTATCTAATTTCCGAGTTTCTCAGATGGAATTTCGATTTTAGGAATCGAGGGAGGGAGGAATCTTTTGTCGCTTGTTTTTCGTCTATCATCTGTTATCTTCAGCATTATCCACCACCGTTTATCACCTATCATTCAGCATCTAAAATCTACGAATTATAGAGAAAGAAACACCACAATTCGAATCGATCGATCAATCACCCAGAAATTCAGAGACTAAAACTGCAAATTCAATCGAATAGTTCTCCGTACTTGCCCTAAAATCTTAGTGTCGGCACAGCAAGAAAATTCTCCGGGACTTTCTACTATATTAGTACACCACTTCGACTAATACTATTACATCTACTACATCGACTTCTACAATAATCAGATCACTGCTTCAAATTATATCGATATTAATACACAATTACAATCTACTACTCTAGACACTTCAACTTTATATCACACACCACACACATATACACATACCGCATCCATCGTTTTAACCATCTTCACCCACGCCTTCCCTTCAGCGGAAAATGCTACCCTCATTCCTCCTCCGCAAAACAGTCAAAACCCTCATCCGTCTCGACCGAGCCCTTCTTCCTCGTCCACCACCTCCATCCTATCTCGCTCGTCTAGCTACCCATTCATCATCGACAAATCCAAGGAATAGGATGAGAGTATGGTGGTGGAAGAAAACACCTATGCAGCGAAACTCGGCTGTAGTTGATGCTCCTTTGCTTTTGGGATTAAGTTTGTGGGTGGGTGTTGAGGTGAGGGATATCTGGAGGGGGTCGAGGATGTCGAAGGTGTTGAAAGGGGGAGATGGGGGGGGTAGAGATAGGTATGAGGGGGCAGGAGTTGGAAGGGGTTGAGTAGTTATTGGGGGAGGGGGGGTTAAGGGAAGGGTGGAAGGAAATTTATAATCAGCTGGGTCTGTTCATAAGTTGGAAGATTAATATGGTCCGCAACATACCCGCATCGTCGCATAATCTGAGTATCTGTACATTATGGGTTAGGGCGTACTGGATTCGCAATGGTCGCTATCCCACTTGTCTTAGAACTTTGGGGTCAGGAGAACGGATTCAAGTTTGCGCTGCTAGAGGGGTATAGGATGGGATGGGATGAATATTACCAATAGCAGCCTCCTGGACTGGCTCAGGAATGGAGTTTGGTTTTGGATATTGGGTATACATTATATGGCTATATCTGAAATATACAAAGGGTCGAGAGTCATGGAGTTTCTGGGTCACCATTGGTATAAGAATGTGGGTGGATTCCGCTTTTTGTAGATTATAGATCATGTAATTAAAGTATAGACGTGCTAGGATAGAATACTTGAAATTAACACATTATCATCCCTGATATACACATACACATATGTATAATTATCAACTTGACTCACAGATTCTTCTGTATATATATTTACCTACTCACTCACTCACTCAATATCTAAAACTCATTCCCCTGAGTATTCAGAATTTCAAAGGCAACTAATATGTATATATATCCCTTTCTCAACTCATTCTCTGAGATTTTATCTTCTATTCTGCTCTTTGAATGCGTAGGGATGAATGAGTTTCTCGTTTTCATTTTTCAAGGACGTTTATCGTCTTGTAGCTTTATTCCTGTCATCCCTCTCATCCCTCGCTCTCAAACCCCCAAACTTCATTATCATATTATATCACCAGTCTACCTACATACCCACCCACTCAAACACTTATCAACCTCCAATCTCAAATTATTCATCATCCATTCAATAGATCATTCAATCCACCCATGCACAATCCATCCACTTATCCCATAACCCTCACAAACCTCATACAAATCTCACGACTCTCATACAAACCTTATTTACTACTTTTCCTCCCCACCCCCCTTTCTCCCCCTATTTACAATACAAAAGACACCCATGAAACTCCTGTCACACACACATGTTGATTTGATTCAGAAGCTTCAGAACAAATAATATTGAACCTCTCTCTTTCTATCATTTTATCATTTTATCATCCATTCACACTACTATCCTCCCGTCTTTCCTGATATCTTTCCTCCATTCTCCTCTCTTGGCATTTGTCTGTTCCTTTTTATTTGCTCATTTTTACCTCTCATCTCTCCTCCCATTCTTTCTCTTAGTAATTAGATATTTAAAATGAGTAGGTATATGAGAACTATTATTATCATCATCTTCCTCCCCATACCCTTTCTTAGGCTGCACAGAAATTATCCATACCCACAGGTAATCTGTAGGTAATCCGCCCTATAGATTACCCATTAGAGGTTCTACTTGCTTTATAGATTATTTGTAGAAATAAATAATTATCTGTTTTATAACAAATAACTTGTAGATACCTATAGATAATCTATAAAGCAAATAATCTATAGATAATTTATAGGTATATAAATTATTCGTAAATAATTTATAAATCTATAAATAATTATATAATAGATTGATATAAAAATTAATATAAAGTTATAAATAGCTTTAAAAATTAGATGATAATTTATAAATTATTTTTTATTTATAAATTTTTTGTAGATTATTTACTTTACAAATTATTTATAGATATATAAATATTTACAAATAATCTGCAGATAATTCGTGGGTTATTTATCCAGGATTTCGAATTATCCGTCTTATAGTGAATAACCTACAGATTATCTACAGAGATCATTATCCACTTCGCGGGTACTCGTTGCGCAGCCTACTCTTTCTCGTTTAAATAAGTATTTTAGTATTCTAGTACATCCTTTTCTATTCTATCTAAGTATTTCATTATTTCATAGTTTATTCTATCTAAATATATCGCTACCATATATATTATCTCATCTCATCACATTGCTTTAATTCATATTTCACTTTACATATCATCTCATTTTGTCTTTGTACTCTATATTCATCGTATTATGTCTCATCTTCTAAAGTTCAAGTTCAAGTTATATATATAAAAATTATATATTTAACATCGTATTCAACATCATATTCAACATCATATTCAACATCATATTCAACATCATATTCAACAAGTAAAATCACACAAAACAATCTAAACAAACCAGAACAAAGCCTTAAAATAATATATATATATAAATAAACCAGAATAGAAATATAGACAAAACTCGTCCTCTCCTCTCCTCTCCTATTTTCTTATTCTCGCGTAAAATTGCTGTTATCTTTTTCTTCTATTTCCCTCCTTTTTCTCATTCTCGTCTATTATCCAGTTTTCTCCTCTTCTTTCAATTCTACCCTTCCCCTTTCCTTTTCTCCCCCCCTCCATCCTCGGTTACTATTCTCCCTCTCTTCCTCTCTCCCTTTTCCTTTTCATCTTTCAATCTTCTTCTTCCTCATTCTCGCCTATTTTTCTTCTCTTTTCTAATAATCTATTTTTACACTATCTCTCTTCCTCTTCTCCCTAAATCTCTAATCCTTCAACCTTTTCTCTTCCTTATTTTTCCTCTTTCTAAACTCTCATCTCCTTCCCAAAATCGTTAGTATTCATACCTTCAAACTCTAACCTGCAATCTCCTCTCCTCACTCCTCAATAGTCAGGTATTAACCAACTAATTAATCAATTAATCATCTAATGCCCACCCAGATATATAAAAATGTTCAGTCAATTGAAAAGATATACTCATGTAGATACTATAGATCAAATATATACATTAAATATATAATCTTACATCAAATATATACATCACATACAGCATTATATACAACAAGTTTAAATCATATAAAAGAATCTAAAACAAATCAAAACAAAGCTCAAGATAACACACACTCACAAATGTATACATAAATTAGAATAGGAATACAGAATATCATCTCTCTTCTTCTCTCCCTTATTCTCATCTATTCTCTCTCTTTCTACTACCTCTCTTTTCTCCCTACTATCTCTCCTTCTTCTTCTTTTCCTTTTTTCTTTTTCTTTTCCTTATCTATTCTCATTTTAATTCTAATTCCCCTCTTTTTTGTTTTTTAAACTTATTTTCCATTTTTTTATTTTTTATTTTTTATATATTCTTTTTAAATATTAATTATTCTTCTTCTTATCTATTATTCTTTAAATATTTCCTTTTCCCTCTTCTCTCTCTTCTCTCTCATTTCCCTTCTTCTTCTTCTCTCTCTTATTCTTATCTATTCTTCCTCTTTAATTATCCCTCTTTTCATATTATATCTTTTTCCCCTACTACCTCTCCTTCTCCCCCTTGTTCTTTTTCTCGCCTATTCTCATCTTAATTCTAATTCCCCTCTTTTTTTTATTAAACTTATTTTTTCATTTTCTTATTTTATTCTTATTTGATCTTTATTCTCCTTTTTTTTCTTTGTCTTTTCATTTATTTTTGCTTTTTGAATACTAATCGTTCTCTTTCTTATCCATTCTCCTCTTCCTTTCTATATCTCTTCGCTTCCTCCCCCTCCTCCTCTCTCCTCCTTCTCTCTCCTTCACAACCCTTCAACCCTTCAACATCTTCTCCCCTTACTAACCAGATATCAATCAATCATTCAACTCCAATAGCTAAACCCCAACACCTACCTAGTAGTCAGATAATCAAGTATATCGAGAAAAAAAACATCAACTCATTATATTAAATACCTACATACATATATACTACTAAGTCATCTCTTTCAACGAATATATATCTATATCTATATACTACTACTACTAAATCGTTCCTTTTAAAAGATATACATTTATTATCTATATATATATCTCGATCATCTTATCTTTATTCATTCAATCTTTATTTATTCCTCTTACATTTAAATAATCACTTTAATACATATAATAAACTATATACTACATCTTAAACTAATATAAACATATATACTCTATATTATATACTATAATTTACAAGTTAAAGCTCGTACAACTTCAAATTACATATAAAAACTAAAATCAAGATCTCATACAAAATCCTCATACTATATACAAGAATCACAATCTATATATAAACCAGACACAAAAACCAAAACTAAACCTTATACAACCCTAAACCACACACAAAAATCAAAACCAAAACCTTATACAAAATCCTCACACTACACACAAGAGCTACAACCCATACATGAACCACGCACAGAAATCAGAACCAAACCTCACGCAAGAACCACACCAAAACCCCAACCTCATACAAAAACCTGACACTACACACCACACACGAGAACTAGAACCAAATCTCGAATCTCACACCTCAAACCACACACCTTAAACCAAAACCAAAACCAAACTCAGAAAAATTGAAATCATATAATTAATAATAAAGTAGAGAGTAAACTCATCTAAAGTGAAATAGACTAAAACACACTCTGATGATCTAACGAACAGAGAGATGAAGTGAGGTGAAGTAACCAGGAGAGACGATAGACACATAACTTGATCCATATCCTTATCCCTACCCTTTTACCATCAATCTTCATCTTGTTCATCTCGCTCATCACCTATCATCTACCATCCACATTAATTTGTCTACCATATTGCTCTATAACAATCAAACGCCTTCATATGCAAATCATTTCCATCCATCCATCCATCCATTATTTCAAACCGACATGAATCTACATCAAAAATGCATTTCATGTCATACCATACAATATATACAATCAATGCATCTCCTTCCTTTGCCCTCCCCCTCACCCCAATCAAAAGACCACTTGACATGTATACATATCTTGTCAATCCTCAAAAATCCAACTAATTCATCTTCTTTTCCACACCACCATAAACTCTATCATCCTCTCCTTCCGCTTCCAAAACCAGCTTCTCCATTTCCGCAACCTGTCTCTCCCACTCCTTTTGTCCCATCTTACTTTCCTTTCTGAAAAGTTCCTCATTTGGTTTTCTATAACTACCTCCCAATCTATCCCAAAGTGTTGTATATTGACCATAATTATAATTGAAGTAAAGATGATGCATCGTATGACAAGCGGCACCATTCAAAATTGGACTGTTGGCCACATATTCTCCATCATGAATGAAAACCGTCCAGACCTGTACGAAGAAGAAGAGACCGAGGTATGCGAATTTTTGAAGGGGGAAGATAAAGGGAAAGATGTGGTAAGGAAGAGATTGCATCCAGCCATCGACGGGATGAAATGCAATTGAAGCGTAAGGAGTTGGCATAATCCATTTGTGATGTGGTTTATGAAGTGTCTTGTATACGGAAGGATGATGGAGACCGCGATGAATGAAATAGACGAAACAATCTGTGAAGAGGATGAAAAGTGGGAATTGGAGCAGATTGTACCACATACCCGGTCCTTCCGATGTAAGATCGTACAATTTCGAATAGCCTCTAACTTCTGCGAGGAAGAAAGGAGTGGTGAGAATGGACATTAAGGGCATCGAATTACATGCTTGAGAGATTTCCATGCGAATTTGATTTTTGAGGAATTTAGGATGTTGAAAGGTAGTTTTATCGAAGACGAATAGGTACGAGAGAGTAGAGATTGTGAAGTAGATTGCTGCACCTGCGATCCTATTTTTCAATATCAATTAGTATTTTCTTCATTCCCTCTACGTCTTGATCGCATTGAAAGTAAGTAAACATACCAAGTGATTAGGAACAATGAGAAAGCTTGTCGAAAAATATTGTCTCTATCCCATTGACTAGTGTAAGCCGCGTCTGTCGGTTCAAACTGAAGAAAAGAATTCGAAGGATGATATTGCCATGTTGAAGCTGTTTTTGGATCGAGTAGTGTCCCGTTAATTTGTTCTCCAATGGCATTTAATAGTATCGGTTTGGCGGGTAAGAGAGCGGAATAGAAATGATCGAAGAAGTATGTGTCGGTGACTTCTAAAGCGATATCCATGGTGTCCGAATGTCTGCAATGCAGAGATCTTTTTGTGCAGAGTCAATTATCGTTTGGTGTAGTAGGAGAAGTATATTGACTTCTTGAAGGGCTTCGAAAATGTGGAAGATACAAGGAAAAAGGAAGCCAAATAAATGGATTCTATCTTTCCTTTGCTTGTACTTTTTTGTTGAGTGAATTGGTCTTGTTGTTGTAATCACCTAGGTAGGGTCATCACACAAGGGTTGGAAGGATCGATTTGGAAAAGAAAGACTTGGTGAATATCACACCACGAGATAATCAAAGGTATTCAAGAGCAAGAGGGAAGAGGAAAGAAAAAGGAGAGTGGCGGTATGTTTTATTAATGTGATTTTTGAATGTTGATGCGACAGTCGGAAGTTCTGGGAGAGAAACGAGGATGGGATGGACATGTACTGTGATATCTACTAGGAATACCATACTAGGTAGGTATGGGTTGTAAGGGTAGATGCATTTCAACTTTTTTTTCTCTAAACAGAAGACCCTCTTTTCTTTCTTCTTTATGTAGAATTTAGGTGATAGTTATCGTACATCCCGTACATCGTATATAAAATATAAAACATAAAATATAAAATTGATCCGATCCGACATGATTATTTCAGAAAACTCGAGAATGTAAATTAGAGGATTTTAGAATTTTATTATAATAGACTAACGTAGTTCATTAGTATGTGAACTATATTAGTATGTAAGCTACTTCGAGAATACATTAAAATTAAGGTTTTCTTAATATTTATATTTTAATAATTAATCATTATTTTTAAAATAAAAAATAAATAAAAAATCATAATAAAAATAAAATATTTATAATATTTAAGTTTTTTTTCTAAATAATTCATTTTAGCTAGAATTATTATACTTTATATTATAAAAACTCTTTTTCTTTAATAACTTTAATAATAATTAGAATTTTTATTTTTTATTTTTTTTGAAATAATTGAAAAATTGGATTTGATATAAGAAGTTTTTAGAAAATTCTATTGACTAATAAAGAAAGTATACGATTATACATAGACGAATTTTATATAGAAAATAAAGTAGTCTATATGATAATATAATCTACATTTTAATAAACTACGTTAATATTAAAGTCTTAATACTTAATTAAAAGATTAATTAAAACTACAATTTATATTAAAATTTAATATTATATATTATATGATTGATTTATTATTAATGTATAGAATAGATTTTATTATATTAGAATTACTACAGATTAGAGTTAGTACTATTAATTACTTTAGAGTAATTAGTAGAATCTTTCTAATAATCGACAAGTAGAGGATTTTAGGATTTTATTATAATAGACTAATAGAATTTCATCTATTATAGAAAATATCTCTAGTATTAATTAAGACTAATAAGAACTCTCTCTCTCTCTCTCTCTCTCTCTCTAGACAAATAAAGTAAATATAAAAAATAACAACCCCCTACTAAAAACCAATAAAATACCGATATCTACAAATACCTACTCCGTAGATCATCTATCATCTATCAATTCATCACACTCCGCACGAATCAAACAACATTCTCGATTCGTGATAGACATTCGATCTGATAACATTAGCTCCGTTTTCTTGCCTTGACCTTGTAATTCCTCTTACTCCGTCTTACTTGTGCCAGCCAATCCTCGCGGAGACTCGGATCCAATAAATAAACCGTCGAATCTCTTACGAGAATCTTTCGTTTGTGGGTTGTGGGATTATCATTCGATTCGAGTTTTCCACCTTCAAGATGAGGTTATCACCAGAATTAACAGCTCATACATCGTACCGATCCTGCGTTCCTTGTAGCTGGTATATTTACTGGTGCGAGTACATACAGAGGATTAGATAGATAGATAGATCAACGGATGTTATATTCCTATACCCTACAAATCTAGACAAAGGGCCCGTCTCCCACCAGCTAGTCAGCTAGTCAGCCAAGTAAAAGATTCATCATGATATATTCTTACAACTTCCGATCTATCCATCTGTCATATCAACCTAGGTATCTCGCCCATTTCCAAGCTTCGATTCCATCACCCACCCATACCACCGAGAATCCCTAGGGACTAGGGAGCTAGGAAGGTAAACGAAGATCACGGCATCTTCCCTTTCCGAACCCCTCAAATCAGCTCACTCATTCACACTCCTGGGTGATCTACCTCTGCCAGGCTCCCAAGTATTCAGGTGCAACCCTCACACCTCGGACATCTATCTACTCATTGGTGCATCGGTCAATTGCTGCATCTTATCTCCGTGTGTAAGCGATGGTACCTGCTTTTGGACGTAGATAGATATGTATTGGTTAAAGTAGAATGGATGGAAGAGAGAGGGGGAAGAGATCTAATCTTATCTTTGGTTTGGTGGTATGTTATATTATTTGGGAGATCCATCTTATTTAACTCAAGTCATGTACTTCGTGCTGGTATTTTGATGTTTTGTGAATGTGATGATGGGATGAGATGTGATAGGACAAGTTGGGATGATATAAGTTATTAGGATGGATGAAGGGAAGAATCTTGATCGGCTTTTAATGATAATATTTTGATTGTTTGAGTAGATAATAATGAACACTAACTATACTTTAATTTAAGCAAGTATCTATTCTAGTAGATAATAGATAGATACACCTCCCTTTTCAGATCCCTTCTAGATGAAGGATAAAGGAAATGCCATATCACTCAATCATCGATATCATCTTTCCATCTTTCCATCTTTCCATCTTGTCGAACATATGAGAATAGCTTCATGTAGAGGCAGATGTCGAATTCATATAGAGAAACCGGAGATTCAGAATTTCTTCAACGCATTATATTGATATTGACTTTTATCACTCGTGAACACTTGAAAAGAATGAGAAGCTATCTATAACTCTATCCCGAATAAAGAAAGAGTTTTAATTATATCCACTTCGATCCGTCACAATTCTATTGAACTGCCATTCTTCCTCGAACCCTTAGAATCAAGGCATTGAAAACTCAAAGCCCGAACCCCTATTCCTTACCCACTCTACAGAGTAATAAAGTTGCCACCACTCACATGTTCTTTCCCCACCTTCATCATCTCTCCCGTAACCGGCATTCTCGGTTCAGAAAGTGATCCCGGGGCCATCAAACATGAATGCTCTTATGGCGCAAAATATTATCCCGCGCAAAAGGTTACACACACATATATATATCTCTTTCGTCTCTCCCACCCATGTTTATCTCCCCGATGGTCGGTACAACATGAGTGAAATGGAAAGGTTTGTTGAGTCAAGGGAACACCAATCAATGTGCTATCGATGTGCAAAATAGTCGGAAGCCTTGAAATCCAGGGTGGTTGAGGTCTTCTTCACTCAGGATACGCACCGAAAGATCGCCTTTGATTTAAACTTCGAAAAGCTTACGTGTAACGAATTCTTATAATGATGTATGGGTGATGTACGAAGTATGAGTGTGCGCTTGTTGAAAAAGCTTGATAATGAAGTGGTCACTCCAGTCGACAGTAGCAATATTACAAGATACCTATTCCTGAGTATCCCTAGTCGTTAGTCTCAAAGTCAATTTAACGGATTCTCTTTCGAACGTGGCTGAAGAACAAGTTTGTGACGAAACGGGCAGCATCTTTCTCTCTGCATATCCCGTACCTACCTACAGTGGCGTCTGGTGGATTTGAAGGATTGTCTTATACCTCATGGAGTATCATTTGTGAAAGCTAATGCCCGTACATGCATGCAAGCGATTGAAGCCTACTCTGTACTTTGTTTGTACTTATAGTGCAGTGCGCCTGTTGGTGATGTGATGGAGGGTATGGTTGCATTCGGCCAGCTGTAAACTACAGAGGAATCAATGGTTTACCAATGAGGTTATTCATCATGAGTTTGTATGATTGGATGTTGATAACCTTACTGTAGACCTCTTACATTTTGGTTGATAAAAGAACTGAATATTTATTAGTGGGTAGGGATACCGACCGGTAAGTATCAGATAATGGGAAGAATAACTTTGAGCTCCGATTAGGTAATTCGACCATTCGACCCCCTTCATTATTATTAATCATTCTACATGCTTTTCTCCCCTAGTCATAATCCTTGGGTGCACATTTCACTAGGATTTCATGACAGACTATAAAACCAACAAGGATCAGTAATAATAAATGTGAGACAAGGTTTAAATTGTGGCAACTGTGGGTTAGGTGAGTTTGTGAGTTTGTGAGTGTGTGAGTTGGATCACGTGACATACGCCTTTTCCATCGATTTCGGTGCTCTCAGCGTTTTCATGCGTGTGTTTGATGAATCTCTACAATATATCACGGGAGAGAGGGTGAGAGCAGGAGAAAAGAAGAGAAGGGAGGGAAGAGAGGGAAGAAATAGAAAAGCTTGACTTCCTTTACCTTTAGCCCCAACTAATGATAAAGTGACATATGAAATCTAAACATCCTTCATTTGACCATCACCACTGGCATCGCCATAGTCATTGCTATGACCATTTCTTTCTCCATGCTGACACTGACTTGACTTCTCTATTCCAAAATCCCAAAAGACTACATTTGTAACGCCATATTGTCTGTGGTTTCATACTAACGTGTGTGGATTAGTAGAAAACTAGTTTGCTTTGCTTTGCTTTGATCTGATCTGATCTGATCCTCTTTTCTTCTTCTTCTTCTTCTTCTCCCTCTTTTAGTATCGTACCAAGACGGAGTAAAAGACTAGATATCTACCTACTTACTTATAGTAATATCTATCTTCTCTTCTAGCCCTTCGACTATCTTTTCTACCACTACTCCGGGTACAGAATCTGAAGTTTGAACCGACTGAAAAGATTCATTCACCCTCTTTTTTGACCTCCACTTCTTTCCTATTTCGTACATGCCATACAATCCATCCAGCACCAGCACCAGCACCAGCACCATCTATCCATCCATCCATCCACCCATCCATTCATCACCCACCCACACAAACCTTACTACGAGTACACCCATCCCACACCTCACTCACACTTCACACCTCACACCTCACATCTCACATCTCACTCCAACCTCCAACCTCAATTAGTAAAATCCACATCCACACCCACACCCGCACCCGCACCTTCACCCACTTCAACATCAACAAACATCAATCATATTACTTTTCTCATCCGAACATCATCAACGTGGAATCAATCAATAACCTCACTTAATTCAATCATTATCAATTCATCTCTTCATTAACCTTTTTTTTTTCTTCTTCTCAAATTGCCGAATGCGAGTAATAGCTTTTGAATTTGGTATTTACTTGGCAACATTGGAATAGGTGGTGTTGCGACAGATTGTAAGACCTAGGTAAATAAAAAAAAAGTTGCAAACGCGCATTTCCACGCTTCAATCACAACTTCAAACTATAAGCAAACTGTTGCGCACAATCAAAAGTAAGTATTTCACTAATCTCATCTCCTATTATCTCTTCTTCTCTCTCATCTCTGCTTTTCTCCCCTGGGCGCAGCGCACTGAAAGAGATCGTGATGTTACCTCCAAAGAAAGCTGGAATCCCAAAGCTTCCAATTTGAGTTTGCTGACCATCTCAAGGCATATCATCCAAAACAGTTTCGCAATCGCACCAAAGGCCGATTACTACACGATGTCTATGTACAATCATCGCGGTTTGGGTCCTGCCCCCGGGACCGCTCGATTGAATGAATTATTGGATGGCATTCGCGCCGAATTTGATACACAACAACGAGCGAGTGGGGAATATGAACATAATAGTGAGTCGCACATCAAGATGGTTGAGAAGGTGATGAGGATGATGAATGGCAGAATGAGGAAGAAACTCTTTGGAATCTCCGATTTGCGGTGGTCATGATCTAATACCCGGCGCGATACTAATGTCATGTCTTCTTAGTTGCACAACAAATACAGGAGATGCAAATGGTTAGAGAGAAGGTCTATCAAATGGAACAAACACATCTAGCTTTGAAGCAAAAGTAGGGTTCTGGATTCATATGAGAGATGGTTATTTTCGCTAACATTCAAAAGATATGATGATGAAATTCAACGCCTTCGCCACGAACTCGAGGCCAGAGGAGGCGCTTCTCGTCCACCTGCCATGGGTGGTCCTCCACAACATGCTCCATCTCAAGCACCACCAGCTATCGGACATGGTCCAAGTAATCTTTTTGGAGGTATAATGGCTGGTCAAGCAGCTCAGGGAGGTCCAGGTTTGGCTCCTCCACCACAACAACAAGATGCGCAAGGTCCACTTCCACCACACGCGATGCCTCAACCACAACCAACCCTACAAGGTCCTCCACCAAATCAACAAGGTCCTTTCCAAGGTGGTTACCCTCCACAAGGCCCTCCACAAAATGGTCCATACGGTGCTCAACCCCCTCAATCAACCGCTTCTCCAGGTCCCGGTAAAGGAGGCCCACGACAAACCCGTGGTCCAGGTGGCCCAGCAACTCCTCAAATGCCACAACAATTGCCATACAATAATGATCCTAGACAATCACCACAAGTCGGTCACCCATTAGCTGGTATCGCTCGTGGACCTCAATACCCTGTTGGTAATGTGGGAAACGCTTTGGCAGAATTGGACCTTGAACGATTACCACCACAATTCAAGAAGGTAGAGGCCGATTGGTTCGCGATTTTCAACCCAGATGTTCCAAAGATTCTTGATGTTGATCTTGTGCATACCCTTATTCACGAATCTGTGGTTTGTTGTGTTCGTTTCAGTCATGATGGAAAATTTGTCGCAACTGGTTGCAATAGATCTGCTCAAATCTATGATGTTGTCAGTGGAAACAAAGTTTGCGTCCTTCAAGATGATTCTGTAGACTCCGTTGGGGATCTTTACATTAGAAGTGTTTGCTTTAGTCCAGATGGAAGATATCTCGCTACTGGTGCCGAGGATAAATTGATTCGGGTATGTTTTTCCCCTCTTTGGAAAGATTTCACGTGCTAACTATAAATAGGTATGGGATATTGCTACACGAACAATAAGAAATACCTTCTCAGGACATGAACAAGATATTTATTCATTGGATTTCGCTCGTGATGGTCGTACCATTGCTTCCGGAAGTGGTGACCGTACCGTTCGTCTTTGGGATATTGAAGCTAGTCAAAACATTTTGACTCTTAGCATTGAAGATGGTGTTACAACTGTCGCCATCTCACCTGATACTAAGTACGTCGCTGCTGGTTCTCTTGATAAGAGTGTTCGCGTTTGGGATGCTGCTACTGGTTACTTGGTAGAAAGACTTGAAGGTCCAGATGGTCACAAGGACAGTGTTTATTCTGTTGCATTCGCACCAAATGGAAAAGACCTCGTTTCCGGAAGTTTGGATAAAACCATCAAGATGTGGGAACTTGTTGCTCCAAGAGGTGGTCACCCAAATACAGGTCCAAAGGGTGGAAGATGTTTACGTACATTTGAAGGACACAAGGTGGGTTATCGTTCGATCTCATGTTCGATCTTCATGCTAACAAAATTTGATAGGACTTTGTTCTTTCCGTCGCTCTCACTCCAGATGGAGCTTGGGTTCTTTCCGGATCAAAGGATAGAGGTGTTCAATTCTGGGATCCAAGAACTGGTAACACTCAACTTATGTTACAAGGTCACAAGAATTCTGTTATTTCAGTGGCACCAAGTCCTTCAGGAGGTTCTTTCGCTACTGGTTCGGGTGATATGAGAGCGAGAATCTGGAGTTACAAGAACATCTAATAGATTTTGTTAATGTAATGAAAGACTTGTGGTTGAAATGAAAGTAAGAAAAAAACGGAAGAAATTGAAGAGGATAGGGGAAGAAGAAAAAACAAAAACATGGTAATGTGTCATACTAAAGGCGAGGCGATCAATGGCGTACGTGGTATGTTGAACCTGGTGAATATGGTATTTTATTAACTCTTTATTCATTGAGAAGTTTTATGTTGGCAAGTTCATGATGGATTGAAATGGCAATATATTTCCGAGGGAGGTTTCTCATTTGGATGCTGGGGATGAGATGCATGCATGGGTTTCGTTTGTCTTATAGGAATTACTTGATGGGAAGGGGAGGGAGAAATGAAATATATTTGATATGATAGATCAATGAGATGTAATTTTTTTTCAAAATGAGATATGGTTTCTGTGTTTTTGTGATTGTGAATGTGATGTGATGTGATGTATTGTACTGAGGTGCTTTGTTAAGTGTGGATGTGATGTACTGAGGGAGAGGAGAGGTATAAAATTACTAATTGATGTCTATACAGCGCTATATACTGTTTGCAGAAGGCCTATTAATTACTCACTTATAACTATCTATTACTTCATCACGCTCTCTGAGTCATTTCAAGAAAGATGTAATGATAAGGACTGAGGAATGCTTATTAGGGTTGGAAGGAGAAGCTAGATGGTGAAGTAGCTCTGGTAGTTGGGCTATTGTAGCTTTTGTATTGTATGGTTATTATTAGGTAGGAGGTAGGTAGGTAGGTAGGTGAGTAATGAAATGTATTAGTTTTGTTTATTTGTATTTTTATTGTTTGTTTATTTGTTTTATTTATTTATTTATTTATTGTTTGTTTATTTTATTTATTTATTTGTTTAGTTGTGTATTTATTTATTTATTTATTTGTTTAGTTGTGTATTTATTTATTTATTTATTTATTTATTTATTTATTTATTTATTTATTTATTTATTTATTTATTTATTTATTTATTTTATTTGTTTAATTTCTCATCGAAGATAGGCCCAGCGACTCGTATGGAGGGAAAGAGTAGTAAGAATGAGAAGTAAGAGCACAACGCGGCATGGCGGTTAGTTTTCTTAGCATCCTCTTTTCTTGAGACATGTAATTTCTGACTTGCAGAATCTTAGGTGGCCTAATGGCATCCCTGTAACGCCTTCAATTTGGCATGATAGTGGCCCTATGGCACTTCTGTAAGACCAGTCAAGTCCTTTTTGTGCATGTTAGCGGCCCGATAAGACCTTTAAAAGACACTGTCCTTCCAAGCTTCCGGGTCGGAAGAAAGTCTGCGACCATATTCACCCACCTCGAGCATTCGGTTACAATTCAAATCAGTATCTTCCAATGAGGGCTATAGCCTTTGATCGATCCAACTCATAACAGTCCTTCGGCACAAAAGGACAAAAAGCTCTTGTCGTCTCGAACTTTCATTCAATTTCTCTCCTGCCTTCTCTAGATCGGCCACATGCAGCTCCAGGGTATATGCAACCATTCCGGTCTTCTCTCGATGACTTGAGATGGCAAGTCAGTTCAATGATTGATTCGAGGAAAGATGCGATGTGGACATGGGATTCTTTCTATTTGTTGGAGCGGAGAGATGTTATCTTGCTATCTGCCTTTCGGTTGGAGCTATAAGATACTTTCTTGCTATAATGGCTATCGCCTCCCTGCTGGAGCAGAGAAGCACTGTCTTGCTATCTGCTTCCCTGTTGGAGCCGAGATTTTCATTGTCGTCATTATTGATTCGGAAGAATAAAAGACACCGTCCTTCCATGGTGGTGGTGTTACTAAAGCCCAAAGACACTATCCTTCCATAATAACAGTGCTACTAAAGCCCAAAAACACTGTCCTTCCATGGTAATGGTATTATAATTTTCTGAAGTATAAGAAAAGACACTATCCTTCCATGGCAGTGTTGTTTTAATCTTCTTGAAGAGAAAAAGACACTGTCCTTTCATAGCAATAGTATTGTAATTATCTGTAGTATAAAAAAAGATACTGTCCTTTCATGGCAGTGGTGTTGTACTTTGAAAGAGGGGAAAAGGAAGAAGTGAAGAGTAGAGAGAGGAGAGAGAGGGGAGGATCAGATGAAAAGAATGAAAGATTGAATCTATATTATAAAATTAGCATTCTAACTGTCTATGATTCTGTGGGAGGGAGAGCAGGTGGATGGATGATCTTCAACTTAGAGAAAAGGGGGATTTAGTTGAGAAACTGTTTGCACAATTACGTTTTATTCATTTGTGTATTTTAGAAATTACTTTAACCATTTATCAGAAAGAAAAGAATCAAAAGGTGACTTCTGATATCAAACAATTGAAGAATGAATTTGTTAGAAATTTCGAAAGTTGGGAAGTGTCCCTTCAATCCATGTACCTACTGGTGGTCTTTCCTTCCAGTGAGTTCTGTATTCTCATCTTCACTCTTCCATTTTAAGATGATTGTTTAACGTGATAGGAGATACTATCTCCTCAATATCTTGCGCATACCCTGTGTTTACCCATCTTCCAATCATTTTCTCAGTTCAGATCACTGCACATCATGCATAGAAAAACCTTACAGGAATAGCAGATATATACTCAAACAGATTTGTACATGCTAAAATTGTTATCGTGACAAGTACCTATGTTCCGATCCCAAAATAGCCATTAACCAGCCGTTCACCAAAGTTGTATAGTACAAATTCCATTTTGCTTTCCATTCATTCATACAAAGAAATCCTCCATTAACCTAATTCAAAGATCGCTTCGACTTAGATCAAGAACCGGCTCCCCTGGTTTTCCATGCCTCCCACATTCCATTTCATCCCTCATCCATTCATATATGCAACTTGTCTCGCTTGCGTGTTCACTCAGAAACGACCTTTGTCTTGATTCTCGAGCCACCGCTCTTAACACGTCTTGCAGAAGGACGGTTGATGTGGTGTTCTGGGATCCAGCTCTCATCATAAGCTTGTTGAGCCAAAGATTGAGTTGTAACAGCTGGTCCATCAGCACCAATAACAGAGACTTGATCCTTAACATCGACTGCCTTCTTACTTCCTCCAGAAGAACGCTTGGCGCGCTCGCCACCTTTTCCACCTTTGCGAGTTTGGGGGAAGAGAGATTCGATCCAAGTTCTGTAAACGAAGTAAAGAGTACCACCGGTGACTGCCAGAAGGAAGAGATAGAGGAAGATGCTATGGTGATGTTAGTCTAATTAATCCCTAGAAAATCGTACTGCGGAGGAAACACTTACATTTGAGGATCAAAAATGCTAGTAGCAGCTTCAACAACAGCAACAGTCTCATTATAAGCCTGAATTTGATAAACACCGCCCTTTTGACTAGCCACAACCGCAAGAATGTTCAATCTCAAATCTTGAGGATTCAAATCGGTAGTGAATGTATATGTCAAACTCTCTGTCTCACCAGGCTGAATCTCAACATCATATCTTGTCGAGGTCAAATTGCGTACAATAGCAGCACTAGGATGAGTTCCTTCTGGCAGAGTCTGAAGAGTAGACAAAGAGCCTCCGATAACAGCTACTTGAACAGCTTCAGCTTCATCGTTTTGGAATGTAAGAAGGGCCCGAGAAGGATGGCCATTGACGATTTTAACCCCAAAGATTTCAGCTTCAGGAAATGCGGCAACGACTGAGACGGCGAGATTGGTTGGGGGAGTTTCGAATCCTTCTGCTGCTGCTTCTGTACGTTGATCTTCAGTCTATTGTTGAACATAAATTAGTATTTGCTTTGGTTCTCAATGGTATTCTTTAGCTCTCGATAGCTATTTGAAGCATATGACAGCTGTCATTAACTGGGAAACATCAAACTTACACTTTCTGGTGCAGCAAAAACGCTGACAGCACGAAGTGCGAGAAGAGCAAGAGTAGTAAACTTGTAGGAAACCATGATGAGCAGATCAATTGAATGAATTGATAGAAGAGAAGGTAAAGAAGGAATGTGAGAGTAAAAAAGGTGGTCGGATGGTATTATGACGAATTTATGTCCTAGCTTCTAGAAATGTGTTCTCGGCAACTAGCGTATAAATTGTCGCCATTGCTTGGGAATCCCAGTAGCTGCAGCACGTAGACCAATTTTGGGATGAAGTCATATAAAAAAGAAAAAGATGATGTTTATTTGCTCGAGTGTTCGTCCAATAGATTGAATGTAAGAATTACTAATTAATGTTTGCTAACAGATTGTGAGACGTCGAAGAATGGGATTTTATTATTATTAATAAATCACCATCATCATGGGCCAACGAAATGAGCAGCAGGTAGACCGACATATTAGATGTCATCCATGCATGTTCTACAGAATACAAAAAATAACGTCGTCACATCATCAGCAGTCAATCACCCAGAGCGAACAATTTTTGATCATTTTTTCATTATTTTGCTGGTTGGGTCCGTAAATACGTGATGCCCAATACTATCCATGCCATGCATGCATTGGCTATTATCAGTTGTTCCCAGTCCAGTAGTCATCAAAAGCCCTTCGAGGCGAAATGTCCTCAAAAAGTGCGCTATCATCAAATGAAGGCTTCTCATAAGAAAAGTACCGCCGTTCTCTATCATACACACAGACCGGAAGGTTTAGAGCTTGTTCTGTAAGCTATACTTTTAAACCGACTTCATGTTCTGGAAGCTCATTCCCGAGAGCAATTTGATCATTCAGCCTCTTATAGGGAATGATCAGTAGTGTTGTAAGTATATAGAAGCGTGTGAATCCAGAAGCAATGAGTCAACGAGCCAAAAAAAAAACACGCCTAATTTTTTTGGTTAAGATCAACAATGTTGGAGTTAAGACAATTTCTCTCAAGTTCAAGCACCAACCATTCCAGGTCCGTAACTTTGACGCATCGGTCCTTGGAAACCGTGAGATGTTGGAGTCTTTCCTTTGTTAGCTTGCACATTTGATGGATATAGCACACTACCCACCTTCTTTGGTCGCTTTCGACCACCGGCTCTGTCATCGCCATCGCCGGTGGAATATCCACCATCATCATCAACGTAACCCTCGCCATAGCCTTCAAAACTTGAATCACCATATGAGCGCTTCTTGGCGGTTCTTTTTGGACGTGCGATATCTGCCGCGCCTCTATTTTGCTTTGGCACACCCATGGTGCCTTGCGACAATGGCATTGGAGCCTTTGCCTTCGCAGGAACAGCCTTTAAGGGATCGTTGGCAATTTGGGAACTGATTTCACCAAGAACAGAATGATTCCAACGTTCTTTTGGAACGGGGCCTTTAGCCATGATTAAAGCCGTCTTGATTTGAGGTAGTAGTTCCTCTACTCCTCTACTGATTTCTTTCCCTTGTACATGAGACTGATTCCATGCTTCCCTGGGCGCAAGAGGTCCGTAGGCATCAATTAAAGAAGTGAGTGATCCAGGCTGATTAGGTTCTGGACCTTTAACTGCATCAAACTGTCCAGCAATACCCAAAGATTTTATGTATCCTTTGTAGGTTTTTCGAACTGTGTTCTTCTTCCCATCTGCTGTGACACGAGCAAGACTGGCAGCAATTCCGTTCAAACCGAATCGATCGTATAAATCTTGTTGTACGTTTAAGTTTTGATTCTTATGAGCTGTATGTCATTCCATGTTAACAATATATTTCAAAAAAGTGGTGGACAAGTCATAGCAGAAGAATATGCTTGAGATTGTAATCACCAACAAGTTAGATCAACTAGAAAGAAGGAATTCTTACGAGTTCTGCAGAGAAGGTACTTTTTACCGACATCCTGATGGAGATCGTCAATACTAGGTCTGCTGTTCTCGACATGAACTTTCTTCTGCTTTTGATCACCAAGATCTTCAAAATCTCTCTTGCGCTTCGTCGAAGGATCCATTGATTGAGATGCCTCGATGGCGGAATTGACAGTTGACATGCTGCCGTTGATGCTGTGGGCTGGCGTCGGAAGTGAAGTATTTATTCGTGGAGAAACTACGTTCTTTGAGGAAATATCGGTAGAGCCTGGGGCATTGGAAGGACTTTGTGGTGTTTGTGGAAGATCAGAAGGCATTTCGGTGATAAGTTTGAATATTAAAGTAATCGAGGTTGTTGTAGAAAAGGAAAAAAGGTGAATGTGGTGGTAGAAGGATTGATTGTTGCGACTTCGGCCGTACTGAAAAGTTTATTCTTATCGAAAAGAATGTATAAGGGTATCAAAATGCGCCTCGAATTTATTGAGGAGGAAAAAATGTAGAATGATAATTGTACAGAGTATGGAGCGAGTGTCGAGGATAGAAGGAACCTATTTTTGATCGGATTCTCGAGGCTCGAAGAAAGGTAAGAGGGAGGGAAGGAGAAGGTGGATCGAGAACGATTCTCGCAGAGACGGACCTACACCGCCGACGGCAGCGCTGAATCGACCTGTGCTCTTATTCCATGTAGGTCGTTGAGATTGTGCTATCAATGCGATACTGTTTTCGTATAATCAACGTCGGTTTCGTTATTGTCGTTGATGTTGTTGAGTTTCCTGCGTAGTTGGGCAGATCGTTCATGTGAGGTCAAGAGGATTGGGAGGCGCCGCTTTGTCAATGAATTGGCCGAACGAAAGTTTTAGCGCCACAGTCACGTGTGAATTAAACCGAGGTCAGCTTCCTATTGAAGATCTTTCATTGTTATTCTTATGATTGGAAGTGAAGAAAGCAAACCAATGAATGTGATTATCCCAACATATATACCCTTTTAAGAAAGCTTCGCGACAATGTAAAAAGAGTCAAGATTGGTTATTTCATCATGAAACCCATTATTAAACACTGTGTATGATTCCCAGCTCTTCTTTAGCCAGAACCGATCAAACGCATTTTGAGTTGTTCCAGCCCCATTTTCAGCTTGAACCACGCATGTGTGGACTAAGCTAGATATGGATTAGCTTGAATGGAAATTGCCGGGTTTGCTACTGATAGTAAATAATTTTTTGATATCGAGAAAATTCCCTATGAATGTATTGATTTTTGATATTTGAATCGAAAATCAACAACAAACACTGAATAATACAACATTATGTCTGGAGGAAGAAAGAGACCATTCGACGATGATGTTGTCATTGAGGCAGCATCCGAAGAAACCCAAACACATACCTCGAAGAAACCTAGAAAAGAAACGAATGCATCTGCCCGCCGTTCATTGTTTGTTCGTTCTTTGCCTGCGACAGCTACAACTGCATCATTGACTGAGCTATTTTCCGACAATTACCCCCTCAAGCATGCCACAGTTGTACTTGATCCCGTTACAAAACAATCAAAGGGTTATGGATTCGTTACATTTGCAGATGCGGAAGACGCTCAGAGAGCTCTGGATGAATTCAATGGTCAATCATTTCAAGGTCGTAAAATGAAAATTGAGATTGCTCAACCACGTTCCAGAGATGCGCCAGCTAAAGGTGGAGACGATGGATTGAAAATGCCCAAGGAGAAAAATGCAATTGCTACCGAAGCAGCTGCTGTCAAGAAAGCCCGACAAGAGAAATTGGCAGAATCAAAAGCCCCTCCCAAACTTATCATTCGAAATCTGCCATGGAGCGTCAAGACCCCCGACGAATTGGCTAAACTATTTATGGGTTTTGGAAAGGTCAAGTTCGCTACAATGCCCAAGGTTAAAGGAAAGGAAGCGGGGTTCGGATTTATCGTTATGCGGGGCAAGAAGAATGCAGAGAAGGCATTGGCTGCAATCAATGGGCGTGAGATTGATGGCAGACAATTGGCTGTTGATTGGGCTGTTGAAAAGGATGTTTGGGAGAAGAAGAAGAACGAGGATGCAGGTATAAGTGAGGATGTAGAAAAAACAAAGGATGAACCCAAAAAGCCGAAAGACAAGGCAGAGGACGACGATGTAGACGATGATGTCGCAGATTTTATGAAGAATTTTGGAGATCAATTAGAGTCTGAGGACGAGAGTGATCCTGAAGCCGATCAAGAGAATGAAGACGACATTGACGATGAGGACGACGAGGACGACGATATTGAAAATGACGATGACTTTGATGATATAGCTGACGATGAGTCGATTGAAGAAGAAAAGCCAAAGAAAGTTTTCATTACAGACAATTCAACAACACTTTTCATTCGCAATCTCCCTTTTACGACTCTCGACGCAACCCTGAAGGAACACTTTGAACAATTCGGTCCTGTTAGGTATGCTCGAGTGGTTATGGATAAAGCAACAGATCGTCCTAAGGGCACCGGCTTTGTCTGTTTCTACAATATCGAGGATGCTGAGTCTTGTTTCCGAAATTGTCCCAAATATCAACCTACTGGTGCAAATGCAATTAAAAAGGGTGATACTCCACAAATCAAGCACTCCCTCCTAGAACCTGAAAATGCAGATTCAACAGGTGCTTATACCATCGAAGGGAGACTTCTTCAGATATCCAAGGCTGTTGAGAAAGATCAAGCAGTGAAGCTTACAGAGGAGGGATCGCATTTTCGTGATAACCGCGACAAAGATAAACGAAAGCTTTACCTTCTTCAAGAAGGTACTGTTGCAAAGGGTACCCCTCTCTACGATACACTCCCACCTTCCGAGGTAAAGATGCGCGAGGATAGTGCCATGCAAAGAAAGAAACTTATCCAAGGCAACCCAACTTTACATCTCAGTCTCACGCGTCTAGCCATACGTAATATACCCCGAAATATCGATTCTAAAGCTCTCAAAGCTCTAGCTCGTGAAGCTGTCGTTGGATTTGCTACAGATGTTAAAGCAGGGCTACGTCAACAACTATCCAAGGAAGAAATCTCACGAGGAGGCGAGGAGATGCGTGAGGCTGAAAAGCAAAGGAAGGCCAAAGGGAAGGGTATTGTTCGACAGGCTAAAGTCGTCTTTGAGGGTAGAGAAGGCAAGAAAGTTAGCGAGGAGAGCGGTGCTGGAAAATCAAGAGGATATGGTTTCGTTGAATATTCGAGTCACAGATGGGCTCTCATGGGATTAAGATGGTTGAACGGCCACGCACTCACCAACTCCCAAGGGAAAACACAGAGAATGATCGTAGAATTTGCCATTGAAAACGCACAAGTAGTTTCTAGAAGAAAAGAACACGAAGAGAAAGCTCGCAATCGCTCAAAAGAAGTTACAGATAAGATTGCCAAGGGCGAAATCGTCAGCTCGAAGAAATTAGCAGGTAGAGACACACAAATGAAATCGATGAGGAAGGGTGGAAAGGGTATCAAGGGAGCTGGTAAAGGTGGAAATTTTGAAAAAGAAAAGAGCTTTGATAGAGTCGCTCTCAAGTAAGTCTACATTCTACTTTGCATGAACAAGTATGATGTATTAACAATCAAACAGGGGTAAACGCAAAGCAGAAGACGACGCATCCGAACAAAAGGATAGAAAGAAGCCAAGGAACGAAGCAGCGGAAGGTGATGATGACAGCAAACAAAGAAAGAAGGCACAAATCATTCAAAAGAAGAGAATGATGAGGAGGAATAGGAAGGGTGGTGCTTAGCTGTGTGGTGTTTGAAGGGGTTGGTGGAGCAAAAGACGAGGCAGAAGGAAAATGAGGGAGGAGAGGTTCATGAAGTAGAAGATAGTAGGGGTGTATAGTTGAAGAAGCGATCATTGTATTCTAGCTTAAGCTTGATTTTGTGATTAATATGATACCTCCCTTTATGGCTGAACAATAATTACTCTTTTCCATTCAAACATACTTGATTCTTCATAGTCCACCAATGGCATGCGCCATTCCCTTCCCCTCAAATCACGTGAAACTACCCCAAATTGAATAACCGATGACTCCTTTTCATTTTTTCGAGGACACTTCCACTTATAATCTTGCTTATCTTCAAAAATGAAGCCATATACTACTATAGAAATGATCAACACATCTACTCGAGTATAATCAACGGCTTCAATGAAAAATCCCCTAAATTCGTATCAATAATAACCTTTTTCGCTTATTCCGAAGAAATCTTCATTCATGATATCTTCATCGAGTAATATACCATCAATCACCTAATTATTGCCAGTAAACTTAGCTTTGAACACATGTATTTGACTCGAATATCTATCCCTAGTATAACAAAATGTCAAGATAGATATTTCGAATCAAAAAGCAGTATCCTAGAGTCAGGAATGATTATTTTCGCTTCTTTTTTCGAGCGAATGTTCTTTCATGAGGTTTATATTTAGTCTTTTATGGTTTTTAATTTGAGTCGAAAAGGACGTTTTGTAGAGATATTTGTTTAGTTTTTGACTTGGATATCGATGACAGTCACTTTTCGATGCTGAGTTATTCACTTTGGGTCAAGATACGGTATAGTCAAGTCAATAATGACTGGTTTTAGGTCATTGCGAGGATTTTGAGATTCACTGTTGTGTAATTTTTAGATTGGTATGATTTACTTTCTACTACTTTCTCGTCATCTATGTATGCCATCAATTTGAATACTGTATAGGGAGATCATTCATAGAACGGAATGAATGTGCGCAATCAAAATCTCGGGCCTAGGACTCATAGATGTTTATTTTGGTATCAGTTTGCGTCCTCGTTTAGAATCGAAACTGATCAAATATGCTTGACAAAATATATTCATACCATCAAAATATGCTTTCGGAATCATAGGACTCATTTCTTAGTTGTTTTGATCTGAATACCTGTTTCTATATACATTCATACCTCGATATCAACATTTCGTGTCAGAAAGCCTTCGTTGAAGATTCGACCATCCAACGTGTTTAACTTGAATACCATTTACAATCATATTTATATCAATTTTATAGTCATCCACATGCTTACTAGGGAAGAGTTGCAGGGGGATCGTGGGAGTTATAAGGAACGTAGCACCCCTCTTGGTTCGAGTTTACAGTCAACAAGACATCCTCAGAATACATCGAAGTACAACCAAGCTCTTGCGAATCAAAGACAATCCCCTTGTATTATCTCTCTATTGACTTTAAGCACGATCCCCTTGTCTTCACAGCTTTACCCTTTCAATTTCAGGCACAATTTGATCGTAACACACCAAGTCATCTTCTCTGACCAGCTTTTACGCGGATACTGGTGTTTATCGGCAAAGTTACAACCTTCATCATTCCATAACGGCTTTGGTACATCATAGACCCAGCGAATGTCGCCCACATCCAGCCGCTATTGACTATTGAATTGGCAGCGTACTCTGTTGTCATATTCGGAGCTCATCGTAGTCGTAGACACTAACAGACCTTTGACATCGTATTCAGCGGACAGACTGGGAATCTTTCAACTTCTACTATACGAGAAGTTTTGCTATCTACGTATCGTATTTTAGCCATGTCTTATCATCGAATTAAAAAGGAAAAAGAGGAGCAAACACAGTATGGGGTTTCACGTCAAGAGCCACCTCCTTCAAATAGGTCTTCAAACACACAAAGAAACACCGATGCGAGAGCATACCAGCAGCCAATTAATGACCGAAGACCAACGCCCTTGGACTCAGTGTATGAAGGCCAGATGGAAGCGGGTGAGGGGTTTGGATGGAATCGAAGCGAAGTTCCTGAAATGAAGTACGATCCTAACTGGTCACAACCCTCAACTGGTGCCTACAATACTCCAAGCATAGACTATGGAGAAACATCTCAGCAACAGCAGGGAGATTACCTTCCACAACAGCTAGAACAGTTTGACACATCCCAGACACAATCGCTTGCTTCTACGAGCCCTCATACGTATGGTTCATTTGCCCCTGAAGGTAGCCATTTCTCACATGGATCATCAGCGTACTCTGGAAACCGTCTTAATGGCACCAGGCAGCCCACTGATGAAGCCGCAAGTCCGGGGCTACCAGTCATGATGGAGGAGTTAAATCACCCACAAATGGATTTGATGGAGGGTAAAATTCCTTATGGATTTCCCGACGTTTGGATTCCCGGCACCGTTTACGCGAACAATCGGTGGGTAAGTACCCCAACGACGGGGGAACCTGATTACGGCTACTTGCCCATGGCAAAAAATCCAATGAAAGAATTCTGGCAAGGTGTTGCAACTGACCAAGAAGAGGAATGGTTCTGTAGAAGATGGGATTATGTGGACTTTCTTCGGCTTGTCTATCTCACCGTAACCTTGGTAGGGAATGTCAGCATGAATACTACCTCCAAGATGAAACTATGCTACAGAATGTAGTGACAATATTCAACAATGCTAGCCGTTCGACTCAAAATAGACCACCAGGTTTTTTTACAGCCCTCGGCAATCGAAACAAGCAGGTGGATGTTCCGTTGTTGAGACAATTCTTCCAAATTCTCAACAACCAAGAAAATCCAAACCGTAATGATCCTTTGATAAGAGTTATAGAGTGGTATAAAAGGAAAGGAATGTCCTTGATCACCACCAAGAG
Organism: Botrytis porri; assembly: GCF_014898465.1. NCBI lineage: Eukaryota > Fungi > Ascomycota > Leotiomycetes > Helotiales > Sclerotiniaceae > Botrytis > Botrytis porri. Next base: position 1,430,788 of record NW_024066086.1, on the reverse strand, counting down.
AGTTTTGAATGGTATACCAGAGGCAATCTATGAAAACTTTGGTCTAACATTCCAGCAATGTAACGCACAAAAATGGTACTTTCGCTTCGACTCGAGTCATTATCTGATGGCCTTTCAGAATCATGACGGAGATATAAATTGGAGGCTACTAGGACCTTCAGGCGAAGACCCTAAACCGGTTCCCGGTGGCTCAATTCCTAGGCCCTTGGCATATGATAGTCTAGGGCCTTTCCCTGGACTTGCTCACAAGCCGCAAGCACAGCCTCCGGTAAATCAACAATCGCAGTCTTTTGTACATGAGCCGGCACCGCCACTAGAATATCAGCAACCACAGCCTTCAGGCTCTCAAACTTAAGTCTATCCGTCACAGCAATCCGCGCGGTATACACCGCAACAGTGGCTGGAATACGAGAGACAACAAAGAGAGGAATATGATCAACAGCTACGGAATGCCAATCAGCCACCAGCCGGTGCTGGGAAAGGCAAGAAACGTGCCACACGGGAAAGTCCATCATCCAGTTCTTCTCATAACCCGCACAAAAAGCATCACTAGTGTTGTGACTAATTGCGAAGAGTAACATTTCTGGGGGGTTTTTCTTACGAAGTTGATGGAGTGACATTAAGACTTGACGTGCTGGTCATTAAAGGATGTAATCGGACACCGGGAAGTCTGATGCGCTAGCCGCACGAATGAGGATTTCTATGAACGGGGCGTTGAAGGGCTTCAAATGTAGACGCGTTGGTCGCACTACTGGTAATAAAGATAAGATATCTGGAGATAAATAGATCATATTTGAACAACGTTGCTTTTTCCATTAACCTTTCTGAATTTTTTTCATTCGATATTACTTCATTCGATGTCTACTTTTTGAGAGAAACTAAAAATCAGACACCGGAAACCGGAAAACTCTTTCAATAGAGTATATGCGAGCTGGAAAAGTCAGGTACTGAAGTGAATTTCCTATATTGTTGACTCCAATGCCATATCTGAGTCACTCTTCACATGCATCTTTCGAGTCAGAATGCTATTTTTTTTACAGTCATCTTGGGAAATTTCCAGGAAAGGGCTACAGGGGGATTGTAGGAATAACAAGGAACGATGCGACCTTCTTGGTTCGACTTCACACATTACCTCAAATCCTCAGAACACATTGAAGTACTACGAAATTCTTCCGAATCAAAAAAATACTATTTGTTTAACATAATATCAACTAAGCACAGCCCTCTTGTACACACAACACCCATCCCTCTTCTTTGACCAGTTCCTACGCCGATATTCGGGCTTGATCATCATAGATACACCCCTCATTGCTCCATGACGGTTTCGGTGCATTATCCTCAGTCAAGATCCTGGAAGTCCAACAAAGTGATAGACAACTTTAGACTTCTAGACGTCGTTTCAAGTGGACAGTTGACTGAGGCTTCTGAAACTCCAAGTATCTGAGGGCTGATCGATATCTACAACAATGTCTTCCCGCAACCAAGAGAAAGGAAAAGGACGGCAGACAGTCTATAGGATTTCAAACGTTGGATCATCTTCACATAAGTCTTCAGGCAATAACAGAAATTCTGAGGCAAGAGATCACCAGCAGAAGATTGTCCAGCCAGCGCCAGTACCACCGGTACAGCATTACACAGGAAGACACAAGGAAGCCGATAATTCTCTTTACTACCAGGGGCAGTACCAGCAGCAGAATTATATTGCAGCTGGACCGGCTCCTAAGTCTGATGCATCACCGCCTGTGTATCGAGGATCGTCTGTTGGTACTGGAAGCTTTTCTTACGCGGAAACAACAACTGAAGCATCAGCATCGTCTGGATACAACTATAGAGATCAAAATGTGCCTGATGCAACATCGTTCAAAGATCCCTGGGAAGAAGCTGGTCTGGGTTACCTAAAGCCGCAAGTGGAAAATAAATCTTTCACACCGAACAGTTCTGATTATCCCAATCTGCCAACTAATCCCCTGGGCACTCCAATCCCGTATACAGGTACCCCGTCGGCTAACTATCAGCACGTAACTACAAGATTTCCTGCTTCAATTCCCATTTTCAAAGATCAGGGAGAACTTCCTTATGGAGTAGACGACTATCCAATCAAGTGGGAATCGGGATATAATCCCGAATTCGACAAGAATGAGCGCGGCCCTGTAGCAGCATTATGGGCTAGCGTTTGGCTTGATAATCAGCAAATGCGAACTTGTTATCTCTTTGACCATGTGGATCTTTATCGACTTACCTACATTGTTACGACTCTGTATTCGACTGTTGATTGCTACAAAAATGATCCGACATGTATCAAAATTGCAACTTCCATTCTCAATAGTGCGGGTAGACCAAATAGGTTTGGGTATGTAAGTCGTTTTCGACCTCCCCCACAGGTTGGATTCACTGAGGATCAAGTCAGTGCGCTTTTTTGTATTATGGCGAATAGACATAACCGAAAGCGTGGTGCTGCATTCGAAATCTTAAGCGCGTGGATAGAAAACAATAATAAAACGATTACGAAAGCTCTAGGTACAGGGAAAAAGAAGGCTACCCAAGGGTATCCATACTGGACTCCTAAGAAGCTCGTGTCACGCCTACCAGAAGCTATCATGGGTCATTTTGGCTACAACAATGCCGCTGCTATTGCGGATAAGAGGCTTTGCTGGGAATGGAGAGTTCCCTACTTCATGTTCCGTGAGAAGGATATTGGACCTCGGACCATTTGGTACACACCAAAGACTTACACCTACCCACCTATACCTGCCCAAGCTCGCTTTTGGACCAACACAACCGCAGAGCAAGAAAACATCCATGAACAACAATATTTGCAGAGTGATCCAGATGAAGTGGAAGCCGCCCGGAAAAGATTAGAGCAAGTCAGCTGGGGAGATGAGAGTAGGTTGGACGCAGAACGGTTGGCATTAGATGAAGCAAACCGGTATCACAAAGCGGGAGGGGGCGAGGGATACAATGTAGTCACTGTGGAACCTGAAATTTGGGCTTCTAAACATCCACGTGAACAATCGAGCGCTCCCGCATCTCAACATGGTTACAGGCAGGTATACTCGGAGGACAGTAAAGGGAACCCTTGCTATAAATGGGTACGTAAAGAGAAACGCTGAGCATAGATGCGCTGGTCGCTCTATTAGGGATAATTAGATACCGGAAAGTCTCATGCGCCGGCCGTACGACTGAGGATTTACTTAATTAAGGCGTACATAGATGCAAGAGGTAGAGGCGCTGGTCGCAAAACTGCAAGATATAGGTAGAACACCTAAAGATAGATAGATAATACTTAATAACGTTGCTTTTCATACTAAGTTCTTAGCATATTAGTCTTGATACCGCTTCGGTCAATGTCTGCCTCTTGATATGAATTAGAAAAAGAGATCCTCTTTTGTTAAAGCGTATGGGGTCTGGAAGAGGTAGGCATTGAATCCAATCTCCTGTATTCTCCATTGTTTGAATAGAGTGAAAGATAGATAGCTAGAACCCTTAAATTTCATTGTCCTTTGAGGGAATATCTCCATTTCTACAAGATCGAAATTTAACACGCCAAAACGCTACAAGAGCTACTCTAAACTTACTCCCATCACTTTGAAATCGATCTTCGCTATGGATGGGTAAGATACGCTATCGAGTGGGAATATCTCAAGAATGCTTATATCATTTGGTTGTTTTGAGTAGGGTATAAACCTAAGGGATATAAAATGAAATGGAGGAGTAGATTAACATGAGGCCTTGAAACTTCGATTTAGATGACTAGTTAAACGATCAATGCCATCATATGTGGATATAGACCTATCATTCCCAATAAAACACTCACCGACTGGAAATTATGCCAAAAATTTAGATTTGTATTTATACTAACACATTACAGATTCCTGTATGCGAAATCTATACGACATTGAGAAACAAACGTCTGAACACTCTCATCTGATCCCAGAATGCATCGCGCCTTTTCTTAAAAGCTCCAGGTCCTGAGCTTCTAGTCTTCCCTCATCGTCAGCTCCTATTCCTACTTTTACTTTCTTCTTCTTTTCCAGTCCCAACTCTTATATTAGAATACTTGAGGCGCCTGCTATGGGTATGCGTATGTTTGAAGGGAAAGCTCTCGAAGAGATAGATTAGATCACACATCCAGACCGGAAAACGACACTGAAACGAGAACGACGATGCGACAGACGAGGCGTTAGCAAAGAAGATAGTGAAAGATATCAGAGCTACGCAATATTCAAGAGTATATTACAAGCCTAGCTCTCTATGATATCATTCTTCCAATAAGCATACCTCTAAACATGGTTATTTATGTTGAGAATATATTTGATCAAAATAATCACCTATTTATACTCACCACCATTAAAAAACTCACCAGCAATATACTCAAACACAGCTACACTGAAGACATCCTCATCATTTCTGTCTGCATGTACTCGACATCAAAGTAATACCTTCAAGAAACCCTACAAATACGCGTAAAGTTAGAATAAGATTAGTTTACCTCCGCTCTTAATAACTCCGCTTTTCGTCTGAATCTATTCGTTTATATTGATAGATGGTTCTTTGCCGTTGGTATCGAGTTTAGCGTAGCTTTCTTAGCTTATGGTTTACCGAAGTGAGGTTCTATGAAGGTTTATCCGTTTCGACATCTGGAACCTTTGTCGTTGGATTTATCATTGGTGATATATGATCCCATGGAACCATCAAATTTCAGAAATTGTAACTGTGGATCTTTCGCTTCTGTAAATTGTGAGAAATAGAGTTAATCGAAGTCAAAGTCCGATTTCCTAGCTTCTGCACATTGTATTGGCAGGGAACTCTGGTTCTAGTTTCTCGCTAAAGGGTGAAGATGGAATTTCATATCAAAATATCAAAATGTAATAATCGAGAGTAGACAACGTAAAAAGCAACGTTTTAAATATTATCTATCTATCTCGAGGTAGTCTAGATTTATATCCAGCCAGTGTGATCAGCGTCTCGCATTCCGCGTCTCGCATTCATTGCATACCGCGATCTATTCCAAGTAAACCCCTCAGTCGTGCGGCTAGCGCATCAGATCTCTCTATATATATGTACATATTATTAGTGCGTCCGGCCCGTCGATAATTTAATCAATATATTTTGATAATTCTGCTTTCCAACCGGCTTATCTGATCCACAAACAATCTCCTCCAACAGGCGCAAAATGTCGAATTCAAGATGTTCATACTAATGATTTCTTCTCCTGTGGTGTCCATGTCCTTCGTTATGTCCACCACTTCTCCTGGAACTCGAGGAACCCGATTAGTGACGATGATGGCGGCTTGATCCTGCATCGCTTTAGACGAGAGTAGCTAGTAGATTAACAACCTCCGGCACTGGGATATACATAAAAGTATGCATGTCGGGGTACCATTGGATATTAGCTCGGGCTACGAGTCCGGGTGGGCTCTGTGGAAATGAATCATAATATCGTTCTATAGCGAACCGTAAAGGATTCCGAAGATACGTCAGTTGATCGTTCTGTTGTTGACCATCGCCCTGTATCGTATCGATCCATTCGATGGTTCTATCGACTGGCCATTGCCGATAGGGATTTCGTGTACATCCGAGGTATTCAAATACGTCGCGGACCAAAGTAGCAGTGAAAGGACTCAAATATGACAGTCCACGAGGCGGAAACATTGTTAGTGATCTCTCTAAACATGGGACTGCCAAGATGGCGACAATACTGGCGATACAATCTGGACTCGGAGGATTTTCTACCGTAAGACCAAGGTGACAGCACAATCTTACGAAGAGGTATAGATCAATTGCGTCAATACTAAGAAAATCTTCATACCAGTGTTTCTTCATAAAGGTCCTCCATATAAAATCTGTTGTGTACCCTCCAAATGAATACCGTGGACCGCGTGGCTCGTTGTCTCGTACGGGAGGATTAAGTCGTGTCAGTCCTCCTGGTCGCCAATTTTCCAATGGTACTTTGGGGGGTTTGAAATTGCTCTGAGGATCATGTACATCAGCTGAAATGGGTCCTATGATGTTTGAAAGATGGGGTGCCATTCGGCCTCTTCCGATTGCCGCATTCGAGCTTTCAGCTGTATTTAATTCCCAAGAAGTCTTTCTCTGCGGTGTGGCTCCTCCGACAAAAGTATCTAATGTATTTCCACTGAAAGGATTATTTTTCACCCGTCCATAAGAGTCTCGCATCTCTTGGTTCGAGTCAGACATAACTTAGTGGCACGAATGTGGATACCAATCAATTTTCGAGTACTTGAAGAGGAAGAAATAATGCCCACTCCGCTGGTCACAACGCTGAGGCCTGACTAGGTAGCTATGAGTGTTGAAAGGAGTCGAATTCGTCCAGATATTAGTGGCTCTGGCTGAGGGAGATATGATGTAACGAAGCGGTCGTCAAATGACTTGGAGTGTATCTGTAACGAGAAAACCCAAAGAATCCTCGCAAGAGTTGTTTAACGAAGAGAGGGGCAGTGTGCAATCGAATCACCTTAAGAACCAAGAATGCCAGGCTTTGAGTATCAGGTGAATGTTCTTAGAGTTGAAAATAAAAGAATTCTCTTGATATTGCATATATTTTGTTATATCAATGTATTGTGAGAATGTTTTGTTGTTAGAAAACAGCAACCTAAGTGGCTACATCGTCCCCTTTTGTATTCAAGTCCTCCCTACTCGATTCCCTTAGTGACATTCAAAGCGACCGTAGAAGGAGGGCATTCTGACTCGAAAACATTAAAATTGGGGCATTAAAGTGAATGTGATATGGTGCTCGAGTTAAAGCTCAGAGAATGAGTCCCGATAGAGGGCATTCTGACTCGAAAGATGCATTTGAGGGGTATCATAGTGACAAGAACAGGGTACTGGAGTCAAAAGTACACAAAAATGCGTCTCAGGCGAGGGTATTGTGACTCGAAAATGTCTACACAAGGGTATGATACACTCGGAAATAGGTATTCAGATTAGGACCACCGAGTAATGAGTCGTTTTCATTCTAAAAATACATTCAGATATGAATGTATTCCAAGGCTGTCTATATTCAAGTCAATAATATTTGTGATTGAAGAAAGGATGTTTGTGAATAGTTACATGATTCACAGAATAGATAAATATGAGTCCCCAGCCCGAAGAATCTGACTCCGCGCATTCATTCAATCCTATTAATAACTTCTCTATATATAGCTCAAGTCAATATCATATGTAAGAGAAGAGATGAGAGAGCAATCGAGAATCGTCATATCAATTTCAAAACAAACAATGCTGAATGTTACTAGGTATCCTCAAGATAATCTACACCATTCATCGTTGGATCAACTGCTCAGAATTTAGCATGGGACGGTGACTGTGATAGGACATTTCGAAACAAAAAAAACAGGAGAATGACAGCAAAACGCGCATAGAGTCACTTTCGTGGCAGATTGAAATTTCGTGAATAAATACTATTCAGAATGACATCTTCTAAAATAACATCTTTTGGAATAATATCTTTTAAAATAACATCTTTTAAAATAATATCCTTTAAAATAACATCTTCCAATATAACATTTAATACTCATTCCGGGCTTGAATATTGTGCGCCTTAGCTCCAAATCTTCGTTAATGTCTACAATATCTTCATATATTTCCTTCAGACTAGAACAAAAAATGACTGGAAAGCCTTCCAGATAATCACATTGCTGGCCGGTGCTGACTTGATGAAAATATGATAAGTGAATTCCTCTTCGGAGTAAGCGAAAATGATTGTTACTGGTCTGTGATCAAGGGAATTTGCATCAGTCCTGATCTGTGCTTATGAATGTAGATAGTTTGGATATGATTGAGTTTGGTATGTTGGTACTGAACGGGGAATATTAGGAGTGTAGAGGAGCTTGAAATAACGGAAAGACGTCGTTGGTATTCAAGTATGAAAGATTTGCATGCGATCTGGAAAGGGGATATTATACGAAACTGGTGAATTGATAAGATAAAATAAGATGGATCTGAATGAAAAGGGTTAAGATTGCTTAGTTATAAAGCAAGATATTCTAGTGATCAAATGTGCAAGCTGAAGCACGAATATCATAATCGCGTTGCGAACTACGCACCCTACACCCACACAATTCCTCTTCCGTCCTCGACTAGAAGAGGAGGAGGCCTTTGTACCGCTCCCATTTTGTGTCATAATTGATTGAACGGGTATTTTTCAATCGAAGTCATGAAGAAAAATCTCTAAACATCCTAATCGCGTTTCCAGCTCAAAGACAGGGAAAGTTCGAATTTTACATCAGAGGATTGTTCAAATAAAGAGGAGCGGAAGAATCACAAGTGGACAAAGAAGAGTCTGCCAGCTCGGAAAGAGGAGGGGGTTGGAACTGCTCTTGGGCTTAAACGCAGCCTTTCCAATTCATTCTTCTCGTGCTCTTAGTTAACACCCCATGCGAGACCAATGCTCTGTCAATGTGATACATTGGAGGATTCTCTGAAGGCTGGCTTTCAACCTCCGTCGCCGCTCGAACAATCTCGAGAGCCACCTAAACTGGTGCGAAGGTTGCGAGTTTTTCAATGCGGAGGTTTATCTGTTCTCTGCTACTGTACTCGGATCGCTCTCACACGGAACGTTTGGTAGCAGTTGTGGAAGCATTTTCATTCACAATATGAATGAAATAAGTCGGTGTATAGAAACAGAGACCGTATCTCGACCATTGAGCGTTTTGAAAGAATAAAGGCCCTAATTACCGCGGATACCTGCCATTGAAGCCGCCCCATTCTTGGTCCCGTGCAAATCATCGGTCTCGAACATTGCCAAGAAGTACATTGGACCCCAAATGCAATGCCACCACACCCAGTCAACGTTTACTAGTCTGCACACTGCACACACCGAACCAGGACTAGGCACGGATGCACATCTGTTCAGGGCCTATACCCCGCGCAACTCCTGAGGTGCATTTATTGAACGCGGAATTGAAGCACGCTCGTGGCACGGTTAGACTAGATTTGGAGAGACGTCCATATTTTGACGGAGATTTTTCGATATTGGTTATCGTGGTGATGTATAGATACCGAATTTTTGTTACGTATGTAGAATGAAGGGGAAGTTCGGAGAGTACAATGGTACAAGCGAGTGGCCTGGATAAGATACCGAATGGCTGGTGGGGTCCACGCCGAGAGATGTCCGGCGGGTAATTGGTTGGGATGTGATGTAACACAATAACGCTTTACCCCGCAGGCCCGCAGGAAGGAAAATTGATGGGAATGACCATTTATATACAGACAGATAAACGGACGGATAGACAGACGGACAGACGAACAGATAGACAAATGGATAGACAGATGGACAGACAGATGGACAGACAGACGAACAGACAGACGAACAGACAGACAGACAGAAGGACAGACAGATGGACAGACAGATGGACAGACAGACGAACAGACAGACGAACGGACAGACAGGTAGGCGGATAGAGGGACAACTATGCCAGTGTCTCGATATGCATATAAAGTGAGTGGGCATGATATGTAGGCTCAGGTAGGGTCTACGAGCAGATCTAGAGGCAAGAAGACAGGGAGTTGTATCTGTGTCACAATGGATTGGAAGAGAAGACAGCTGGGTAGAGTTAAGAGGTAAGGTTAAGAATGGGATAGATTACCATTACCTAGTGAAACATCCATCAGTCAGTATATTGAGCCACATAGGGCATACGTACATCGTACATACTTTTTACATGATCGTCGTGGGCTTCATAATACTACCTACCATACGAAGTAGATTGCATACTTTGTCGTGATCACCATGTGCTTCATAGTATATCCAGATTCCATACTTTCCATACTTTAACATGATCATCGTGTGCTTCATGATCATCATCACATACCCAACGTTCTAGGTAGTGGCAAGCAATGTAATGCATCTCTCATCCACTTCTATGGGAAGGTCTTTCTGTTCCTGAGCTTAGCTTGAGTAAAGTGGACCATACATGTACCGGAAACGACGTGCGGAACCAGAGCTCCCCGTAAAGCTACCGAGCTACTCGTACCCTCTGAAATATTCTACGAATCTACGAGAAATCACCTAGACCAGCTAGTCCCAAGAATCCGAATACCGATTCACCCATCCAACCATTATGCCATCATGCCATCATCCCATGGCCATTCGGAAACGTGGACCAGATTGGCAATGGCCCTTTGACCACACAATACCAGCCCAACACGGCAAGACGATTGATGAATGATTCTTTTGCCTTCTCCGAGTCTCATGAGCTTCTTACCAGTTACCTCGTTGGTTATTTTATGTGCTGTAAGTGGAGAATATGATGAAGTCCTACGAGTCGACCACTTTTCATTTGTGGATAGTTTGACCCAATGTTGTTGGAAAAAGAGGGGAAATGGTGGAAATACCAAGACTGCTTACTATGGAGTGTGGTCGTGATATCCCGAATTTATTGAGGGGTATCGAAGGCATCGAGGGTATCAAACATTATATATATTGAAGAGCTGCTCCCGACTTCTTGGTTGTATACTTCCTCTACATCTTCATCTTTTTTATATATCAGACATTCAAAACAAAGGTAAGCTGCTACTCCTCCCAACAACAACATCAACGACATCAGACGGGAAGTATGGATAGCTTCATATGATCATCGGATCAATGCCATTGGGATCTTCCAAAGTCTATTCTGATCCTTTAAGCCTCAAATCCCATCTATAATTCTCAATTGGTCGACGTACATGTTACTAACAGTGTTTGCCAACATAGGTTAGTTAATACATCCCGAACCCCGCACTTTCCCAAATATACATACATCTAACACAACTTCCATACAACAGAAATATACTCTTTGTTCTTTATTCTACAATCCATCAATACTTTTTCCAACTACAAATAATAGAACAATAATCCAAAATGGTATTTTTCACTCGTTCCCTCTCTCGTTTGGCAACAAGACCGTCTCCTTGTGCTCGGTCAATCTTCACAGCTTCTGCTGTTGCGAGAACTACACCTACATGGACGACGCGATCGACTACTTTTGGCTCACAGAAGCTTAATCATAAATTTGGAAATATCAGAATGCTAACGGGTAATCATCGTGAAAAGGTCAAGGTACTTCTTGTATTGTACGACGGAAAGAAGCACGCCGAAGAGGTATGTTTTATTTACTTTACCCCCCTACTCAATTGGGGGTAGTCGTCCAACTACTCCAATTGGGTACTCGTCTTTGGATCAATTGATTGACATGATTAAAATTAGGTCCCAGAGCTCCTCGGCACAACTGAGAACGAGCTCGGTATCCGCAAATGGCTCGAGGATCAAGGACATGAGCTTGTTACCACCTCTGACAAGGAGGGAGAGAACTCTGAGTTCGATAAACACTTGGTAGACGCAGAGATCATCATTACCACTCCGTATGCCACTCATCTTCCTAAATATCAATTCGCGGATTCTAACAAGCTTTCCTTCTCAGTTTCCACCCAGGTTACCTCACTGCCGAACGTCTCGCCAAGGCCAAGAACCTCAAGATTGCCATCACTGCCGGTATTGGATCTGACCACGTCGATCTCAATGCTGCCAACAAGACAAACGGTGGTATCACCGTTGCTGAAGTTACCGGATCCAACGTCGTCTCCGTCGCTGAGCACGTCGTTATGACCATCTTGGTTCTCGTCCGTAACTTTGTCCCAGCACACGAGCAAATCCAAGCCGGAGAATGGGATGTTGCCGCTGCCGCCAAGAACGAGTTCGATCTTGAGGGTAAGGTCGTCGGTACCGTTGCTGTTGGAAGAATTGGTGAGCGTGTCTTGAGAAGATTGAAGCCATTCGACTGCAAGGAATTGTTGTACTTTGATTACCAACCTCTTAAGCCAGAGGTTGAGCAAGAGATTGGTTGCAGACGTGTTACCAATTTGGAGGAGATGTTGGCTCAATGTGATGTTGTCACCATTAACTGCCCTCTCCACGAGAAGACCCGTGGTCTTTTCAACAAGGAGTTGATCTCCAAGATGAAGAAGGGTATGTTTCTCCTAATTTCGTTTACTCATATCAAGCTAACCTTAAATAGGATCCTGGTTGGTAAACACCGCCCGTGGTGCCATCGTTGTCAAGGAAGATGTTGCCGATGCCCTCAAGTCCGGTCACCTCCGCGGTTACGGAGGAGATGTCTGGTTCCCTCAACCAGCACCAAAGGACCACCCACTCCGCTACGCAAAGAACCCATTCGGTGGTGGAAACGCCATGGTTCCTCACATGTCTGGTACCTCTTTGGATGCTCAAAAGAGATATGCCGATGGTACCAAGGCTATTCTCGAGAGCTACTTGTCTGGTAAGCATGATTACAGACCAGAGGATTTGATCGTTATTGGTGGTGATTATGCTACCAAGGCTTATGGTGAGAGAGCGAAGAACAGTGGTTCTTCTGGTGCCAACAAGGCATAAGTAGGGAAGATGATTGTATAATTGATATGGGATGGGAAAGGAAATAGGTTTTTAAGTATGCGGCTTTGACGGTTAAGCTGCTACTATGTGATATGACACTAAATGAAATGAAATAAATTATCTGTTAAATTATTTGGTTCTATTGTCGTATGATGAGATTTGATTTGTGAAATGTGATTGTGCTTGACCTTGGAGTTTTGGACTATTGAAGGTTTGAGGTCCGCTCTTTGCATTATAGAGGTAGTTTTACAATGTAGTGGAGTGATTTGGTGAATCTTTCTTCAATCACATTAGCCATTGGGTACAATTGATGAATTCATCTTTCCGCCCTGCTCTAAAACATGGAGATATCGAATGGAATGTTTCGCGCCATTTTAAGTCACACAGAAAATAAATTCTTCGGATTAAGTATTGTGTATCTGGGTATCGCCATTGATAGTTTGATATCATGGAGAGCAGGAGAATGAGATTGATGAGAGTACTAGTTGTAAATTTTGTGAGAGATTAGGAGATTCGGAGGCGGGAGGGATTAATGTGTGATTATTGAGGGGGGTAATGGGTGCAATTATAAGGGGAGTGAGGGGAGTGAGGGGATGGATGGTTAGATGGGAAAGAATAAGGAGCGGTGAATTTTTCAAGGAGGAAGGGAAATCGAAATGCTGATAGACTTTTACGTCAGGCTCGGGAAAGCGAGCAAGGATCACTCACTATTGGGCATGGATACAATATAAAGAGAGTTATGGAGGGGAAAGATATTGGGAGATGTGTAGTGATATACTCTATCCGTAATTCATGTTATATTTTTGTGCGGCGCTGTGAGAGGAGGGGGGTTTGATGGGGATGGGGATGGAGTATGGAGATAAATTGGAGTTTTGATTTCTGGAAGGGGATTTATTGGAGAGGGTTTATGAGGGAGGGTGATGGGTGTGGTGTGGTTGGATATGGTGTGATTATGCGATTAGATGTCTGCCTCTGCATTACCTAGTGGTATAAGAGATTGCTGGTGGAAGACTAGAAGATTCGATACTTGAGAGATGGGATGCGTGATAGAGTTGAATGGTTGTATTGAGGATAGAGGTTGGGGAGTTATGGTGTATGAGGATATGAAGGAGTGAAAACGAGGAGAGAAGATTATATACCCTAGAGTATTGAGATTGGGGAAGAAAGAGAAGAGAAGAGAAGAGAAGAGAAGGGGAACTTGTGGAAATCTTAGGGAAAGACAATAAGTGGGATGTTTGAGTGATTTTGTGGTTTTGATGGAGAGATCATAGGGTTGGTTGGATGTGAGGGTGAGTGTTCTTGTTTTTCTTCTTCTTCTTCTTCTTCTTCTTCTTGTTCTTCTTGTTCTTCTTGTTCTTCTTATTCTTGTTATTTTGTTGTTGATTTGTTGCTGTTCTTACTAGTACTCATCTTCCGAACTTCCAAAATACCCCTTTTTTCTTTCGGGAAATAGGAGTATTTAGTGGACACACATTCTACGAACTTCGAAGTCTGCATGATATTTCGCTGGGACTCAATCATTTACTTCAGATTCAACTACATCAGTTTCGATCGAACATTCAGTGCGATAGATAGATATCTAGGTAGAGACAACATGACAATTAAATCTTACTAGTTCAGTTGTTTTATAGATTGATTCGACGGATTAGATCTATTGAATGCACTCGTCTAGTCTCTTAGATTGAGATATTTGAAAAATAGGAGAACAGGAGCAAGAGAAGAAAACGGCACGTGAATCAAAGATGTGCGGTTCTTTTCTGAGCCGGTGTGATCTCGAGATTGAGGAGTGATTTCCGTGGTGTTGGTATTTATACTTGTCGGAAACTTGTAGGGAAAATGGAAGGTGGATGGTGAGCTTTAAGAGAATGTGTGGGACTGATCATGTAATTGTTTTCTCTCATACTGGAAGGGTATCTATCACCTTGTATTGTAAACTTCTCTTTCAAAAACTATCATTTTTGGGATTTTGTAAGGGGGTGTGTACAATCTCAAGATCGAATATCTTTCCAATCTATCAACCCCTCTTACATAATATCTGAGGATTTTCCAGCAATGCCTATCTTTTGATTGATTTCCTACAGCCAAAATTGGGGTGAATTATTATAGCTTAAGCAAGAACACTAAATCCAATGCGGGCTCGTGGAGAGTTACATACAGGGGAACCCTTACGTAAAATACTAGAGGGTCTTTCAGAGACCAGAAAGACATTTATTAGGTTGGGGTGTATAAGTTGTTTTGATGGGGGTGTTTCTGTAGTATTGATAAATGGCACCTGGGGATATGATGAAACGGGGGTTTGTACGATTATACAGGAATGTATCTAGCGGATGAAGAGTATATGGAATTTTGATACCTACTCATGTTTCTTGGCATCTATCCGTATTGCAAGAATAGAGAGAGAGAGCATGATATTGTGCATAATGCGATTCTTCCCTCGACTCGATTGATGCAGAGTAGATATGATGCACACCAAATTAGGGAAACTCATTATACTGATGGATTGGAGAAGAGAGAAATCTACGTCTTTGTGAGTGAAGAATTTACACCGATAAAGTATTCTTTGACAATACTTCGAAGTCTTGATTTGAAGGTTGATCTCACACAATAAATTGCTGCTGTTTATATTCATCTTGAACACGATCTTCCAGGCATTTGTATGCGGCTTGGATAATGGGTCTCGAATTTGGTATTTCGATTGGGGATGTAATTCCCATGTCGTTCAACCCAATGATGGTTTTGACTTTCCAAAATTTCTGATCAAAAATAGAGATTTGAATATTTGGCCGTTTTGCTCGGGTTAGGAATACAAGAAGGGGGTCGACGGGAACAATATAACTTTCAAGATCTCGGAGCTGCACGTTATCTTGAAGGCATTGGCATTATTGATTAATTATTGATTAAGTATTCGAATAGTCATACAGTCATACAGGACGTTGATCTTTTTTGCCCGTTCTCATCAATTCCTCAATCACAAAGTAGCCATCACAACCCCACCAACAGCCATTCCCAAGAAACCTCCCATGACCCCGGTTGGTGCAGCACCTCGAGTCGATCCAGATGTACTTCCAGTCGCAGTTCCAGTTCCACTTGCCGTCGTACCAACACATCCCGCACTAGTCTTCGTAGCGGTAGTCTAAACCCCAGAAGCCGATGATGATCCCGTAGCTGCCACACTCGCCGACGTACCACCCGTCTTCGTAGCTCCGGTTGCACTTCCCGTAATAGCGCCTACTCCCTGATTCCCACTCGCAGTATAATAAAGACTCACCGCCGTCTCACTCGGATACAAATCCGTCAATTGAGTTGCCGTTGCCTCTGCTACATCTCCTCCTCCTCCCAAACTATTGAAGATTGCGGCAAAGCTCGCGGTAGGTGTACCGGTACAGAGTTGATTGGACGCACTGGTAATAACAGTATTAAATGCGCTGACGACCGCTGGGGATCGTCGTCAACCATGTGCATAATCGCAATTGGGACATCCAAGTCAACTGCTAAAGAACCCACCATTACACAATCATTGTGCGTGAGCGAGTTAATCAAGAGGCGTGGTACCGTTGGGGGTGTAGGCGGATTGGATGGTTATTACTTCGATGCAGGGAGGAGATGGTGCCTGAGGTGATGTTTAGAGAACAGACGGAGGTGAGATGATCTTCTTCGGAGGATTGGCGAGGAAGAGTGGGCACGAGGATTTCTTTTTCTGGAAGAGCGGATACGATGGTGGTGACACTCGTGAGGAGGACGATTGGGCCGAGGTATGAGAGTGAGTGCATGGTGGCGTTTGAAAAGTACAGAACAAGATACTAGACTTCGCGATCCAATACGAAATGTAAAACACTGCAGAGAGCGAAAAAAAGAGATACTTTTGTGAAAGTCTAACAGAATTTCTGAACAATTCATCTCACATCGTGAAAGCATACTTACTTATAAGTTAATTAAGCACCTACCTATGGTTACTCGACTCTGTGGAAATCTGTTTGAGCGTAGAAGAGAAAGTGCGATGTGATTTGTGACTGCGCTGCATATATCTGACAGTCTGACTGTGACAGCAAGTGATGACTTACAAAAACAGTATCAATAGTTTCATTTCGTTTCCTGCCAAGAAAATTGGCGATGAGAGTTAGAGGCTTGTCAAAAGCTTGACTTGACGTCTTTTAGCGGGAGGGACCGTAACCTTAGTGGCATATCGGTGATGTAGATGGATGTCTGGTGAATCGACAAACGAAGTAAATGTTTGACTGCTGAATATCGAGCAACGATTGATTGAAAAGTCATCGTTTCAAGAGAATCGCATTCATTCATTCATTCATTAAGGACGACCTGTTTAACTAATAATAAGATCCTGTGATCCTGTGATCCTGTGCTTCTTTTCATAAATTATCTCTTCTCTCACCCATCGAACGATTTCCTCGGATTCCCGCAAATTAGTTACTAAATATGTGTCTAGTGCTTACCCACATTACCCGATATAAAACCCATATTTATCCGAGCCAATTATGAAGCTAATTTTACTTACCATGTCGTATCACTGCAGCCACCCTTGAGAAAGCTTGATGAATGAGGATGCAAGCAGCCAAGATACAGAAACGTGGAGAAATCCAACTTGGCGGCGGTGTCACTAAAGAGAAAGATCAAAATCTAAGATGAAGCAATATGAATGAAGCAAACAACATAAAAAAAACGTTAGTTAGGTGTGTTGATTGGAGAAGTATATTATTCTCATCACTATGTGTTGTATTGTATCGTCAAAATCATAAACCCAAATTTCAAATCTCTGTATTTCAGAGTCGAATCCTTATCCATCGCTAACTTATCATCATCATTTCGTTTCCAGCACTCCGAGCTCCGTTCTCTAACAGCATTGTTCACCACATCCGCACCCACAGCATTCACAGCCAGCGGACTCACCACCACGGAGGTTGGTCTCGGTACCCATGGTAGGAACTGGTTTCTGCAGGAAAGAGATTAATATGTTGCAGATTACAGTAGTACGTATGTGTTGTGAGAAGGGTATCATACTGGTTGTTGCATCTCGATACCAATGTTCTCGGAGCTCATAGGAGCTTCGGATTGGATTTGTTGCTCAACGACTGGTTGTTCGAAAGGCATTTTGAGAGAATGTCTAAGTATCTGATAGTCAATAAAGAGGTCTGATAGATTTGGGTATAGATATACGGACAATTTGGAGAGGTTTTGGGTAGGGTTGAAAATTTGTTTGATGGAAAGTGTGTGAGTCTGAAGTTTGAAGTCTAAATGAGGAGGAGATAGATGGGGGATTTTCGAGCCTTTTGAATTCCCTCAGATGCAGCAAACATGTGCTATCAAGGGCCGTGCAGCTATCATTGGCTTCTATGACGTTGTAGGGTTTAGGTGCATAGTGGAGACCTCTTCAAGATCTTTTGTTGGCAGACCAGGACAGGGTTGAAGAAACCGGGTGTCGACCAACCATAACCTGATGAACAAACGGTGAATAGCAAATACCCAACACAGCCACGTATATCTGCAAGCAAATCAAATCTTACTCGCCTCATAATTATGTGGTATCGTACTATCATGTACCTCCTCCTTCTTTGGTACCTGCATGGTATGCTCCGCGCGCTTCTGGTGTACAAAAGTACAGTTCATCACGCACATGTAAGTCTCACAACCTACGAGTCAGCAATCATTTCGTCCTGCTTGTTTCACCAAACTTTTATCCCCTGCAAATGAGGCTGGCGATACCGAGTAGCTTGCGCAGTTTTTCATTTATCTGAGTGTCAGATCTAGACTCTTTGTGCTTTTCATAAGCTTCGTACATTGATTACTACGCCACAGCTTACTAGCAACAAGTTGTGGATCTACAGCTTTTCGCTCAATCGTTACTCCTTAACGTTGCGTTGATCCTGTTCGTATATTCTGCCGTCTTAATTGTGGAGTAGTGCTACACAGTGTAACGGTCCAATCCTTTATTAAATAGCGCAAATCCTAGTTGTGAGTGTCGAGTAGTCATCTCGAGACTTATCAGTCCAGGTTTCCTAGAGAGGGATTGGAACCATTCGGGATCCCGAATGTGGAATAAATTCGGAAGAGATTGAGTTTGAGACTCCTCCCCATGCCACCTTGCGATAGCTCGGACAAGGCTTGGAATGCCATTGAGAGGGGCGCTGAGATTTGACGATTTTTGTTTCGAACTCTATCACATTTATCAAAGAACTTTTCTACAACACTCAGCAGAAGATAAGCTGTATTTTGAAAACAACGATGAGTTATATTGCTATTGGTACAGTGTATCTAAGAGTTTGTCTAAGTATCAAATACTTGTGCCCAAACTCATTTCCATCGTCGACGATTAGCAATCGCCGTTGCAATCACAATTACCGCAACTTTGACCACAACTACTGGCGCCACCAAGACTACCACAACCTTGAAAAGGGGAGCATAAAACGACGTAACCTGTGCCTACACAAGCCTCCACGCATGGAGATGTGCTGTCTTCAGTATTGGATTGGGTATCCATTTGCTGTGGGGGAGTCTGGATAACGACGCACGTTAGCATGTCAACGACATGATATAGATTTTGGAAACTACTCACAGGTTGTCGAGTGATGGTAGTTTGGGATGAAGTTGTCATGGCTGTTTTTAGAGAAGGTTGTTCACTGTTGGAACTCATCGTGAAGTCTTGGGTTTCCGAAGATTTGTTCTGTCTTGCAGTCTGGTTAGTATCGCAGAAACTGTTCGGAGGCATACTTGATATCACACACCTTGATGCTAGGAAGCTCTTGCTCGTTGTGAAATTACTCCGAGGTTTCGTGAATGCAAAGTTCGAAGGTAGAAGTTGTTTCCAGTGTTGTACTTTCGAGTTGCTGAAAGGAAGTGTTATTGTAGCAATTGTCTTCAAAAACAGAGGATACTTAAGAGTTATGCAGCCATTGCATGTTCGAGTCATTACATATTTTTTCGGTCATGAATTCCAGTTTCAGTCATTCCAGAAGAATGATAGTCAGAGTCTCAAGAGTTTTGACACATACAGAATCACGAGATTAGGAAATCGCTGGAGAATGACGATCTTTTGGACCTCATCGTGACTCGACGGCTTACGGTCGATGACTCGAGATCCCAAACTTTCAATCATCGACTGCGATAATTTGCATATTCTTTCAAAGTACTATCACACTCATGATTACAGCTTGAAGCAATCATACTTGACAGGCTGGATTGGGCAATGCTTGTTGAAAGTAACGCTATTTTGATCAAATTTGAACAGTGCAAGATATCATCAGCGGGACTTCCTCGAGAAGCAGCTGGTAATGTCCTATGCTCAGCCGATATCGTTCACATTCACGATAAAATATCCTCGAAAGTTTCATATGGATTTTATAACGCTCGAGGATCTTTATTCTGTCAGATTCAGACAGTACGAACAATGATTTTCCCAACACGTGAGGGGTGAGTGGGACATTTCTCGACTACAAAATTGTGTTTTGGTTCGTCGAGATGCGTCATTGGGTGGACTCTGTACATCCACAGAATAACTCATCAGAATGATAGTCATGGTATTATATCTACCAGTCACAATCGTCTATTTGCAGTCACTGATCAGACTTTTCGCTCAAAAATTATGTAGGTAACCCATTTGCCTTTTTATATTTACCAGAAAATACACGATCATTCCTTACCTGGGTCGTCCAGAAAATAAGATCACATCAACAAATGGATCTTCGGAAATCGTTTTCTCCGTCGCAATGTTACATTGGTTCCCCTTTCTGATCGATCTTTATAGCACTGAAGAAGATGACCGGCAGAGGTACATTGCAAAACACTGAGTTTCCTCTCCTGAATCGCTTCGTTCTACATTATCCACCGAGAACCCGTTTCTACATACACTTCACTATCTCGAGCCGAATGAAGAACAAGAAACGATAGTCGTAAGATCCTCGATACACGGAAGAGAAAGGTACTGTATCCCGACAGGTAACCTTCTTCGTCTACTTGGGCCATGAGGGCCGGATTTCATCCAACCTCAAAACTCACATCGAACTGAATATTAAATCGATCGTCATTTCACTGCCTCGAACGCATATATGTGTTACAATCGGTTAAGAAAACGACAATGCTTGGATTTGGATTGCGCGACCCGGAACAATAATTTCTAGCAAACGAAAGAAAAAACCCGACGAATATCACTTTTTACCACATTGTTGTTCAGTCAACTCATATATTCCATCCCCTCATTTACCTTCGCCTTTATCCTCTCTTATCGACTCAAACCCTCTGAGCAGCGTTTCCAGAATACCCCGGTTCATTCACACCCTGATGAGCAACAGGGTTCGCAGGATTTGGACCCGCAGCACCCGTTTGCATAGGACCTGTTTGTCCTACATGGCCTGTTTGACCCGGAGTTTGCATTTCCATTGCTGTGGTTTTTTGGTTGTGGGAGGCCGCACTGTGATGGCCATCGTCGTGATGAGAAAGGATTTTACCCATGGTAACGGCGAAGGTTATGATGAAGAGGACGCTGGGTTTAGATTAGCGATTGTCTTTCAATTCCGCTCTCTCATCAGTCCCTACTGGTAAAGTTGCTCACGGGGAAAAGACGAAAGAGGGAAATATAAGAAGAGATAAGCTCACAATTCAACAGCAGCTAACACCGCAGCCGCAATATACACCCCTCTAAAGGTAGAATAGCTAGTGCTAGCTCTCTTTGCCAATCCATCACTCAAATCATCTCGCTCTTCCAATTCCAATAGATCGCGTCTACAAAAGTAATACCCGCATCCATAGTAGTTGAATCGGCCACGATAACGACGCACCTGTACGGCGGAAGTAATCCAAGCCGCGAGCCAGAAAACGACGAGGAAAATATCGAGACAGGCGATGGCCCAGTAGTTGTAGATGCTTGTGAAACGATGAGTAGAGAGGAGGATGTAGAAGATTTTAAGATTGTTGCGCTGGCCTGTCAGAATAACATGTTATCATTTACTACCAAAGGGAAAAAACTGTCGAGGATAGGCAGACGAAGGAAGAACATACGACGAAAAGATCTAAAATCGCCCCCGAATACCCAATAAACGTCACCACGAAACCCGCCAACCCTAATATCGCAAGCGCGGGAAGAAGTTGCAAGATTCTCAATGCGCTGAGAAATTTACTAGGTTTCAATACATGACCCGTTCGTATATCCTGGTATTCGGTACCAGGCCGATGAGTACCGTGATTATTATCCATTATGAAAATGAATTTCGCGATGGAAAACGTGGAAGGTGGGTTGGGAATGAAGATGCTGATACCTTTCCTGATAAGACAAGTGGAGGGGGAAGTTCGGGAATGGAAGCCCTTTTTGAAGAATAGAAGAATGTGGCTCGATGGGTGCAAGTGAGACATGGGGATAAAGAATGAAAGGGGTGGCTTAGGGTGGTTCGCTAGGAACAGGCGAGTGGCGATGTTTTCGGAATAAAGAATGAGGAATATTGTGCATCGTGACTTTGGGGAATTTGCTTGCAGCTGGTTTTTGCTCGGGATTAGTGCGCTCGGTGAGGAAAATAGTCGCTCCTGAATGCGAATAGCATGGTTTCAGTTCTGAAATTGGGATATCAAATGAAAATGCCGAATTTGAAGTGATGTATCTTTTTTGGCCAGAATGGTTGCAATTGCCTTGGTCTGACGAGATTTTGAGAAATTGAGAAAATGGCCAAAACACAATGCAATAATCGTAGGTCACTAATTCGACGTCTTCGAGCCCTTTGCAATTAGACCGGTACCATCCACTGAATATCCGTTGTTTCAACTTTCATCCCAAGCTATTTTCTTCTCGTGAATAACTATTTACTGCATATCCCATAATAGATCGGAAAGTAATTTTTTGGAAGAAGCATTTCGCCATTTTCCCAATGCAATACAATACCGCCACTGACTTAACACCCTACCCAGATCATCAACTCCCATTTTGTCTCATAACGTCATCCACTACCTCCCAGAAGCTGCCAACATCCATTACAGCCCCAAACTGGTAACATCGTGATAAACCACCCAGTCCTCTCTTCAAACTATTCATATTTCTCGGTCCAACTACTTTCTCAATATCATTATGATATTTCTCGGCTATCATAAACCATGCCTGAACAGGAGTAATCTCAAAGTCTGAAACAGGCAGAGACTGCGACATGGCATATAGTTGAGCTAGAGAAACAGAAGAAGAAGACCAGGATATATCGGAAGTAGATCCACTAAATGCTTTAGGTGGTGCCTGAGCGAAGATATGTGTTGAGGCCATGAGCTCGTGACCGGATGGATCCCCGGCGGGATCGAAAGGGAGAGGTGTCTCTGGAAAATGGTGAAAGTGGGTACGACATGGGTGTTCGAGACTATATGGTAATATTAATACATGACTGTTTCATGAAATAGAGAGAATAACTAACGCAAGAATGAAATTGATCGCTATAAGCGACATGTCAGGTGATGGTTTCCATACTACATTTGCAGGTATCGACACTTGACCAGGAAGTGGTGGTAGGGGTTTGGAAAGATCAATTGCCCCATGTTTTTTAGCAGAACTGTCGGATGACGCGCTAAGATGAAGGCAAGATGCATTTAGAAACTCGTCGAATCGAATATTGATATGAGAACTAGATGAAGTACTCGGATATGGTACATCATGATTGTCGGAGAAGTAGTTGGTGAGTGGATCACTGTCCTGAGTGAGCACATCACTGATATAGCATGAAAGTCTACTATTTTCTGACTCGTAGTCGACTGTTCTAATGGTAGGTTTTGTCCCTTGCGTTGAATCAGGGGTGGTAAGGCCACGAAGTGAATCATATCCTTGTTGGAGAGGCATATTGATCGGCTTGTTTGCAGGTGAACCTGGGTCTTGTGATTTCAGACTCGAAAGATTCTTAATACCTGAAGCTAATAAAGTCGATTCTATTGCTTTGTTTTCTTTCACCAGGGCCGAACTTTCGTCTTTTGTTGTGGCAATCATCCCGCGAAGACGTATCGCATCTTCCTCAAGATGCTTGACGTAGTTCTGTTTTCGCTGTCGATGTTCTCTAGGAAAGGAATTAGCAATAGAAGCGAGAATAAATTCTACTAGGGGCAAATTAACATTTGAGCTCGTCGGACTTGAGCTCGTCTATGTTGTTTTTGAGATGTGCCGGATTTTATTTCGCTATTCTCGTCCTTGGCTGTCATCTCAGTTAGTTTCGTAGAAATAATAGTGATGAGGTAGTTTTTTTTAAAAAGCTCATGCTGAGTGTGTAGTTTCATTGAGCGCGCAATTTCCCAAGTGAAACGAGCCGCTTCAAGGTTTGAGGTGAACATAGGCAAGAGGGAGAAGTAAACTTATAGAACGAAAATAATGTTAAATCAACTCACAAGTCTTAAGTCTCGTGATATTTGGCATAAATTTGACCTTCTGAGATGAGATTTTATCAACAGATCGGTGCCAAAAAGACGTGAAGGATGCATCTTGGGATTCATCAGCCATTCTGGAGCTCGAGTGTCTAATCCGCCACATTTGATTCCAAAATCTTCGCCTTTTCGTGATCTCCAAGGCAAGACAAAGTCAAAGTCCGCATTCAATTGGCATACAAGTCTACTTGTATTGTAACGGGCTAGCGTCAGGCGATGTTTTTTTCAAATCAATCTCGACTACCGACAAACATATGGAACAAGATATTTGGAGGTTTGAATCTTGAGATCCAAACTTCCAATACGAGAATGCACGTCAGCCGCATCCTGCGTTTGCTTGTTTGGAATACAAAGTACTCCATCGAGCCTAGTGTCTTAGCTGCCGCTTCTGTGTAATCACGTGATTACTTAAACATTTAGACCTACGCTTTTTGTTCTTGCTCTTATATCCTTATATATCATTAGCTTTTGCATAGTACCTGGGAGAATTGGGAGTCGCCTTTGAAAACGGGGTTTCGCATCAAGTGACCGTTTCACCGACGTTTGTTTCTTCATGTGTCGGTTCATGCTCCATGCAGTCAGCTCCACGTCCAGGCTTGCATCGTGAGCGCTTCCTTGGGTCACACTCGCTTATGCTCAAGGACCAATGAAATCTGTCTCATAAATTGCCTACTCCAAAATCTCATTCTTCTTGAAGCAATTGAAATCGATTACCTATCATTTAAGGTTTTCAACCCCAGTTCATCGCTTAGTGGCGTGATTGGGATGAAGGCACTGCACCTATTCGGATGGCTACATACTAAGATTCCTTTACTTATCAATATGATGGTATTTGGCACTGAAAATTACCATTCGTTAGTTATTTCTCGAAGTTGAGCGCTTAAAGGTACTAATGTAGACGCACTTTTTTCCTCTTATAGGGACCAAGGAAAGCAATAACACGGAGGAAAAACGTCAATTGCGACGTTTCTATCTTTTATACTTTTTAGCAGCTCGGATTAACCGATTGAGTATCCGAAAATAAGCCAGACTTTATCTTTTCCGGAAGCGCTAAGAGTTTGTTTAAATTTCTGACACGTTTATCGTGACCCGAATCAAAGAGAAGAGTTTTCTCTACTCGGCGACGCTTTTCATGAGGCTCAAGATCACAGACACAATCGCTGACGATATGATTTTTTGTGTCACAGTCAAATCAAACAACATCTGAAGTCTTTATGCATCGACCTCATATGCTCAAAATCTACCCAATAACTTTTCTTTCTCCTGGTTAAAACCCAAGTATTCTAATGATATAGTTTTGCAATCTCTTCACACTTCAGCACATTTCCTTCAGCTATGAGTTTCTCATATCGTTTGCCCAAATTTCAACAGGCAGGAAAGTTTCATGGCGAAGGCCAATCAGCTTCAAGATGGCTCGAGAGGATTAAGCTTGAAATCGCTTCTAGCAACTGTGGTACTATTCCAATCAAAGTCTATTTATGGGCAATACATGTTCTATTGGATGGAACTGCAGCGAAATGGTGTGATTCAGTCCCCGCAATCAAAAACATCTTGGATGATTACGATATCGCAGATGCTTCAGAGACAGAATGGTTGGAGCGTGAGCTTATCAAACGATTTCCTGGAAATGTCACCAGTACTCCGGTTGCCCGTATAGTTACCCGGCGCCGTTCGTATAGCCTTGACATGAAAGCGGATTCAGATGCCACGGCATTAAAACTAGGAGAGCTATTCATTGGAGGAAGACCCCGAAGTCGGAACCAGGGGTCAGAAACATATCAAGCTTCTGAAGGACATCGCGGGTTTAGCTACCATGATGATCGAAACTCCAGACGTGAAACGCGGCAGGAAGCGGTGGAACGAAATGTCATCAACGAGTACCATTTTTACAACAGACCCAGAGTTGCATCGAGATCACCGGAATATCAGAACGAGCCTCACCATAGCTTTTCAACTATCAATCGAACGTCACCAGGGTCCAAGAAGTACCACAATGAACGGATCCAAATGCCGACACCTTTAAAGGGTATCTTAAAAAACAAAACAGACCATAACCAGCAACCAATGACTCATTCTTACGATGGCAAAGATCACTCAAGAGACCGTTACTCTAGGGGTCCTTCTCCTTACCAAAGCATTAAGAACACTAATCATTACCGGAATGTCGAGACTCTAGAATCCCGTCAAAATCCACAGACACACCACCCAGATTTCACATATCGCCCTTTAGAATCGAGACCAGTGTATCAGCAATCAAAAAAATCTTTTCGAGAAATCAGAACAGAACCGTGCAAACCTCAGATACCACGCTGGTCATATGTTCCAATCCCTGCCACTAGAATCGTCTCTCATCCGGTCCCGAAACCGACTTACTTTGAAGACGATACACTAAAACATCTGAGACGGGAAGAGTCGAGCTCTGGGTCTTGGAGAACATCAAGCTCAGCCTTTGACACACTTGAGCAACATTTTCGTGATTCAAGTCGAACTAGAAGATGAGAGTATATATCCTACCAGAGGCCCAGAGTGGCGATAAATTTGATCTTTGCGATTGCGGTAGTAATCTTGTTGGAAACTTCTCAGATCGGGAAGTACCTCAATCATACGACCTTTCTCACGTGCGTGATCCCATTACCATTTCATTCTCCTGACAGAACTTCAAGTCTAGCTAAGGAGCACTGATTGTAGTTCGATGCTGACCTGATCGTTGAGCTAGATCCCGCCATACAAAATTCGTGGCTAAATCCTATGCCATGAGGAGGTCGATACGTATGAGCAACAGGTGGATAAGAGTAATGCATGGAGAGATACCACAATCAGCGAATATTTGAGGTGAAGCATACCATTTTGATGGTCCATGAAACACTGTAAGATCTTACATATCAATGATCTTGGTGCTGGGCAGTCGACGAAGGTGGTTTAATTTGATGATAGGAAGGAACTCAAAAGAGAAAGGGGAGTATTGAGCAAGGGGTATCATTTATAATGTACTTATGATGGAATACAACAAATAGCATTCAACAATAAGTGGGAATCAGGCATATTAGCCATAGCATATATTCCAACTCAAGCAACGCAGTAAGAATATTCGTACTTGATTTGTCTTCAAGAAAACAGCTTTACTAAGACAAGATGCAAGGAGAAGTGGGGCAATACAACCTTTAACCGAAGTGGAAGCTAAAGCTTGTGTGGAGAGGATGTGAAGAATGAAACTCAACCAAAGGATACAACATCGCTTCCTCTTTATCTTCAAATCCCTTTCACTTTTACTCTCCCCACTTACCATCTTACCTTTATATCTCTAGAAAGTCTCTCCCTCCCATCCAAAAACATGTCCTCATAGTCCAGTCGTCTCATCACCACTTCTCAACAATCGACTTCGAAATTCCAACTAACAAATCCAAAGCAAGATCCACCTCACACATCCCATCCAACGATAGGTTACCCATATTCGGCGACAGTTAGCAACAATCTACACCTTGGGCAGGAGCAACAGCTACTACCCCGATCCAACACCAACACGAGCCGATCTTACACACATACACGAATGGTGATTCGAATATTTCCATCAACGACCGCGCGGCAATAGCCATAGATTTCAGCAGAGTAAGTAAACGACGGTTGTACAATAGTACACCAATTTCCAACTTTCCAACCACGAAACATCGTAGTGTTCCGTGTACAATCTACAACAAACATGTCTACTTCCAGCAGGCTGCGTCCTGTTGGCAATGTCGAGCTTTGCAGCTCGACACCACTGGTGAATCTCCAACTTCGTCAATATTGACTACGATCCATCTCAAGTCGCACCCGATCAGGCTCACTGGAATACAAAATGCGAGGGAGTCCCTCGATTTGTAAGTACACTCCTCATTCTGTGATGAGATGACTGGACTTGAACATATTACTTTTTCATCTCTGTTTTTCACAGTGACTATCTGGAGATTGTCCAGTGCTGTATTGTTATGATTGTGGCCATGTAGTAAAACGAAAAAATGGTATATTTGCATGTGGTATTGTATTGTATACATCAATTCTAAAAAAAAGCCTAGCAACGTATGAGGTATCTTGTATTCCGCTCAATTCAACAAAAGCTCGCTAATTGGCAGCCAAAATCTCGGCCGCTCCTTGCGAAGGTAAATCCTGAATGTGTTCTTCATGTTTCGCATGCATGTCTGCTTCCTTTTTCCTTCTCTCCTCATGCTCATGTGCTTTATAACTTGCATATCTCAAGCTTGTCAACACCATAAATGCCATGAACAATATTCCCATGACTGATCTTCGAGTCAGTACCCATCGGAGACCTTCTATCTCAGATTTGGCGTCACTATTGAGCATGACGGTTATTTTGTAATTTAGTTCTTGGATCTATGTTGCTGTCAGAAATTTCAAGGAGAAAATGAAGAATTACACACTCCAGTTTCCATTGTTCGCTGTTCTTGTCGCACAGTCATTTTGCGATCGTCGAACATTCCTTTTAAATCATCTCTGAGTGTGAGCAACTCTTGAGTGAGCTTTTGATTGAGGATATCAACTTCGTGTTGGAGTAATGTCCGCTCCCTGCGCATTTTCTCCTCGCTCGCTTTGCGGTTGTTCTGTATTTCGGATTTCAACTCGGAACAAGCTGCACGGAAGAGGTAGATTTCCTGTGGAACTGATTGTTAGCAATTGTGCAAGAGTAGAGTCTAGCAGAAGTAATATTACTAACATTTTCTACGTCGCTCTTGCTAACCAGGCCATCTTTGGCAACATCCAAGTTGATGGCTAGCAATTCCCTCACTGCCTTCATAGAAGTGATACTCTGCTCCTTTGTAAAACCCCCTTCCTGAACCTGCTGCACCAAAGCATATGTATCAAAATGATGAACATAAGGTGGAGTTTGAAGATGCGGTGGTTTTGATGAGTTTTGAGCTTCTGCAGACTCGGGTGGTGGCATATGTAATACCGTTTCCAGCGGCGCCATTTTACCGGTATTTGCAGCAGCTTGTTGACGGGGCGTTAATGGATCCGGACCTTGAGTGATTTTAGATCTCGATGTAGCTCCAGTGTCACCAGCTATTATCGAGGCAGCCTGCGTCTCTTCTGATAGTGGCGCTGCAGAAGAAGGACCCTTTTCTGCTTTCTCTTGATACTCTTTGGGTTTGTTTGCTTTCTCTGACTCTTTTCCCACTTTTGCAAGATTGGGACCCTCTTCTTCCTCTTCCTCGACCTCGACTTTCTTCTCCGGCACAAAAACCTTTACATTGCTTTCGTTCTCTCCCTCCTTCAAAAAAGGCTCTACAGCTTTTCCATGTCTCTGCACAAAGACATCCCTCCTGTTCTGGGTTGTGCCAAATTGTCTTGGTCGGTGTGTTCGGTTTGCGCGTCTGGATTGTATTCGTACTCTAGGAGCAATGGGTTCGCTAGCTCGAATTCCTCGAAACAGTGTGGGATATAGAAAGGTCAAGCGCGTTGTAGACATAATTCATATTGGAAAATGTTGAAATTCATGGAGCTCTTGTTCAGCAGATTATCTTTGTATGCCGATAATCCTCCCGTCCACGTGGAATGTGGGATATTCAGCCTTGCTGCAAGGCTACTGTTCATGTGCACGAGCCTCCGTTGTTCCGAGGCTCTTCAATCACAACCATTGCCAGTTCTCGGACACATAACAAGACACCTTAGAACGTAGAAGTTCTCTTGTTCATTGATGTATGGTGTTATATGACTATCTTTCTGTATATGGCATAGCCTGCCGTTTAATCAGATGCCGTGCAACTGTGCAATTTGACTTCTTTCATTACAACGCCCTCGTGTTTGGATTTTGCCTTGATCAATGTGTAAAATTCAATATTCCACACTGACTTCACTTGGATGACAGTTCCCAAAATGATCTCGATGGCGAGGCAAATAAATTGCCAAGGTCTGACGACTGCGGCAACTTACATTCATTGAGATCATTGTTGAGGCAGTGGTCGGCTCGCTGTGTCGCCACACTATTGCATGATAAAACAATACTAATCGAGCATCAATGGTGTCTTGCCATTCTCAATCACTCTATTCCAATAGAACTGTAATTCCCCTGGCAAGATGCTTGATCCACTCTCAGCCCTTAGTCTCGCGGCGACTATGGTTCAGTTTGTGGATTTTGGTACAAAGGTCATCTCCACTGCTACCGAGTTGTATCACCCTTCCGAGGGAGCCTTGGTCAACAATCTCGAGCTCTCAATGATTGTCTCGCATTTCAGTTCTATCAGCAATGATTTGAGTGCACGAAGCACTTGCTAAAGAAAGCATAGCTACGACAAGGACGAGCTAGCGCTTATAGCTCTTGCTTCACAACGCAAGGAACTATTAGACAAGCTTTTGCATGACCTTGATGGTTTGAATCTCAAAAAACCACAAACGAAGTGGACAAGCGCTCGTCAAGCAATACGTAGCATGTGGAAGGAAGCTTATATACCCGAGATCTCGAAACGGCTGGATGGTTTTCGAAATCAATTGATTCTTAGACTTGTAGCTCTTTTGGCGTACGCTTTCACGTTTCAGTTTTCAGATAGATTTCCATCAGACATTGCAATAAAAGCTAACTATGTACTGTGTTTAAGTGATAAGCATTCTGCTATTAGTATAGCACTCATGGGATTACAATATAACCAAGATCGCACAGAACCAAACATCATGGGTTATATTTCAGGCTTAAGAGATGATTTATCTACCCTGTCTCGAGATGATCGCAATTATTAACAGACCAAGGCTGCATTATGGGACAAATTATTCCAACATATCGAAAATGGTAGTACAGTTGCTACTGAGCGAGCAGTCCTTGAAAATTTCAAATACGAAGGAATGGGTCGACGAATTTCCAACCTTGTTGAAGCTCATAATGGCACCTTCGATTGGATATTTGATCCTCAAACGACTGGATTCTTACAATGGCTCCGTGAAGGCGATGATATATATTGGATCGATGGAAATGCTGGCTCTGGTAAATCTACACTCATGAAGTACCTAGTGGGCAATAACGTTGTGAAAGCTGCGCTACTGGCTTGGGCCGGCACAAACCCTTTTTATGGGCAATTACTTCTTTTGGTATGCTGGGAATGAATTTGAGAAGTCTTGAGGAGGCCTCCTACAATCTCTACTTTACGACATCTTCTTGAGAAATTGTCCTTCGGTATTGCCAAAACTGCTTCCAGAAAGGTGGGCATCGCCTCACCACCCGGGTATTAATATGGATGGCTCTTGGTCACGAAAGGAGCTTCTTGACGCATTCGAAAAATTTACCAAGAAGTAGTTATGGCCAGGCAGGTTTATTTTCTTCATTGACGGTGTGGATGAGTACATCGGAGATTCGGCAGAGATTGCACGCCTTCTGAAAGCATTTGCGACATCCTCAGATGTCAAACTTATCGTCTCGAGTCGGCCTTGAATAGAAATTGAGACGTTTATCGACCCAATCCCTGGCCAATTGCTGCCCTTACATACTTTACCCGAGCAGACATTCAACATTATACTATTGACTTAATCACCAACCATCCTGATTTCCGCATCATACAAATAAACACACGTTATTGGAATCTTATCGAGCAGATATCCAGCAAATCTAGAGGTGTTTTTCTCTGGGTTGTCCTCGCTGTCAGGGAGATACTGAAAGGGATGACATCTCAAGATACAAGTTCTGAGCTGGAAGCTAGACTGAAAGATATTCCACCTGGGCTGGAAGAAGTCTTTGATCGAATACTCAATACCATCGAGAAACGTTATCGCCACCAAACATCACAAATTATTCAAATGTGTTTACTTACTAAAGGGATGTGGCCGGTGATAACCTTTGCATTTTTAGATGAGGAACAAAGCAATCCTGATTATGCTACTCCAAGGTTGAACCTATGGTCGGTAGCTCACTAGGACAGAGCGCAATACATTACAAGAATACAAGTTATAGCTCGATGCCGTGACTTCCTGGATTTCACTGACCACAACGTCTGCTCACCATTGCATCAGTGTTGTGTTATTTTTCTGCGCAGATCGGTAGAGGAATTCTTTCTGCGGCCTGCCATGCAAAAGCTTTTGTTGGATTGGACAAAATATCCATTTGATCCTCATCTATCACTGTGTCCCTCATTAGTCATGTGATTGAAAGTCTTCCCACCGGCCGCAGATACGACATTATACTCGAGATACGATGGTAATTGTGATGGTCAGCTAGTGTCACTAATATTGACCTTTTTATGTCATTTTAAGAAGCAGGACCTTTGCTGTCATACAAAAGTATCAATACTGATCGAAGAGGTTGATCAAATCGCGACTTGTCGGTCCAGTGGCAATGATTTCAAGAATTTATTCATGATGGGGTACCAGAAGCGGTGGAAACAGGGTTGAATTCGGGCTTTGTGCGTGAAGCGCCGTATATCTGAATATGTTCGGCAGAAGCTTCAAGGAGATCCAGCTTTGGCAAACGACCTTGACTGGTGCTTTCCCCTGCATATCGCTTTGTGTAGAAATACCATCTCATTTCTAGACGATCCAAGGGACGCAGATGATTGGGTGACGATAGTCAAAGTGCTTTTAGAAGCCGGAGCTGATCCGAATCAGCCTTCTATAATGCGTACGACCCCAGGCGAGATCCTGACCAACAATTTCATGGAGAAACCCCTACTTAAGGGGACATAGGGTTATTTACAGAAGTCTGATTCAGGGAACAGATTCAGATTGAGTATCATGCTAGTAGTTCGAACAAAACCATTCAGATTGCTACTTGATTATGGCGCCGATCTTTCCGTAAAAATTGTTGATCGGCAAAAGAAAAGGGCGTAACAAAGTCATATATGTATCACAGCCTATCTGAATATCTGGAAAATGTGCTTTCCGATTCAGTTAAGTGTTACAACCTCCTCCTCGAATGAATAAGGAGGGTAAAGTAAGAAATTGAAAATGAAAGAGGATTGAAAACAAATAGGCTTCTATCGTTTATTAGATCTCTGATTTACTTTTAGACAGCTTAAGAATGCGGATAAGATGAGACGAGATAGAGTGAGTGCACATCAAATTTCCCCGATAGCTGATAAACGAGACGGTTCTACAGTTTCCGCGATCAGAATAAATATCCGATTTAGAGGACTGTATATCTCATATTCCAGAAACTTTCCACGCTAGAAACATATACAGATACATATGCCCAGTATATACGCCCTTTCTGATCATCATCATCATCATTGCATATAGATACACATACACACATACCTCAGAAATCCACATCACTCCAGTCTAAACCCAAACCCAAGCCAGCTCAAATCAGACCAGTCTTTAATCACTTCCCCTTTCATCCGAGTAACGAAGCGAGTATAACGAATCGACGATTTCCATAATTCATAGAAATTTTATTGCATTGCGAATGAATATATGATTACCTCGGTAGATAAGATGCCTCTTTACTAGAGTACAGCAGAGAGAAATTGATACGATATTCTAGTCTACTTCATCTCCTTCCATCTCCTTCCATCTCCTTCCATCCCATCCCATTTCATCTTATCTCAATCCCACCAAGACCAAAATAAACAATTTTCCACATAACTTAATAGAAAATTGATAATTTAAAGAACATTACTTCCACAAAAGTAAATCTTTTCAACTCCCTTGCTCATTCTATCCTAAAATTTTCATTACATCCGCAATAACCACATACCTCACAAGACTTCTCGTACAATTCTCGCTATGCCACTTCCTCATTGTCTTTCCATTAATTTTTAATACAATTCTTCGAATCAATATAAGATGCTAAATATGATACAACACAAGATAAAATCCCACTTCCCAATCTACTAATTCCTTTATTCTTTATCCTACAACATAGAACAATGCTTTGTTTCAACAAGCTGGGATCGCATGCCTGATTGTTAAAATTTCAGTCTAGTATTATATAAGATCTTACAAGAACAAAGAGGGAGAAGAAGAGCAATAATAGCAGAAGTAGCAATTATAGGGACAGCAACAAGGACAATAAGGACAGAATAGGAAAAAAATATGTACGAAAAAAATAAAAAATTGAAAGCATTATTCTCCCATTACAGCACCACCACAGTATCAAAACAACATCACAATCTGCACTATAAATGCACACTCCCATCCCATCTATCACATTTTTCTTCAGGCACTTGCTATCTACTAACTTACATCCCACCTTCCATCTTAGACTTCCCACCCAAAATCCAAGCCAGAAACCCACAAGTACAGCGATATCCCAAACCCAACCTCAACATGCCTAACCCCTCTCAAAACAGGCTTTTCG
This sequence comes from Botrytis porri, assembly GCF_014898465.1. NCBI lineage: Eukaryota > Fungi > Ascomycota > Leotiomycetes > Helotiales > Sclerotiniaceae > Botrytis > Botrytis porri. The sequence continues at coordinate 1,396,748 of NW_024066086.1, read as the reverse complement.
CATTCCGAAGAGGAAGTCTCGACAGCAACGACCGCAACAGAGCAGCCATCGTTCCTCCCCCGAGAATTCGCTCGAATTCTCTCCCCTCTCCCTCTCCCTCTCCCTCCCCAATCCAAGCCAGACCCATCAATCGCGGCCGTCATCCGCGGAACATCAACGCGATCCGACCCCGAGCACGACGAATCGACGAGATCCAATCTCAGAGACAACGACTCGAAGAGATCGACTCGATCCAATCTCAAAGACAGAACATCAACACGATCCAATATCAAAGACGACGACTCGAAGAGATCCGATCTCAGAGACGACGAAACGAGGAGATTCAAGCTCAGGAAGCTGAAGAGGTTCAAATCCTGATGATGGAGGCGGAAGCGGAGAGGATGAAAAAGAAGATCGACGAGACGAAGAAGAAGTTAAAGGAGTTGAAGGATCAGCTGGAGGCGGAGAAGAAGAAAAAGGAAAGAAGATCTTCTCAGTAAGTGGATGAGGTTGATAGAGCGAGAAGAGGCGGTTGACGGTAAGTTGATCTGAGTGTTTCCTTTGTAGTTTTCTTCTCTTTTTCGACGGACTTTAGGTAAGTCAGCAGTCTTCTCCCAAGCACCGAATATCTTCAAACACCCTTTTTCTAAATAAATAACAATCTTTAAAATTTAGCAACATATTGACCCTTTTGTGAACGGAACTTTTGACTTACAGTGAAATTGGAACTTTGAGAAGAGCTTTTGAACTCCATCTCCATCTTTGAATTGAGGAAACACTAATCAGTGTATAGTTGAATTGTATGTACTCTTCCAATCACGACCTTGAATCTCCATCTTGAAGTTCTCCTTACATTTTCCCCAATCCCTAAAACAATCCGAATTCCAAAATATTTCTCATCCACCTTAAAATAGAGCTGGGATCGATCCTTCATTATTAGAATCCTGACTGCCACTACGTTTGCGCTGAGATCTTGTTTCAGCCAATGCTGCCTGATTAACTGCACTTTTAGTATAGATATCCACTGCACAACTAACTTCCACAAAATCTTCCATCTCTTCACTAACTGTCTTAAGCTTTTCTTTTACCGATGCTATCCCTTCATAACCCACAATATGTCTTGCTGGTGGATTTTCATGACCCCCAATCGCCGTCAAAGCATGAACAGTTTCCATGACCAGCTTATCTCTCGATTCGCTAGGTAGATTAGGAAATCTCGACTGAATGGTAGTTTTCCCAGTTTGTAGTTCCATCCGAGTATCTGGATGTGAATTTAACACGTGCGTCAAGACTTCCCTCAATTGTGGAGCCGGATTATTTTGAGGTTCATATTGTGGTAATTGTGGAGCGAAAGTAATTTTGTTCGTGAGTAGGGGGATCTCTTTATTTGGTTGAACAATTGTCAATTTTATATTGAATGGGGCAATTTCATATGTCAGAGCATCACAAAATCCTTCCAGAGCCCATGTCGCAGCACAATACATGGACATTCCAGGTGTTCCTATGTGACCAGTAATTCCAGTAAGAATGAGAATATGACCATCACGTTTTTGTCGAAGATGAGGTAGAGCGGATTTGATAAAATTGATCTGACTGAAGTAGATGGCTTCGAATTGATCACGAACAAGACTTCGAGTAGCTGGATTTGTCGAAAGTTCCTCTACCGTACCGACAACAGCTACACGGGTATCAGCATAGTATCAGCATAGTATTGAAATGGAAACTTCGTCATAAAATACCTTCTGATGAAGAACACAACAAAATATCTATACGACCGAATACTTTGATGGCTTCTGCAATAGCTGCTAAACATTGTGATTTGGCCCTATTAACAAATTAGTAAAAATTCATCCCACATTACGGCAACGGGATATATACTAACCTTCCATCAACCCTTATACCTCGAATTCTATCTTTCCATCCCTCACATTGCTTTTTACTACTATTGCAATCATTAATGAGTTCCTTAAACTCTATACATCGCTCATCATCCTCGATTTCACTTGGCGGTAGACCAGCAGCCACATAATCGCCATGCTTGAGGAGAAGTCTGATTAATCGGACAGACAATGGGGATAAAGCGGAAGTTAAGAACCAAACTCGAGGTGAGTTATGTGTAGCTGTTATTTTTTAGTAAAGGAACATTCGTAGGCAATGAATGACAATACACACGAAATGATGCAACGGGGATTTTTATAGGACTGTTTGAAGGGCCAGCTTCTGAGTTCTTTCGTTCCATTGTCATATCGTACCGACATACAAAGTATATCTATAAATAATCGAGGACGATTTCACGATTGAAGTTTGATGAGCTAACAAGAGCGGTTTGAGGTGGTTGAGGAAAAGTACGTTGATGAGATGTATCAAGATCACGTGAAGCGTTCTTCTAACAAGGGTTCACCAGTGGGTGTACGGACTCACGGGATAGCGTGATAGTAAAGCACAATTTCACATCTCAATTAATCAACTTCAAAATTCAATAAATTTTTTAATTATAATTGAATATTATTTAAATAATTATGTTATATTTTTTAAATATCAATTTTTTTTTAAAAAAAGTTTGATTTGGAAAAATAAAGATTTGAATTCAAAAACTTAATAATATATTTTCTTATTAAATATTTTAATGAGAAATTATATAATTAATTATAAAAGCTTAAATTTTTTTGAATCTTTTTTTTAAATCAATTTTTTTTTAAAAAAAAATAGAATTTTTTTATTTAAAAGATTTAATGATAATTTTAATTTTAATTGAATTATTAAAATCGCTTTTTTTGTATAAGAAATTGTACTTTCTTCTTGAGTGTCCTGTGAGTTCGTGCACCCACTGGTGGTTGCCTCACATAATCTGCGCCAATTTCACTGAACGAATCAGAGAATCCGGGGTAAAGCTACACATCACATTTCTCCTCCCTCCACTCCATCAGACATTAACAACTCTCCTAACACAACTTTCATGAAGCATTTGAACTCTAGTCTTCCAATCTGATTTGAGACAAGAATTGAGGATGAGTAATTTTTGACCGAGCATGTTAGATTTAATAACGTTATTCACTTCTATCACATTCTCTGACATTTTGTCGTACATCGGTTATGATGACTGTGGATTCGATTCCATCGATACAATTAGTCACTCATACAATCCCACAATCATAATGAAGAAACACAATCTCCAAGCTTCTGAAAGAAAACAAGATAAGACTAAAATTGTTTTGTAAGCCCTTGTCTTGTTTTGGACTTCGAGCCGATCGGCAAGAATAATAACAAGCCAGATTGTGAACAAACTGATCCAGCAAAGCAACAAATAGACACCATTTCTTTCCCCTCAACGTCTTTTTCTTCCCTCCCACTCTATCTTTTCAATACTCGTACACCAGCATGAGCAGTATGCGATAAATGAAGAGCCCATACTCACCAATTTCGAATCAAGTCAAAAAATGATAATTGATGACAATCATCAAACTAACTAAGCATTGCAAAGACGTAGAGAACCCTATTTTCCATTTACCACTAGCCGCAAGACGAGATACGGGATTGAGGTTTATTTCCACCCGTTATCGGCGACGTAGGTCATATATGTGCATAATTCCAACTCTTTGTTTGTGTGCATGGTCGTCTATAAGAAGCATGCAGCAAGACCACCAGCAATGACAGCAAAACTCAAACCAAGAGTGGCAGCACCTGCTGTGACTTGAGTTGGTTTGGGAGCAGTCACAGTACTGTTGATATGATTTGCAGACCCAGGACTAGAGGGCGAACCTACGCCATTGGCTACCGTTGCGGATCCGAGACCTGAAGGTGGATTGGTGGCATTAGCGGTAGCAGATGCAGAGCCCAATGGCGAATATGTGCCGCTAGCCATGGTAGCATTTCCGGTACTAGTCCCAATCCCAGTCCCAGTGCTCGAGCCAGTGCTAGGTGATATGTTAGATGATTTAGGCTTGGAGACTGTTTGATCGTAGAAGTCACAAGTATTGTTTGGCGCTAGAGGGCATGTATTATCTGTGCAAATTGATTGCAATTGACGTCCTTGTTTGGGAATAACAGTCGTTGGTGGCAGGCAACGGTATCCAAATGACTCTTGGAGTGAGAGACCGATGGTCATAAGATCTGATTCAGAAACACCAAAGGATGCAGCGGACAATGCAACTTGTTTGATGAAATAATTGACTTCAGCATCAGAGAGATACATGAACCTATTCAATGCTGTCAGAAGTTTGCCTTTGTTGATTTTGTAAACTTGAGTTTACAAGAAGAGAATATTATGATCAAGGTGACATACTTATGTAGGTTATACTGAGATGCAGAACCAGAATATGCTGGGAAATCAGTGCCACCCTGTTTAGAGCATGAAAGTAGTACGCCAAAGTACTGGTAGAGATGGGTCAAGAGGAAACTATATTATTAGTCTTGTTTCCTATTAATTGTCAGGGGAGCTCACTATTGATTGGTTGTATCAGAATTGGCAGGCTGGTAATTACGAAGACTGTCTGCTCCTCCTCCATCGAGAAAGTTGACAGAAAATGGTTTGTTCCCTCCGTTGGTAGAGACGAGCGCACCGTTGAAGTATGGCAACAAACTGACTTTGATACCGTTATAAGTTCCGTTGGTGAGAATACCGGGGACATTGACACTAGGGGCTGGTTGATCTCCTGCAAGAGATTGATGAGTGAAGAATTTTGCAGAATTTTGCATGGGGACTTACCCATATTACCAATAAGAGCCCTATTGACTACGTGGATCAATAGTTTCTGTTGATTGGAGGCAGTATTGTCTTTAAACAAAGTAGTGGTATAATAATCACAAATACTACCGCCTATCCGGCCTTGTGCAGCAGCTGTACCAACAAGGCTTAATGCCGCAACAGCAAGAAATTTGAAATGCATGATGAGTGAATTTTAAGAAGATTCAAATGGTAATCTTCAAATAATAAACGCGAGAACAAGGATCGAGGTTTGATTTAACCAAAATTGACGAAGCAAAAACAATCAAGTAATAAAGCCAGACGAACTTGATGATGATGTTGGTGATGAAGAGAAGAAGGATTGGATTGGGAGAAGAGAAAGGGATTATAAATGGGATGTAAATAGACTGGGTGGGTAAGAAGACTTCGTTCTTTCCATAATGTGTTGTCTTTGCAAATTGAGAAGCGACGTTTATGAGTTTGAGCAGTTACTGACTTACTGTGAAGCATCGAGGAAGGAACCCAACCCAGATGCGAAAGAAACAACCTTTTCCGTAGCTGGTAGTCAAAATTTGAAATCTTCCTTCGATAGACAGGGTAATGAGGCAGGTGCTCGGGAGAGAAATCCTCGAGCACCTACTCAGCATCTCCTTGACCATCGACATCGGGCACCCGTAGAAAAGTCTTTCTTTGTCAGAAAGACAGATCCGTAGATATTTTTTGCGTATGGAGCAATTCCGTACTCGATTAGTAGGTACCATCCCACCCAAAATCAGGAGATTGTAAGAGTCGACGACTAATGCCACATATCGAATCACAATAATTGCTAGTAGAAGCTGCAGAGGAACTCGAAAACTAGTATCATTTTACCCCTAAAATGCTTCTTCCTCTGATAGTGGCAGTGCCAGATTTGAAAATGAGAAACAAGAGCAGCATTGAAATAGAATCGGCCGAAGAAACTACCAAAGCTATTATTCAAAGTTCTGGAAAGTGTCTAAATTGTAGTACTTGGTACTGTGTCATCCTTATATGCAAGTCTCTGCACACACGAACAGATACCGCATTTCGAACAATGATACTTATTTCAGGAAACAGACAGTTGGATATAGAGTCGAATACATCCAAAACAAATTAGAGTAACTCCCTCTCAAAAAATACATCTTGTACTTGTTCTCCAGATCATTACAATTTGATGAGAATATCCTTCGAGTATGAGCTTGTAGAGAGAGTTATATCCCGGTTCACCCAAAGATGTGATTCCACCTTCTGTACTTTTGTACCGAGACAACTCGATATTTATCTGAATGACTTCACAGCCTCAGAAATACATCATTTGACTTATTGTAACATGACATCTTAACGATAGTTAGTAAGAGGTGATGGTTATCACTCTGTACTCGTGTATCCTATCCATCATCACCAACGCACAAAGCACAAGAGCCCAGGTGATGCACATCCTACATCTACTTTACATTCACCTCACACTCAAATACACTGACCTATCTAGGTACAAAGAGAAAATTGCAACTCAATAACATACGTAATCTTACATACCTAGTATTACGCCTCACCATACACCATCCAACATCCAGCAGTCAAAATATCAGCCCTGTGAATCCCAATCGAGTACAATTTATTATTTCGTATCTCGTGAAACGGACAAACAAACCAGCATTAGAACATAAATAATACCACTTACCTTAATTATACTAAAAAATAATGATTTTATACATCTTGTATAATAATTTATTAATATTAATAATTATATTTTTCAATTAAAACTTTTTAAATGAATTATTTATATAATAAAGACTTATATTTTTAGTTTTTTAGTTTTAATATAAATTATAGAATTAGTATTTTATAGTTGAAATAAAATCTTATAAAAACTCTTCAAATTTCGCTCATTTTATTATTAATAAATTTTAGAATTTCTAAATTACTATATTTTAAAACTATATAATATAATAAATGATAATCCTAAAATAAAACTATTTATTTTCTTGAAATCTGTAGTTAGAACTCAATAGGATTCTATAAATGTATATAACAAATTCAGATATAATTGTATTTAAATTCATTCGTTTTAAGAATGAATTTTGGTGTGATTTAGTATCTGTACACAGTGAATGTAGTTTGTTATATTTTCCTGTGGAAAGAAAGATTGAGATCTAATCATATCGCATCGCATCGCATGATATACGATGTGTTGGTACTCACTCAAGTGTACTCACCAAGTGTGCTCACTCGCTTACTCAATGTATGTATGTATGTATGACGAAGTTTCAGCTCGTCATCTTTGTTCGTCATCTCTGTCAGGATCAAGATTTGGTGTTTGGTATTTGTTGCAGACAGACTTGGGTATAATTATAATCGGGGATGACTTACCTAGGTACTTGCATGGTGGCTGGAAAAAGGATTAGTAATACTTGATTTGATATTCGGTGATGTACTTGAATAGCTAGAATGGAGAAGCTCCTCTTATGAACATGCTATCTGGGCATTTGGTACAGTTTTCACCGTTTGAGAGACACCGCATTTATGCATTGGTGACATAAGGAATGATGGGACTAAATAATGAGAGTCTCGGTGTATGTCTTCGTAGTTCCGTGAACATGATTCTAGAAGGCTTTTGGATGGGATTGGAAAGATTCCAGGTGAGTTGTGTATGTGTAGGAGAGCGGGTGGTGTTGTAGATGGGACTATGGACTTCTGCATGGAGAAGGGAACAATGGCTGGATTATGTAGTATGGAATGTAAAGTGTGGAATATCACAGACTATAGCTGACTATGGACTGGATGGACTATGGATGGTATGGCCTGGACTGTGGACTATGGTTGACCACTCGTATGGACTGGACTGTGGATTATTATGGTATTCCGAACTTTGGTGGATTGTGGAGAGAGAGAGAGAGAGAGATCTCCCGGAATCCTTATCGGTTGATGGATAGATGGATGAACAGACGAATGGCTTCTACACCCGGTATAGCTTCAGGACCAACATATAGTATCTAGACACTCCGTCAACAGTTGATTCATAAAAACAAAGTATAGCCTCAAGCAAAACCAAGCAATCTCTCCTAATAAATGTCTAATAATAATTTGAAGAAATACCGGTACGGAGATATCTGATCCACATCTGTCAAATGCCCCCCAGCCACTTTCAATCTTTTCTCCATGTTCCACCCACCCACCTGGGCATGGAAGCTTCAATTTCCCTCCCAGTGACTACTTTGTATATATCCAGATTAAAATCAATATTAGCGTCAAAGTATCAATTTCATAATAATTTTGATAAATTTATAATGTTACCCAATCTGGAGTTAATTTTAAGCCAATTTTGAGCCAATTGTGAGCCAATCTCTCCTAAACACATGCAATACGATCAATCATTCGTCAATTTTAGTTTGACTTTTCTACCATTTCTTTTTCCCATGTCCTATTTACTATCCTCTATCCTCTTTTTTTTTATTCAATCCGTCTCCATCGTCTCCTCTTTATTCCTGGTACCTACATTAAAGTCAACCTACCTCTCGTACCTATTAATCATTCCATATGCTCTCACCACCAATCTATTATACTCGTTACACTCTTTATCGTATTCCTTGAAACTTTCCGCTTTCCGAGAGCTCCGTCTCCATTCATCTCCATTCGTTTGCATAGAATAATTGATAGGGGGAAAAAGAAAAAGAAAAAGAAGAAGAAGAAGAAGACGAAAAAAGAAAAACTCGCAACTTCCAAGAATTCTCCACACCCAGAAAGAACGAGATCACAAAATCAAGAACATCGTCTCGTCTAGTCCCTTCTGCAAGGTGCGGTGTTCAAGACAACTTGTGTACAACGACCCACCTGAAAGAAAATCAATCAATCATGCAAGCAACCGCCTTGAACGACGAACTACGAAGCCTGTAACAGGGCGTCACTCGATACAGCTTGCATTACCTTTCAACCTCTCTTGATCACCACACTATTATGTTTCAACCTTTCTTATGCTTGTAGACAGACCATCACTCTTTTAAGGTCTCTTGTGAGCAATGCGCCTGCGATTTCCTCATTAAATTAATACACCTCTAATCAGAAAACATAATCAAACATGGACAGTACAACAGTTATGACTCCTTCTACCTCGAGGCTTGCTCCTCCACTGCTACACCCCAGATCTTCCTCAAGAACAAGATCCCCAAATAGATCCTCAAGCCGATCACATATTGCCGATGACCTCCTATCCGACCTCACGCCCACCACAACCCTGCAAGCTTTCACTTCACCCACAGGAAAATTGAAGACGAGCATCGAAGCAGCTTCTCCTGCCGATCGAGCATTTGGCTTACGAGCAACTTTAGCATCCAAGAAAGTACAAGAATGGTTGGATGAATTATCAGATTGGCCATGGCCCAAAACTGGAGGATCAGCAGGATTCGAAGCTCCCGTCTCTTCAAAGAAGATAAAAGTATCAATACCCAAGTCGGACAATGAAACAGAACAACAGGATGAAGAAGATACAGAGCCGCAGTATTGTGGAAGTCTTTTGCTCGATCAGGTTGTACGATACGAGTATCGGATAGAAGAAATTGGAGAAGGTATGGATGATTTGAAGGTGGAAGAAATAAAACGACAGGTCTTGGACACACACTTTTCTGCGAACTCTCGACCTTCCTCTTCGACTTCTACCGTGGCCATACCAGCTTTCCTTGCCTCGTATACAATGATGGATGATTTCACAGCTATAGTTACGGCCACGGTATTGCAGGCATTACCGAATTTGGCGAAATTGACGCGTTTATTGGATATATGGGGTATTCGTCTATCTGTACTTCGAAGAGTGCCGCCTTTGTTACTAGGGCTGGATGATGCGGAGATGGCGTTAAATTCGGGATGGCAGGCTATAAAGATGGCAGGGACAAATGCGACTGGTTCTGGTGAAATGGGGGATACAGTTCTTTCTCGACAAACTTTCGAAGTCATGAAAAATGTTTTACAGGCCAAAGTTACGATTCTTGGGAGAGATCTGGATTATATGCTGGATACTTTGGAAGGTAGGATGGATACCTTACCGGATAGCTGGTTGGACAGGATGGAACAACTTGAACGGGATTACGGAGAATGGGTCGTTTCAGCAGATTGTAAGATTACAGATGGAGAATTGGCCGCAATTGCGACTAAACAGGCCGAAAATGATGCGACGCGGGCAGAAAATGCTAGAACCCTATCAACATCTGCGATTGAAAATGGTCCAATGGAAGGAAATGTCAATCTTCACGAAGTGGAGCCTACTACTCCCCATCAATCAGAGTCTATTAGTATCTCCAATGGGTTATTGTCTACACCGGCGAAAACACCAAATCCATGCGCTGCTCAAGTTCAAAACCGCGAAGCTACGCAAACTTCAATTACGAAAAGCCCATCTCCTCCTCAAACGCCATCTCCATTATTAGATTCTCATCACTTACAAGCTGGCAGCGGTGCACTCTTACACACTCCATTGACTCGCTCGTCTAGCGTCAGGAGCTTCACCAAAGTTCCCAAATTCGGACATACTTTCGCAAACGCATTGAGACGTACCATTTCGAATGACGAATCACCACAAAACTCGAGTCATAATTTACACGTCACAGCTCCAAAAATTTCTATACGATCGTCATCGGCGATTCTCGATACGTTTCCGAGCCCAACTATGAAGTCCCCTACAAGATCTAGACTGCCAAGATTGCGTAGTTCGAGTTCACCCCATATCATCGGAATAGAACGGGGATTCTTTGCTTCCAAGGATTCAATCATTTCTCCAAAAAAGGATTCCGTCTTAAATGCACCAGCTTCTAGCATTGCTTTAGCGAAACAGCTGGGCATTTCCTCTACATCCCACGAATCGGCACAGAATAGTCATCTGAAAGCTCAGAATGTGAAGGCACCAGCATATTCTAGCGCCTCTCACAATTCTGCAATAGCTAGCAGTGATGGTGCTTCAGAAAGTGCTCAAAGGCTTGGTCATGATGCGATAGAATTCGATGTTTTGGATGCACAGATGGAAGCACGCAGACCTTCCATAATTGTTGATGCTTCAGATGATTCACTCTCGGACCGTTGCGAATCTAAAATGACGCCAGAGGCTAGTCCAAGTCCTGTCGATCATGACTCTGATGGAGCATCTACAGTAACATTTGGGGATTCCCCTCTTCCACGGAAATGGTCACATGATCTTCAGAAGTATGATAACACTCCACCCGGTTCTCCACCCGGAGCTCCAACCAAAGCTCTACGTCGCCCTCCTCAACTTCTCGAAAGTCCCGATTTCTCCCACCTAATATCTACAGCCGATTCTTCTTTTTTTCCTAGTGGCAATGCTCTCGAATCTATCCCTGCCTCGCCCGTCAGCAACAACAGCGATGACCAATTGCAACAACAAATTAGTTCTTTACTTCAATCAATTCCAGCGCATATTCGGCTTCGCTCCGAACCGGAAGAAAAGTCGGATACTAAAGGAGTTTGTACTCGGAAGACTCGTCGCTCGGTTACTCCCTCGATGCCTGCAGTTCGTTCGCAATCTTCAATTGGCAGCTTACGTGCCCCAACTCCATCATTTACCCTCGCTCCTGCGTATGCAAAGAGTGGCACTCCGCGTCACAGATCTCAGAACGGTAATCCAGAGATTAAAGTTTATCATCTATCTCGGTCAAGTGGTGAAAAGCCAATTAAGCTTTTTGTTCGCTTAGTGGGTGAGAATGGTGAAAGAGTCATGGTACGTGTTGGAGGTGGATGGGCAGATCTTGGAGAATATCTCAAAGAGTACGCAAGTCATCATGGACGAAGAGCGCCAGTTGATACCGATAAAGTTGAGGTTCAAGATTTACCATCACGTATTCCATCTGGTGGTTCTACTATTCGTGATAATGGACGCACTACACCTGGGCCAGGTCGTAACACACCCGGTCTACGCTCTGCATCTGCGATGAGTGTTCGTCCATCAACTGCCGTTGATCGACCCAAATCATCCCTTGGTGTTCGCAAAACGAGAAAATCTACATTCTCTTCTTCTGATGCCGTGCCTCCCCTTCCAGCTACACCATTTACTGAAGTTCAACGTGAACCAGATACCAATCAGACCCCTCAATCAGCAGTTTCTAGAAGTTCATCAAGGTTAGATTGGAATGAAGAAGATACTTCATTAGGTCTCGCTGGACCAAGAGGTAAACAAAAGGAATTAGATCAAAAAGATTTAGAATGGGTTGAAGGTATGAAGGAGAAAGTCATGCTGGCAAGTACGGAGAAGGAGAAAGAAAGACGTAAGGGTGGCCATAGACAAAGTCTGGGAGAAATGGATAAGGTGGGAGGTACTAAGAGGTTGTTTAGAAAAACTTCAAGGTTAGAGCTATGAGTGAGGTTGTCTACATCTTTGTGCATTGCGATTGGATTATTGTTTTTATTGCATAGCGTGCGTTGCTTGCTTTCTTGGGAAGGAAGGGAAAGGACTTCTACTCATCTCATTTGTATGGAATGGAGATGGAGGATACTGAGTAACAGGATGGGTGGATGGATCGGTATATCTCAATGAGGGTCTAGCTGGCTAGCATGGTCATGATATGATATGACATGCACGATGGATCGGCGGATACATTATATAGTTTTTTTTTTCGTTGGGGGTATATTTTTTCACGGGGAACAGGACGGATTTGCTGGGGTCGGATAAGACAGGATTGATGGATTCATTGTTAATTGGAAGTTCGGACATGGATATAGGGTAGGGTAGGTTAGAACAGAGCATGGCATAGCATTCAAAGCATGGAAGGACAGAACCAAAGATACTTTGACTTGAGGTGCGAGGGATAGATAGGTAGATAGGTACTTGAGACACTTGAAGCTTGAATGAAAGCAAGAGCGTACTTCAGATAGGGGATATGGAATACAAAGATGGATAGAGAAATAAATACCCCTTTTTGTGCATTTTCTTGGAGAGTTATTGGTTTTGTGTTATGTTGTGTGGTACTGTGTGGTGTGGTGTGTTCTTGAGACTTGGTGAGATGAGACTTGGTGAGGTGAGACTTGGTGAGGTGAGACTTGATGAGGTGAGATCTGGTGGTATGAAGTGATATTAATTGATATTAAGTGATATTCATTGAGATTGATTGATAACAAATAAATGGGATGAGGAGATTGTATTATAGATGGGGTAGCTGAGGGTAGTTGAGAAGATGGAGATGAAGAAGTAATGGAGATGAGATGAGTAGTTGAGTGAGGGATTGAAAATGAGGGATTGAAAATGAGGGATTGAAAATGAGGGATTGAAAATGAGGGATTGAAAATGAGGGATTGAGAATGAGCAAGTGGTTATTCAAAAATGAGACTTCAAAATAAAATATAGTAGTAGTAGTAGTAATAGTAAATTCTTAATCGATTCAGTCTATCTATAGCTACGCTACGCTGACTATGCGATGCGCCTAAGTGTATCTAATTGTATGAAGTAGATGGGGAAAAATAAGAATAAAATATATAAATAAAAAATAAGAATAAAAAATAAGAATAGTTAGATAGATAGATAAATAGATAGATAAATAGATAGATAAGTAGATAGATAAATAGATAGATAAATAGATAGATAAATAGATAGATAGATAGATAATAGATAGATAAATAGATAAATAAATAAATAGATATTATAAGTTAATAAATAAATGAATGAATATTAAATATTAAATGTTAAATGTTAGAATATATTATTATTATTAATATTTATTAAAAGTCGTCGATATAATAATTAACTAAATAGATTATAGCTTATCTAGAGATCTTCTTTTTCATAAAATCTTAAATTAATTAATAGATTTAATGAACCTTTTCTTTTATAATTTAATAGTTCGATATTATAAAGTAATACTAATTAATAGTATAATATAGTTTAGTTTAATTAATATGTATATAATTAATATATAAATCATACATTTCATTTTAATTTAATTCATTATATTATAATTCATTATAATATAATAATTTCGATTCAATTCATTTCATCTTTAAGATATATAGAAAGAGAGAGAGAGAGAAAGAGATTCTATAATTACTTCATTTTTTCCCCTATAAATGAAAGTATCTAGATAGTAAAAGGGTGAAAGAGATAATAATAATGATGGAATTTAATTTAAACTATAATATTAGATAGATTATGAAAACGAAAAAGAGGGAGGGAAAGAGAAAGAATAATATATTATTTTGTTTTATTAATATATTAATCAATAATAAGAGTAATAATCAACGGGCTATTAAGTTGAACCTCTTATTTTCTAATCATTCCTATTTTAGACTACTCATTTACATTAAAAATTACTTCTTTAACTTATTAATATCTTTTTCAAAATATAATTGAAAGTTTACTATTGGAACACGTGACTAGAGGCGTAACATGATATATCATACTTTACTTTATATATATACTCTGTATATAAGCGGGGTAGTCATATATATATAGATAGTAAGTTTCTTTTTATATGAAGAGAGTAGACAGAATTACAAATATCTTAAAACCCTATACGCTTTATATATATACCTTATTAAGTCTACTCAACATTTACCTTCTTAATAATCTTATTATTTGTAAGAATTAAAGTATTATATATGTATAAAAGTTAATTCGTTTAGTTTGAGATTCGATTCAAGCAATGTAATTAGTTTAAATCTTTATATATAATATTCTTAGTGTTATAGTGTTGTGATTGAAAATAATTTTCTAATAATAGATTCTTTTATTAAATTTAACTTCAATTAAATGAAAAAAAAGATAATTATATAGAATAAACTAAGGGCTTTTAGTTAATTTAATTTTTTTAGTACTAGTTTCAATATTAGGGTTTATATAATAAATTAAAGTTAAATTCTTGTAAGGACTTTAAAGCTTATATACTTAATATAAAAGAGGATATATTAAGTAAAGTAGGTTCTATTCTAATAAATTATTATCGTGTTTAAAACTTTCGTAGTATAGTAATATAATTATTGATTCGAATAAAAAGAATTAAAATGTGACCTATATATATTATATAATGAAATGTGATTTAAAATAAAATGATTAAATTGTAATTCTATAAAAAAAATTGTGAAAAATAAAAATAAAAATAATTCAAGAATATACCGACTTTGCCTGTAAGCATTTAATAAATCTCTTTTTAGATTTTTATAATTAGAAAAATTATTATACTATACTTTTTCAAAAGAACATGAAAAAACCCAAGAACAGTTTTTCTCGAAATAACTCTCTAATTTATATTATATTTAAATCAGGGAATTATTCTATACCTTTTTTTTTTGTAATTATTAAATTAGTATCTATTCGAATTAAATAATTAATATTATTAATAGTAATAGTAAATTCATAATCGATTCGGTCTATTTAGTTATACTAAGATCATATAATACACCTGTATAATTATGGTTCTAGATAAATAAAGTAGATGGGAAAAAGAAATAAAAATCCACCCCCTTTTAAACTTTTTTATTAAGATCTATAAGCAACCTCCCAAACAATCCTTTCAAATCCTTCAAATTACTTATATTATTGATCTGTTATATTTAAAAACCTTTCTCTTATTAAATCCTTTAATATATCTATAAAAACCTTATACTTTCTATTTTATTATAATAATCTTTTTCTTTTTATTCAACTTTTTTTAAAATATTATAAAAGTTATAATTAGTTATAATATTATATTCCTCTCAAAGAATTATCTTTGCCCTCTAATACTTCGAATTCTATAGGAATCTTATTATAACCTCTAATTCATTACTTATAAGCTTTATATTCATCTTCTTCTATAATATATTAGTAATATATAATTTCTTCTTAAAGCCTAATATCTCTCATTCTCTTTCCTTTTATTAGATTATCCTATTAATATAGGATAAAATATATTAGGGCTTATTAAATCATTCTATTAATATAAAGGACAAGATTATATTATAAAACTAAATAATTAAATAAAATCGAAATAGTAAATATAATAATATATATTCTATATTAAAGAATTACTACTTCTTTAATTATAATTAATAGTATATTATATATTATATAAAATGATATCGAAATCAATATTTTATAATAATATTATATATTAATATAAAGTATTATATATCTGAATCAATATATTATAAATGTTTTTCGAAAGGTTTGACTTTTCTTTTCATTTATATAGAGTAGTTATAAGCATATTAGTAGAATATCAAATATTATATTAATATATCTTTTGTAAAATATTTCTTGAAAAAAGTAAAACCTTTTAAAGAGTTTTCATCCTTTATTTTCTTATATCTAAGAACCTTCTTCTTTATAATTAAAACCCCCTTATAAGATCTTTAAGTATTGAAAAGCCTAAATCATTATAGGAATCTATAATTTAATCTTTTTATTAATTATATTCAATATAGTAAGCTTATTGTTAATGATATTAATATTAATAATTTTGATATGAGTATACTAAACCCTCTTTCCTAATACTAACAATAATATCTCTTTAATCCGAATAGGTATTAATTCAACAACTTTAGGAAGAGGTAGAGAATGATATTCTGATTCGAATATAGTAAAGATTAATAGGTTTTTCCAAGAAAATCTTTTCTTAATTTTTCGTGTGGTTTATATTACTAATATAAAAGAGGAAATATATTATATTTATATTGAATATTTAAAATGATTAATATTATTATCATATAAAATTATATTATATCAAATGAATTAATAAAAAGAACTCCTTAAAGACTTCTATAAGAATTCGAATTTTTTAATACTTAGTAGTTTTATAAAAGGGGTTTGTATATAAAGAAGAAGATTCTTGAATACATGAAAAATGAAGAAGGAAAGTCTTTTCAAAAAGTCTTATTTATTTTAAAAAATACTTTTAATGAGATTATCAGTATACAAAAATGAAATCTTTATATGATAAGTTACTTAAAAAGAAAGTAGTAATTCTTAATAATATAAAGTATATATTATATCAAAAATCGATATTATAATTTGTTTTATATTCATTATATTATTTGTTTCAGATTATTAATATATTAAATATAAATTAAGATTAATTATACAACTATTAACTTTCTTTGTTATAAAGCTTTAGAACCTTTTTATTAAAGGAATAGTATTAATAAAATGAAATAAAAATAAAGATAATAAATTTCGAATAGAATTTAGTTTCATTGAAGTATTAAAGAAAGAAGATTAGAAATGGAATATTTTATAGTATAAAATTGAAATTAGAATTATTAATATTATAAATAGGATTTAAAGAATTCAAGCGTTAATAATTTGAAAATGAAAACATTTTTGTAGTAAGATAATAATATATTAATTATAAGATTTGATATGTTAAAAGGAATTCAATAGAATAGATAGGAATAATAGAGATAGATATAAGAAGTAGGAGATTATAAAGATTATAAGAGAGTAAATAAGAAGATTAAAGGTTTTATAATATAATAGGACTTTACAATAGTAAACTTAAATAGGCTTTAGAGTAGGGTAGGTTTTTTTGTTATTTTTTGTTATTTACTTTATATAATTGAATATATATAGATATGTTAGTATAGCTTAGCTATAGATAGATTGAATTAATTAAGACTTTACTACTACTATACTTTTTCAAAGAGTAAGAAGTTCGAGGGCTTATAGACTCCTAATATAATTCATTAAAAATTTATATATATATAATTATAATCGTTTTAGACTTATTCATAAAAATTTCGATTTTTAATTTTTTTCTAAATAAAGATCTAAAGCCTCGAAATTTCGATTTTTAAATTTATATAGAAATTACATATAAATTTAAAACCTATTTTAAATCTGTTAGAACATGTGACTAGGAGCATGATATTACATGTTACGCTTTACTCTATAGTTATACATATTTCGTATAACGTGGTTTATCAGTACATACATTATATTAATATATGCACCAATTCAAAATATATTAAAATTAGTCTTTTATTAATATTTTTATTTAAATCATTAATCATTATTTTTTCTCTGAAAAAGTTTCCTTATGAATAATAAAAATAAAATATTTATAAAATTTAATCTTTTTATAGATATCTCAATTATAACTCAACAATATTATATTTTACATTACAAAAATCTATTTCTTTAAATAACTTTTTTATTATTATAAGATTTTACTATTTTAATTCATTTTTATATTATTTATATAGATAAATATAATATATATAAGGAAAAATTAAATTATATTAATAAATAAAGAAAGTATACGGTTATATACAGTCGTTTTTTATATATAAAAATAATGATGTATATACTAATATGATGTACGTACTAATAAACTACGTTATAAGTAAAGTTAGTATACATATGTATATAGTTAATAAGTTCTTTTTTATATGAAAAGAATAAATAGAATAAGATAATTCTTCTTACTCTTATATTTTATATATATATACCTTATTAAGTCTACTTAGTAAAATCTTTAATAACTTCTCAAATTATAATTAACAAAAAGAGATTGATTACTTTTTCAAAAGTATTAAGCTTAAATCTATGTAAAGAATCAGAAAAGAATTCAAAAAACTAATATTTTTAAAAATATAACTCAAATAAAAATAGATAATTCCTACAATTTTAATAATACTCCTATAAATACTTATATATTAATATTTTTATAATTTTTTTTAAATCTCTTATACCAGAAAAGGCGTAAGTTTATAATAAAAATTTATTTTTTATTTTTTATTAATTTATTCTTAAAAAGTTCTTAATCATTTACTTAAAAAATTATATATAATTCTTATACAAATTTAAAAGCCGATATTTTAAAGCTTTAAATCTCTATTCAAAGTAATTCTAAAAATTTGAAATTTTCAAAATAAACTTAAAATAACTTCAATTATAGATATACAAATTATCAATAAATTCTATTCAAAAATAAAAAGTTTTTTTGTTGATTTTAATAAGAAAAGATAGCCCCCTTGAAAAATGACTAGAAAATAAGAGGTTTAACTTATATCCCCATCTCGACATCCTAAAATAATACCGCAAAAGCCCACTAGGCCTCATCAGACGATCATATTGATTTTCTCACCATCTCTAAACCTTAGATAATCTCAAGAGTAATAATAAAAGATAATAGTTATCATCATCATTTACCGAATCTTATTTATCATTTACTTCCCCTCTTATTTCTCTCCGACTCCGCATCTGTTTGTACTCAAAACCCAATTTCACCGCCCAACTAAGTTACTCACTTATAGACAAATTACCTTCCCTGGTTCCGTAACCCTTAATCTTTAATCATAATCTCCTTTATCCGAATTTTGAACAAGTATATACCCAGCTTGATAGATCTACCCACTAAAGCAAGGTAGCTAGCCTAGTAAAACAATCTCGCCAGTAACGGTCAAAGGACTAACGGTCATCTCGCTTGCAGATACTCAGACGTCATACATACGATTTCTCGCTTCGAGTGCACCTTTAATAGCTAATTCCCAAGTTAGCAACCACTATATGTTCGAAACTCACACCCTTCCATCCATAAAGAAGAAATCAGAATCAGATAACTTACCATCACAACTATCCTTAGCATCACCAAAAAGCATCCTCGTACCCGGCATGTAAAACATAGGATTAACCACATCAGCATATCCACTTGCCATACCTCTCTTCATAACAATCACCTGTTTACTCTTCCAGGCATGTAATACAGGCATACCAGCAATACTAGAACCCCGTTCAAGAGCGATAGGATTGACAGTATCATTTGCACCAATGACAAGTGTTACATCTGTTTCTCCGAAATCATCATTGATTTCGTCCATTTCGAGTACAATATCGTATGGAACACTAGCTTCCGCAAGTAGAACATTGCATTGACCAGGCATGCGACCTGCGACGGGATGAATGGCGAAGCGGACATTAATACCTTTACTCTTAAGCATTCGGGTGATATCGCTGATAGCATATTGAGCTTTTGCGACTGCCATACCATATCCAACGACGATGATAACACTTTCGGCATTTTCCAGGGATTCCACGACTTCATCGATATTGGTTTTGGTGATTTGTCCTTCAATTTTATGCTCAGTCTCCGTGCTAGGAGCTATTCCTCCAAATAGAACGTTTCCGATAGATCGATTCATCCCGACACACATAATAGAAGATAGGATTGAACCACTAACTCCTATCAAAGAGCCAACTGTCGTTAAAAGCGGCATATCGAGCATGAAACCTTCAGATACAATTGCGAATCCGGAATATGCGTTAAGCACGGTAATAACAACAGGCATATCTGCTCCACCAATAGCAGCAGTAGTTGTGTAACCTTTAATAAAACTGAGAACTGCATTACCACCCAAGCAACAAGCCGCAATCACTGGCGCAGCAGGTGCAAAAGTAATGAAGGCTGCCATATTAGCCATGTTGAGAGCAAGTAGAGTAGAGTTTACTGAATGTTTGGGACCTGGTAGCCTAATTGGTTTGGAAGACATCCGACCAGCAAGTTTGAGGTAAGCTACAATCGATCCGGTAAACGTAACACCACCTAGCAGAAGTTAGAAAAGAATGAAGAAAATAAGAGTTGATTTTACTTACCAATGAGAACACCCATATACCCAGCTATGAGGTGAAGTTGTGAGATGTCACCAATATCTGCCATGACTGATCCGAAACTGGTCAAAACAGCAGCAAGACCAACCACAGAATGAAGTGCCGCGACAGTTTGAGGTAGATCAGTTGCGGTCGTCCGTCGTCCAATCCTCAATCCTATTACGAACAATTGTGAGTTGATTAATCTTTTTACACACAAGAAAAAAATAGCTACTCACCGATTAAGGCCCCGCAGCCAGCTACAGCTGCGAATTGTGCAAGTACTTCGACAGGGAGTCCAACCGCGGCTAGAGATGCAAGCATACCTACTCCAACACCCAAAATACCCAAAAGATTACCTTGCCGCGCCGTCGTCTGAGAAGCAAGACCAGATAATGATGCTAGTAAAAGTTAGCAGTCATTCCGTTAAAAAGTTCAAAATGTGGATTTACCAATGCATAGAAGACTGCTAGCGATATATCCTGCTTGAACAAGTCCAGCCATGCCAGTGGATGCAGCGGCGATATACCCGGCACCAAAAACAACAGCAGGTACAGCATATAACCATGGGTATTCCTTTGGATCGGTTGGTCCTGTGAGAAGTCAGCTAAGCGGCATTAGAAACGGGTATAGTACTTACGCTTGAACATATCTAACATTCTCTTGGTAATCAAAAATCCACCAGATACATTCACAAATGCAAGCATTACAGACAAAGCACCGAGAGCTTGAGGAATAGTATGTGGTACAAGACCACCTCCCATGATGAAGAAACCACCTACACCGACCATACCAGAGATCGCATTTGTAACACTCATCAGTGGCGAATGTAAAGCAGGAGCAACTCCCCATACGGTTCTGTAGCCAATCAATCCAGCCAGTGCAAATGTGAAGACATTGTTCATGAATAAAGGCCCAGTTGCTTTACCAAGAAAAAGTGCAAGACTCATTCCACCAGTAATAGCTCCGACTTCACGTGTTTGCTTTTGCCAAGGAGTCAATGGTACGGTATTAGCAGCTGAAGCGTTAGCATCGATAATTGAGGCAGCTTTTGGAGCTGGAGGAGCTGGTCGTGGTGCAGTTGGTATGATTTCTCCATTGTGAGTAACAATTGAACCACGGACAACTTCATCCTTGAGGTCAATTCCGAATTGCTTCTCTTCAGGGGCAATAGAGAGAAGAAACTTAGTAATGTTATTCGAATACAAGGTGGAAGATTGAGTCGGTAGTCGAGAAGGAAGATCAGTATATCCTGCAACTAAGTTAGCTTTCCCTCGGAATCCATCATATCACGCCACAAACCTATAATCTTGACTCCTTTATGTTCAATCAGTTGACCTGGAACAGTAACATCACAATTACCACCAGCTTCAGCTGCCAAATCAACAATGACAGAACCGGGTTTCATTGCTGCAACCATCTGTGAAATTAGTCAGATCATTTCTGACAATTTTACGTCTGTGGAAACTTACATCTTCGTGAATCAATTTAGGAGCAGGGCGGCCGGGAATCAATGCAGTGCTAATGATAATATCAACTTCACGGCATTGTTCCAAAAATAATTTCCTTTCGGCCTCCATGAATTCTTTTGACATTTCCTTGCCATAGCCACCGGCACCAGATCCATCTTCTTTGATCTCTACCTCGATAAATTCGGCACCTAATGATTGAACTTGTTCACGTGCAGCTGATCTGGTATCAAATCCTCGTACGATTGCTCCCATGCGTCGAGCCTAATTAGGAAACCCATCAATATCTATGTCACAAAGTAGAATTATATGCTTACTGTTGCAATGGCACTTAAACCAGCCACACCAGCACCGATAACAAGCACTTTGCAAGGAGGAACCTAAATTGATTAATGACGCCCGTAAACAAGAAGCGGATACTCGAGTAAGTACCTTTCTGAAATTCGCTTGATTAGTCTAGAACGCTAGCAACGTATTGATATTTACTTACCCAGCAGCAGTGACTTGGCCAGTCATGTAACGACCGAAATGATTCGAAGCTTCAAGGACAGCTTTATAACCGGCAATATTAGCCATAGAACTAATCACAGTAATGTGTGAGCTATTGTACTTCTTAGCTGCGAGATAGAAGCTTTGCATACCTCAAAGCATCGAAGACTTGAGCTCTGGAAATTCTAGGAATCATATCCATCGCGAAAGAGGTAACCTCTCGATGCGCCAGTTTCTCCACGACATTTTTGTTTACCGCTGGATATAAGAACGAGATAAGAGTTGCATTGGTCTTGAGCGAATCGACTTCATTATTAGGCCCCTCCGCAGTTGGTGCGCGGACCTTCAGAAGAATATCACTTTCTGCCCAAACATCCTTCCTATTTAACACTTTAGCTCCCGCCGTTTCGTATGCCTCGTCTGTGAATTGAGCTTCGGCTCCAGCACCGCGCTCAACCAGAACTCGGGAGAACCCTTTCTTAATTAACAATTGTGCATTTTGTGGAGTAATCGCAACTCGTTTTTCGTTTGGGTATGTCTCGCGAGCTATCCCAATTGTCAAATTCGAGTATGGAGTGGTAATTAAATCCGGCGTAACAGCAGCAGAGGATGCTGTAGAAAGGGACGCAGTTTTCGGGACAGCAGATGTGGTAGAAGGATTAGATGTCGATATATATCTCTTGTACTTTTTCTGGCTTGTCGGATAAAGTGATCGTACGTGAGTAGCTATCAAAAAGACATATTAGTCTCAATCAAGTAATTGATAGACGGAATCGTGAGCTAGAATGAACGTCGGGAATGAAAACATACCAAGACTATCACCAATCTTTGGACCTGGCAAGAGCACTTCTGAATAATTATTGGCACGACACAATCTAAGTATCGGCTTCATTGTTGAAGGCCAGGTCATCCTTTAGACCCGCATCTGTAATTTTGATATTGTTTTTGTGAGAGAGAACAGAACAGAAGAGAAGAGAAGAGAGGAATGGAGAAGTTCGTATGTTGTGTTCTAGGGAAAGGAAGAATTGTTCTTGTGAGGAGGCAGGTTAGAAAGCTGGATGAAATCCAAGAAGAAGCGATATTTTAATAAATCTTAGGAGTACACGAACAGAGAATGAATGTTAAGATCATCTGTCACAATGAATTCTACCGTGTTTCTGTACCATTCCCGAACGAATGGAAAGAGCGTTGGGTGAATGAAGTAGAGAGTCTCGATAGAATTGGAATTGTTCGGATTGATCGTGTTATATATATATGAGACGGAAGAAGGGTGCAACGTGATCGTAGCCAAAACTGGGTATACATAGAGGAATGGTTACCTACCTACCTACCTACCTACCTGTCTACTTACCTACTTATTACATGGTTTCCTTTATAATCTAAACAGGCTGATATGTTGGGATCTGGTCTTTTTGTATGGAATTGGTATTTCAATGACACTCTCGATGAAACCCTCTTTTGCCTATCAGCCAATTTAGCTTTCCCTCATAGGTTTATTGGATTGACTGAAGGCCCTTGCTATTTCATACCCACGAGCTATTCCTGGATATTCCTGACTATTCCTGGCTATTCCTGGCTATTCCTAGCTATCCTTAGCCATCCCCGCGCAATGGATTCACATTTCCCCGCATTCCTCTCACGACAATTGGTTTAATGATTGACCGAGAGAACCAACAAGTAAGAAGAAGAGGCCGTGTTCGGTTGGTGTTACAAGAGGGTTAAGAGAGAGAAAAGAATAGGAAAACAAGAAAGCTTTGGCAATTGGGTGAAATGGAAAGAAAAATCACCCGACCAACTATGAAATGTGATGAAATTATCAATCACGATACACATTGATTCTTCCTTGGGTATGGATTGGAAGGTCCGATTGATGATGCCATGAGATGAAGAAATGCAAGCCTCATAATGCTGTAAGACAGAATGGAATCTTCTGTGCACAAGCCACGGATTGAAGCACATATGCACGTGATACTGCAACTACCGGTAATCCATCTAGGTCCCAATTTTTGTTCTCGAATATTTCATTTTGTGAAAAGTCGTAGGCTGATGGATGACTCTACATGATCTCTTGTTCATTCAATATTACCAAACACACACATCGCTATCATTACCCATACTCCAAATCAATCCAAATCAATCCAACACGTGATACTCCGCAATCCGCATTCCCCCCACTCCGGTCTTCATTGAACCTCATCACTACCCCTTCATTCTTTATCATCACCAAACTTGTGACAAAGATCCTGAAAGCTCAACTCCAATTCAAAATATCTAGTCTCCTCTTTTCCAAGATCTCGCTGCAATTCCAAAACTCGATCATGGGAGCGACGTTCCTCGACCACACTTCGAATGATTTGCTCTTCTTTCTTCGCAGATGCAATCACTTGCTCGGAGTATCTTTCCTCCAGCATACGACATTTCCTCTCCAGTCCCTGATTTCTGTATTCTGATTCCTTGAGACGTGCCTCTAGCTCCACGGTAGCTTTTGCGATTCCCTTTTGTATTCTATCAGCTTCCGCATGAATGCTTGTTCGGCTGGCGTTGTTGATAGCTTTGGCGTCTCGCAACTCGATCTCCAGGGAATTGATCGTACTGGCACAGCTGCTATGATCTTTCTGTATATCTAAGAGAGCCCTTGAGATATCTTCGAATTCGGAGGACTTCGTAGCGAGAGCTTCTGTGGCTGTTGATAGCTCTTGTTCCTTTTCCCTCAAAGCCGCAGTGTTCTTGGCCAGTTTGGTGTTAAGCTTTGCTAGTGCTTTTGTGGAACCTTGTTTTATCTTTTGCAAGTCTGCAGAAGCTTGCTCTGCCTTGGTAGTCGTAGCCTCCAGATTAGCAGCCAACTACCCAAGTTCCTTCCTGTGCTTGGTCTCAGCATCTAATTTCGCTTGACGAAAGGCCTGTTCTTGTGCTATCGCTTCTTCTTTGAATTTGTCGATTATGTCTAGTAGTTCATCCGTCTTCTTTTCGTAGATACTGATATTTCTATCCACAACCTGTGTTACAGCCTCTACGAGCTTCACCTTCAGTTTCTCATCGCTTAGCTTAAGTTTGCGTAGAACAACTTGATGTTCAAGTTCGCTCGATCTTTCTTCTTCGGAACGGTATCTGTAGTTGTCGGTTTGATTTTTCTGGACGTACTCTCTAATCTGTTGTGTGATGTTAGCTAGAGTACGATATTAATAAGCTGCTGGAAACAACTTACCTCATATAGAGCTTGGAAGGGGTCTGGTCTTTCAGACATTTTTTTAACAAGAATCTTTATCGTAAAGAGTGGGAGTGTTTCAGAGTGCAGAACTTCGAGATCTGATCCTTAGACTAAGAGAGTTCTTGCAGAGGGAGACAATGGAAGATAGGATGATGTAGAAAGAGACAGTCTAAAGAAAATACTGTAAAAGGAGATTTTTTCGTGTCGAGAAAATCGTTGTTGTGATACAGAAAAGTGAAAAGATGCACATTAACTTTTCATTCTCCTCTAAGCTCGGGGTAAAGCTCCCTCGTCTCCGAGAATTCTGCCTGGCAAGCTTGTTATCAGTATGTCAATAGTCTATTTCTTGCGGTGAATCTTTATAGGTGAATGATGGAAAGTGAATTTCGTTGGAGGGATAAAGTCCGAGCTTGATAATTTTCTTTATAAGAGAAAGATAGATGTATATTAATATCATCTTATTACCATCAGTCAAGTTAATTAATGGTTTCAATTTGAAGAATGAACATATTGTTTGATCTAAGTTATTATCATCTAACAATAGTCTAATGAGACCTTTCTGTTACTCTGATTACCTCGAGGCATAAGTTGAATGTGATATGCACCCTTATAAGAGGTATCGAGGTATTTTTCTCCTAAATCTTAGAATATGTTTCTTTTTTATTGATAATTGATAGGTGTGCACAATACTCTCATCTCTCGAATAGATCATACTCATCCTCAACCTCTTTTGATTTTCTTGTCTTTAGAAGTCTAAAGCTAGTCTATTTTCTTCTACCTTGCTATGAAAATAGCATTTCGCGGGGCCTCGTTTAGTTAATATGTCATATATATCAATTTTTAATAACTTATAATCTTTTTTAAAAATATTATTCTCATCTCATCTCTGCATTCAACGCCAACACCTGCTGACTCGCTTATCTTATAGAGAGATTATGGAATTAACATCTCAGATATCGACATGATCCTGATTCTCTCTCCTTTTAAACGAGTGTATCGAATGTATCTCATAGTATTAGTGCAAGTTCTAACACTTGTTGAGGCATAATCTGGATTTCTTTTAAAGTGCTTTCAACACAGAATTCGGAATTAGATACCATTCTTCATTTCTCAAACAAGAATATTCTGCTACTTCTGTCTCGAATATGGGAGATAGTGATCTATAGTGATCTATCGTTA
This sequence comes from Botrytis porri, assembly GCF_014898465.1. NCBI lineage: Eukaryota > Fungi > Ascomycota > Leotiomycetes > Helotiales > Sclerotiniaceae > Botrytis > Botrytis porri. Next base: position 1,370,175 of record NW_024066086.1, on the reverse strand, counting down.
AACTCCCGAATAATATTGATAAAAAGCTCTTATTTGATCATATGTCGCTAAACTTTCTTCCGCTCGAAATCTACAATGAAAAATAGTTATAAGCGGCACCTCCCACTTCCTCATCATTCTATTTTGACACATAGATTTCCCTTCTCAAATATCGATAATCGAAACGTTCCTGTCTCGGGGATATAAAACACCACACTTCGCTCAATTGGGAGACGAGAGCGGTACTGATAAAATTATCTGAGGATATCAAATAAATGGCGTGACTCCAAAGAACCAAACTCTACTGGAGAGTAGGTAAGAAGAAAAATGGCTGAATCTCTTCTCAATAAGACGAAGAAACTTTCCTTCGTTGCCAGTATCTTTATGTACCTATAAATGGTATGTGCTTGACAGACTGTTTACAATATATAAGATAAACCGATCATGGTTAGAATTCTCTGACAGATTTCCTGGAAGTAAAGGATTTGCGCTCGCTAAAGAACTGAAAATATAGCATTGATTGCAGAATAAGTTCAAACTTGACATTTGGCGTTTTGCCTTGCGTGAAAGTATACAATCCTATCCGCGACGAATGTTGAAACACAAAAATAAATGGATTCTAACAAACAAATAAAAAGATGATGAAAACGGGAAATCCCAAAGCAATTTTTTTACATCTAAATCTATTGTGGCATATATGGCAAAAAATAGCAAATCCAACCCATGAACAAACAGTACTCCCATACCCAAACGCCCACCATTCTATTCTATCATTTTCTAGATCCATCAAACCTTTACAAGGATGGTAAATAATAGTATATCGACAAAATGAAAAATGCAGACAAAAACAACACAAAAAACATAACGAATATAACAAAACAAAACAGCAACGACAACATATCAAAAAATCATACCTTTCCCAAGCCACCTACCTCTATCCAATATATCCACTTCCAGACGGCTTGTCTCGCCTCGAATTTTTTGATGGGTCTTCAACAACCTTTTTTGTACTCCTAGATCGTAGTGGTCGATTATCACTACTAGAAGTATTTCGATCATCCGATGAAGTCGATGGAACAGTACTAAGAGAGTCGCGTGTTCTTGGTTCTGCAGTTCTGCTGCTACGCGAAGGTTCTGCTCTCCTCTCAACTCTGGGAGGAGCTTGCTCGCCTCTGTCTCTTTCTCTGTCACCCCTTTCTCTGTCACCTCTTTCTCTTTCACCTCTTACTTTATCACCTCTTTCTCTATCACCTCTTTCTCCGCCCCTCTCTCTATCACCTCTTTCTGTATCGCCTCTTTCGCGGCGGGGTCCACGTATCGGCATCTGTATATACTCAGGACTGGAACTTGCAGCTAAATTTCGACGCCCATCTGTTGTAATGGGTCTTCTAGCATCTACTCTCGAGGATGATCGAGATATATCGATTGGGTTGCTTGGCTGTAGTGAGCGCGACTTGTCAGAGGTCTCACGTTGTTCTCTTCTGTCTTCCTCTTTATCTCTTCTTTCAGACCTTTCTGGTTGTTTTCCTTTTCCTTTACCTTCATCTTTATCTCTTCTTTCAGATCTGTCTTTCTCCCTTTCTCCCCTTTCTCTCCTTTCTCCCCTTTCGGACCTTCTTGGTTCTTTTTCTTTACCTTCCTCTTTATCTCTTCTTTCAGATTCTTTTGCTCTTTCTCTTTCTCTCCGTCTGCGTCTTTCTGATTGCTCTTCAGGAGTCTCTTCTTGGCTTGAATGCTGATCATCTCGTCTATCGCCCCTTCTATCTCTGCTTCTACTTCTATCGCCTCTTCCATTCCCACTTGGAGTTTCACGTCTCGACCCACTTGTTCCTCCTGTTACTTTACTTGGAACTGCGGATGGGGCTCTATCACTTTGCGATTGAGATTCACTAGCTGAAGTAATTGCCGCGTCCGAACCATTCGGGTTATCCTTAATCAGATCGATTGCGGCACTTATAATTTCGGCATCGCAATCCAACCCCGGGTCTCTATATTGGGCCCATGTCCGTTCACTCGGTTCCCACAGTCCCACAATCTTGGCCCTTTCCATATCTCTGCTTCTTTTCATGATCCAAAATCTCATTTCTGTCGATGCACATGTGACTGCATACATAAAAAGTATATCAGGGTTATCCTTCAGCCATTGGCGACAATATCCTTCTACTTGATTCTCGACCTCGGCAAGTTCACCTGGTGTCATGTAGTCTCTGCCTTTTGGATGTCTTTTTGCTTCAATCATCATCAAAGGCTGTTGGAGCATGTAATGAGTGATATAACCCAGTAAATTATCCGCTTGTTTTTCTGGACCCTTCCTTGCACTGACTCCGAATTGAGATTTCAAGAAAAAACCGTTGTTCCGAAAATACGTCGTTTAACCATCGCTCAAAGAATCCTACTGTTGCGGATTCCTTTGCATTGTTTCCCCCGATATCAAGGTTTGATCTCGCGGTGAGATAATCTTCCTCTAGACGACGAGTAATAAGACCATGGTTTCTCCATGTACGTTTGTCGATATGTGCATTCCAATCGCGCTTCGCCTTTTCATACGTCGAGCTTGCCGATTTATTTCTCAAGTGGGGTCTAATACCTTCATACCATCTCACTTTCCTTTTAATTCTTTCCGTCTCTTTTTCCCTTACGTCAGGGTCGACAGGTACCTCTTCCAGCGGAGTTGGCACCGTCCGCCAGTTAGACGCAGACATTTTTCGTAAGAAGGAAAGAGTAAACTTTCTATATATAAAAAGTTAGTATGTATGATATACTCATATGTAGCAGTTCAATCCTGAGTCAAGGTTGCGATCCTCATACTTTACTGAATTGCAATATATATATCAACTTTCAAATTTGCATCCGCTGTATCCGAACTAATTCTCCAAGAACACTCTCGATTTCAACTCAAAAAATTCGTTTATACTTCAAACAGATAATGAGAGTAGTGATTATAAATGTAGTTCGTGTAATGTTGCTATGATACGAATTGATCGTCGTCGAGTTGGCTCTCTTTATATTGAAGTCCTAGTGCTTCATCAGAATAATATCCAACAAATACATTGCCGTTACGTAAAGACCTCATCCCAAATCACCGGACCTACTACTATTCTCAATAATCTTCACGTATATGCTGGAGTCGTTAGTGTAGGACAAAAGAGGCTTAAGATTCTAACGTGAAAGTAACGATACTCCCGACAAAATTTTGGGCGCAGTATCAATCTCGTGAAATTAGTGTCCGAGAGATAGATCCTTACTGGATGAAGCTCATGCCTTTCATCAACTATAGGACACGACTAAGGTCTCCTAAACAGGTTTGTGGGGCTTGGCCTGAACTTTTTGTCAAATCCAAGTTCGTAGCACGACCGGCTGTCCTCCAACTGTCCTGCTAGCATACATGGGAAAGGGGCGCGGAGGGCCCATGACAGACGACCCTAAACGCCAACCTTATCGTTCGTAAGTCGATTTGGTTGGGTTGGGTCTCGTAAGCAGGTTACGGCGTTAGACGCTACAGCCTTTCACAGTGGATACTTGACTACAAGCGAGAGGACAAGCGATGGTCAAGAGGTTGTGCACCCGAAAGGGAAGATCAATATAGGAATAGCTATGCAATGTTCGTTACATGACTTTTAAATTATTTAGACTTGGGATGAAAAATATGAAGAATCTTCTATAATGATAAGTGAGAACATTTAGCTACCACATTATTTTATTTTCATGACATTTCCTTTCTTCGTGATACTACCACATCAATAAATGATAACTATTATTAATTGACGCTACCCACGAGAGCGTATCAACATCATTACAATCCGCATACTCATTAGTCTGTGTAGCTCGCATTGAATCTCAAAATTGGTCCTAGCCACGTATCATAATCCTCACTCTTCCCCACCTTCCCACCCCATCTCAGCACGCTTGCGAAAAATCGATAATCACCATCTCCTACATTGTAGCTCACTCCATCATCACCAGTAACTTGTGCACTCGTCCAATACTGGATATAATTACCTGGCTGTATTGGGCCACTTGCTACCGTCGCCGTACGGTTCGTGTAAGTCCCAAAAGATAGATAACCAAAGATGGACGATTTGGGAGTGGATTGAGAAGAGATGTAGGGGAAGCTTTGAGATGTGTTGAACGCGTGTGTGTTAGCTGTAATATTTGTATTGGCGGGTAAGAGATCGAATCTGAACGCAAGTGTATATTGTTGTGGAATATCAGCAGCTATTCCATATTGTCTGGTGGGATTGATCTCGAGGAACCCGGTATCTTTTTCCGGTGTTCCAGCTGAATTGAAACCAGCAACCTGGATAACCGAGAAGTATGATGCATTGAATACTGAATAGGGTGGTCCGATGTAGGGGACTGTATATGCTTCACCGGCAGAAGAGCTGACCTTGATGAAACCACCGAAGACGGGAAGATTTGATGCAACGATGCCCATGGGGGGAAGAATAGAAAAATCAACGGTTTTAGACTCACCACCTGCGAGAGTGACCGTAGGGGTGGGGAAAACACCAGTTCCATAAAGCGCAATCTGGTTGTAGTTTCGTCCGGACAATTGGCCATCCGTGTAGCCAGCACCGATATGAGATAGAGTGTAGGTCTTACTAGATCCTGAGACATTATCAATGGTGATATTTGCAGCCCCAAAAACAGTATGTGTAACATCATCTCCAAGAATGATCTGCCCGGGAGAAATTGTGGTTTGCGCAAAGATAGCATCATATGCATTGATGAGACCCGCACCCTGTTGTGCAGTCGCAGAAAGGATTGTACTATTCCAGACCCAATTGACAGGCCTAGCTGTGGTTTGTAGTAGATCCAATATTTGAGATGTGCTGGCGGTGGAAATTGGGATTTAACGAGCGCAAAACTTCCTGCGACATAGGGAGTGGCCATTGAAGTCCCAGATAAAATCGCGTAATTGGAATTTCGGCCTAGAGGATAGGTCGAGAGGATATGTCCGCCAGGTGCAGAAATTTGTGGGTTTTAAATCATAAGTGAAATGAGTCGGACCGAAATTCGAGTAATAATCAACCAAGCCTCCTGAGTGTTGCGGAGGGCTCTTGAATTGGTTTCCCGTGAATCTTAAAGTGTAGTTAGGAAAACCTCCAACCGAACCATGATTGTTGACAAGAGTAATTCCATCATCGGTGTTGAGATTGATATATTGTACTGCGCCAAAGTACGAAGGACTGAAGACGTTATACTCGAGTAAGTAAGAATTTGCGATGTCTGAATTGTAGCCCACGACATAGACAGGTTTTACCTTACTTGAACCCCAATTCGAAGCAATCGAGTTCGGATTGCAGTAAGTAGTCGTTTTGAATGCCTCGAAAGCAAAGATTGTGGCATTTAAAAGACCACTTTGACTGACAGTATTGAGAGCAATAGTCCATGCTGAGCTATCACACCCATCAGATACAAGATATACATATACAGAAACAGTAAGGTTGACTGGCCAGACAGATGCATAACCGAGAGTGGAATTGGCAGAATCCAAGGCCGGATAGACAAGCGGAAAATCTCTGTTTGCAATGGCTCCAACAGCGATGGCACCAGGCTCCGTGGAAGGGTAATCTGCAGTGAATAACTCTGTAGCATATTGACCTAGAGAGCCTTCATTCCCGACTGCCACAATCACAGCAATTCCGGCTTGGGTAATGCTCTGTACAACAGAAGCCAATGGATCTGGGGTCGAAGGGTATTCAGTTCCAACCGCAAGAGACATGCTGATAATATCAACACCATCTTCTTGTGCTTTCAACATGCCGGCCATAATAGTGTCACTGCCGCCTGCATTTGCACAATCAAAAGTACGATACATGTAGAGATGAGATTCGGGAGCAACACCGCTGATTGGAAAATAGCCATTTTCAGATATGGGATCCATTCCAAGAATACCTAAAGAACATTAGCTTGTCATCAAATAGCGAAGGGGACAAAATCTGCCCACCTGACACGTGGGTTCCGTGCCCTCCAGTGAGACAAGTGGATAAAGGGTCTGGACTACCCCCCAAAGTTCCGTTATCGTTTACAAAAGAGTATCCGCCAGTTATTTTGAACCCCGTTCCAAATCCTCCACCTAGAGCAGGATGGCGATAATCAACCCCAGTATCTATAATCCCGGTTTTGATTCCTTTGCCTTTGATGCCTTTTGCATGTAGCTTATCGACACCGCCCATCTTGAGAGCTGAGGCTAAATTTCCTGTTCCAGTCGCCGTTGATTGTCTTTTGTGTAACAACGGAATGTTTGCATTGAAACTATCCTCGTTTGTGGAATTCGGAAGTACACCGGGACGAGGGACTTCGTGAACTGGCCAGACACCTACTACTCCAGAGATTTCTGAAAGTTGTCGTTGCAAGTCCACATTGGTGCCACTTTGGGTGACAAAGACAGAAAGCCCTACAAATGCTACAGAATCGAATTCATGAAGGACATCGTAGCTGATTGACGCCGCACGTTTGTGGAAGGTATGACGAAGATCTCGTCTAGAGAGAGAGGTGTCAACTCCCCTTTCCAGTTCAATAATGAATGCCTTATCAATAGTGTTGACTTTTGAATATAAGGTACTATCATCCGTGTTTCTGTATCTCAAGTTACTTTCTGGTAAAGTGACTCCATTTACAGCAGCAACAAAAGCTAGTAACGATGAAGAAAGAAGCATATTCCGGGTCTTCAGAGGAATCCAAATAACTAAGTGACACACACTTTGGAAGAATGATAAGTGGTGATGACATAGAGCGAGCTTCTTTATAGTTCAGTCGCACTTGACCGCTCTGGACTATTACATTGTGTAATTGGGAGGGGGGAGACAATGATTCGGACGGCCCGCAACCCTGTTGGCTTAGCAATACTGACATGTAATCCACTTATTTTTCAAACAACTGTCATTGAAGTTTTGGTTCATCTAATATCATATAAGTATGGACAGAGTTGAGAAGAACCGTTTGTAGATTCCAGAGACTCAGTACCAACGCGATGATGTATGATGATTGGATTGAATGCATATCGAGGTCGGAATTGAAGCTCATCGAAACTACAACAATTGTCGGTCTTGACTAATATTGGATTCAGTACTGCATGTCGATGAAGTGATTTTGCGTAGATTACCATGCATATGAGATGAAGGTTAAGAAGATACTAGGATTTAGACCGGGTATGGTTAGACCTTCAGGAGGCTTGCAAATTAAAGAGTGGAGACAGGAATATGTGAGATTAAGCTTTATTCCCACAATTTCCTTGCAGGCTCACGAGATCTGACCCAATCCTGGCTGATGATTATACATGCATTCAAAGTTGTCGATTTAAAATGGGCAGAAATGAATTTCACGACACTCGATGTCTAGATAACATCCACAAGTCTTGACAGGGAGCAAAGATTTGGCCAATCGCGAGGCGCTGATGTTGTGCTGAACAACCTCAATACAGACAGGGGTCTTTATCAAAAGATGGAACCGAATTCGTTGATCGTCTCATGTCCACTGGGACTCGAGCAGGGTCCCAGGCACTCCATGCATCTAAAAGTTAAAAGAGAAGGTGCTATACACACTCCGGACCGTTATTTTGTAACAGCAAAACGCATTCGATAAGGAAAGTGATGACTTCTGCAGAACAGAACATGTCATATTTATTCATGTAACTGTAGCTGGAAGAACATACTTATTACTTCCTGATTTGGATCCAGCAGCATAAACGAGATACTGCTCTAGATCTATCAGAAACGGAGAACATCTCTTCAAACTGGTATGATTGTAACGCAGGCAAAGAGGAAAAAACAATGTCTAACCCTATCAGCTGACATTGTACAAGCCGACGATAAGCAATATTCTGCCCGGATATCCAACTAATGCTGTAATTGACTGGGTGTCAAATCAGACCAAGTTCGACTTCGACTGATAAGCATATAGCCATCGAACCTTGCCTCAAACGTTGGGTTTTGACATGCGGTTCGAATCGGGACACCCGCTACAACAAAAGTTGCTAGGCGCTGCAAGGAATCCTCGTTAACACAACAGCCCAACTTTCTGCATATAATGTCTGCATCTAACATTGAGAGGCGTTTCTATGCCGGGCACGCAGGACTTGCATTTAATTGCTGGATCTCGTTTGATTAGATAGAGTCCTGTCTTCGGATGCGGTTGAGCCACATGGTTGCATATATACTGCAAATGAATTCTTCAGAAATGCTTCTATCTAGTTGGAGCAGCATGATTTGAGTCTGACGCTCGTCTCTTGCCACCTAGGTGCTTTAAATACCGAAAAAGAACGTCTGCAGCATGAAGTATTAGGAGAGTCATGATTTGTTGATTTGGATCTTGTAATACATGTAGGTAGTTCTAAGAAGAGTCTCGATTGCATTTTAGCGTCAATGAGATCCTAGGACGTTTTAGGAGCAAGGTCAGGAACAGATTTCGATTTAGATGTTAATCCGCAGCTCGGCCTTCTGAATGCGCTAAGGGTACATATCGACACCACTTCCAGGCAAGTTGACCAGGCTGACTGAACGTACCTGCAGGTGTCCTCGTATTGATATAAAGCACACTTGAATGGACGATTCATTGCATTGTCTAGAAAAACTTTGGGAATATCGGGGTTCATTGGAAATAAAGATGATAGCATATACAATTGCTTACGAGCGTTATTTGAAGAGTTCCCTGAAAGCATTGGCAGAAACCATATCCATGAAGGAGTTACATCGGTCGGCCGTCAACCAAATAGGTCAGTACGATGTCTCATTGAGCGAACAATCATGGCTATGCATGTTGGCATTCTAGAGACTTGTTCTTTCGACCATTGAAATCCCAGAGTGTTGGTCTTTTTATTTCCAGAGTATTAGTGGAATAGAATTTGTAAGAACCAACTGGATTCTGTCAGGGAAGATAGTCGGTTTGACGTGATGATCTATATCGTCTCTGTAGTGATGAACTTATAATGGACACGTTCCTTTGACCTTTAGCGAGTTTTCTTGCCATTGATTGATGGCTGTGAAGTCGCATTTTTCACTTCCCATTTCTCCCACCCAGCCTGGCATAAATCTTCCTCCACAACTAGATCTCTCATTCGGAATAGTCTCGTCACTGGCAGATCTAAAATCCATGCAAGTAATCCTGACTTTCTCACAACAGTTGTGAATAAGAACCATAATGTAGCACTCCCTGCTCCAGCTAAACAACCAACAATTACCTGCTTTGGTGTGTGATAGTTTAAATAGATTCTGCTCCAAGCTACCAGTCCGGCATTGATCAAAAACAGTCCGGATAGACCAATCCGGGACGTGATACTCAATGGAGTATGCGAAGGTGCTGGCTTCCTTGGGACATGTCGAAAAAGCAAAAATAATGTCAAGCTTATTGAGAAGAAAGCCACAAATTGGGAGTGGGAGGATGGCATTCCATAGCCTTTTCCATGCATTTGTTTTGGGCGTTCTTCCTTCAGTATACGTTTTAGAATAAAGTTCAACGCCTCACACGCCATTTGTCCACCAAACATCATGAGAATTTCGATTTCACGCGTCGACCAAATGAGAGTGGCATACACAACGCATAGGCCTTGGGGTACGAGAGCCAGCCATGCGCAGAAGTAGGAGACTGGGTCATTAGGATCCTGAGTTCAATTAGCATAGTTCGCATGGAAAGGAGAGCTAGCACGTACATAATGAACATGCGTCAAGGAAAGTGAGGCTAATGGAGTTTCTGCCATGTTGATAATCTCGCGCTGAATGTTCCAAATAGATCGCGCTCCTTGTGGACACTTTTCACAATTGAAGCTCAAAATTCGTTATTTGGGGGACTGCTAGGTGAAATCTGTTACCTCGTTTCTATGTGGGTATTCAATGTGATACCCTCAATGGGCATCAAAGCTACAAATTTTATATCTTGGCCGGTGACTAAGACGGTGGGTTTTCAGATCCTTAAAAGCGGCAACATGTTTGTGCTAAAGCGGCTCTGCAAAATACTTTCATCATCCTCAGATTGCGCCCCATTATAATTATTATCAATACACATCCGCCACTGAGAATATCTTTCACTTACTCTCCCTAACTTTCAGAACCGTGAAGTCTGGATGTCTTGGTCGTTTCGCTCATATTTATGACCTTGGTGGTCGAATCACTTCTACTACCTAGAGAACCTAGAGCAGAAGTTGTTCTGTTAGCCTGTTTCGCTGTTCGTCCTTTTGTCTCCTACCAAGATGGAGGATCAGCGAACAGAGGAGTTTGAATGCGTCGCCGCTATCTTTCCTGAAATCGAATTTAACTCCACTAATAAGTTTCGCGCATCCATCGAACTATCTGTTAAGCCTGGGAACCCGGTCACCGTCTCGTTTCCCACTGCATCCGATGGTGTGCTAAACTTCCCTACCCCGCCATTGTCTGCCAGTTCTGACAATGCGGAGGGCAATGCAACCAATAATCCTTTAGCTAATAATACCGAATCGCACGAAATCACGTATTTACCATCGCTGCAGCTGCATATTACTTTACCAGAAGGTTATCCGGAAACTGAGCCTCCCAAGTTTGAGCTGTCTACAACACCCGCATGGCTTCCACGAACGCGCCTTGATGAACTTGAGGCCGATGGAGTTCGCATGTGGGAAGACATGGGTCACGATTTGGTGGTATTCGCATACATTGATTCACTACAACAAGGAGCTGAGAATGCCTTTGGTTATGGCGAGGAGGACAAAATGTTGGAGATTCCACAAGATGATAAGATCGCTTTGCTCGATTTCGACATCAAATCTATACAAGAAGCATTTGACAAGGGAACCTACGATTGCGGTATCTGTCTTGGTAGTGTGACACTGGCTTATTGATCCATCTAATTGCTGACTTGCCTTTAGATCCAAAGAAGGGTTCCGCTTGTCACAAAATGATCGATTGCGGGCACGTCTTTTGCATCGAATGTTTACAGGATTTTTATAACAATGCAATCAAAGAGGGGGATCTAATATCAGTCCGTTGCTTGGCCCCGAATTGCGCCAAAGAGCGAGCCGAAAAGTCCACCAAAAAGTCTCGAAAGTCGAAAACTCAATTGAGTCCCAGCGAACTTCTCCAGATACCCCTTGAACATGATGTTGTCACACGCTTTGTCAAACTCAAACATAAAGCTCAACTTGAATCTGATAAAAACACTGTTTACTGCCCACGAGCTTGGTGTAGTGGAGCCGCCAGGTCAAAGAAATATCGCAAACCAGAAGGTCTTGAGGACGATGAAAGCTCAGACTATGAATCCGAAACAGAGATGAAAGGAAAGGGAAAGGGTTTTGTTGCAGGGGCGGATCTTATTGCAATCTGCGAAGACTGTTCTTATGCTTTCTGCAGTCGATGTTTACAGGGATGGCATGGAGAATTCAAGGCTTGCACTCCAAAGAGAGAGAAAGAAGAGCTTTCTGAAGAAGAAAAGGCTTCGCTGGAATACATGCAGCTTCACACCACACCTTGCCCCACATGTGCCGCCCCGGTGCAGAAAACACACGGGTGTAACCACATGATATGTTTCAGATGCAATTCCCATTTCTGTTATCTCTGCTCTGCTTGGCTGGAACCAGCAAATCCTTACAAGCATTTTAATCAAGATACTACGGGCTGCTATCAGCGACTTTGGGAACTCGAAGCAGGTGATGGGGACGATGTGGGGCGCGGTTTTGGTGGTGGAGTACAGGAAGTAGTCATTGAGGTCCCTCGGGAGGAAGAGATGGAAGAACCTGAGGTGGAGGAACCAGAGCAGGACGCTCAGGAGCCTGACGAAGAAATTGAGCAAGGCGAACGACAGGAAGTAGAAAGACAAGCCCCTCTTGTCTTACGTCTAAATCAGCCTCGTCAGGTTGCACAGCCTGCCCCCGCAGTCCCTGATGCCCCACAGGCACGTCGCGGGCAACACAATAGAGGAAATCGACAAAATCAGGGTCGTGGTAATGGGGCTCCTCGTGGTCGTGGTCGTGGTATGAATAGACAAGAAATTCTACGGCAAGGGGCTGGCAGAGGTCGAGGTCGAGGCCGAGGCGGAGATAACATAATTGCGGATGCCGAGGATCAAGATCAGCATGCAGCAAACCAGGCTTGGGTCCAAAGATTTGTACGCATGGCATTAAATGACGAAGAAGATCAGTTAGAATGGGATGATGATGAAGAAAATCATGCCGCCTGGGAGATACCAGTTCGGTAACACATATGATAATTATTAATCGAGTCGAACCAAGGACGTGGATTGCGATGGCGCTGGTGATAGAAATTACACATTTAGTGGCGTTAAATGGTCTGTCGTTTTAGACGATTGGGATATCTTGGTTTGCATATTAGCGAAGGGGGTTCATGAAGGAGTACTTTGATCTGGCTGAAACATTTGACATGATAAAAACTTTATCTAGTAATTAAGAGATATTACTCAATAAGTGCCCACATAAGGGTCGTAATGTATCAATCTCTTTTGATCTCTTTCAATTTAGGAAGCATCTCGTCGAAAGGGACGTATATTCAACTACCAAAGGTGCAATCTTTTGCGACATTCACAGCAGCAATTTAAGACATGGATAGAAGCTCTAGTGAGCCTTATCTATCAAAAGTCAAAGTAACAATTCGATTTGAGACATTGGGCTTTTTGAAATACAAAACATTGGACATTGAAAAATCCAGTAACTCAGCCATTAGTCCCTGGCTATGATCGCTACTATCGATGACATCACGACTTAATAAGCTGACACGAACAACATATAACACCATAGTACCTTTGGATCAAATCACGCAGAATGTACAACGTCTAAATTTATAGTGTCTTAACAATCTCGAAATTGACAACCAACCTTAACAATCCCTTCATCTCCAAAAATGTCAACAGGTCCCTCCACCACTACACCCGCCACCAATCATGAACCTCACCCTGATCCCATCGCTCTCACTTCAACTCCTGAAAATCTTAAAGAAATAAACTATACACCTGATCCCACAAAATCTATCTCCCTCTCCCCTTCGCGTCAGAAGATCGTAACAAGTATTACATCGCTATATAGCGGGAGTTGTGTGGAAGGAGGCACCGGGGAGGAAGATATGCATGTTTATTCTGAAAAGGCAATTTATGATGATCCATGGAGTTATTGCGATACGAGGTTTAAGATTGCCGGACAGTGGTATGGTTAGTTGTCCCCGGTGAAAGATGTGAATAGTGGTTTGATCCTGAGATGAGTTCGAAGTGCGAGGAATTTCAAATCCAGATTTGAGGAACAGACTTATAAGAAAGGAAACTAATTCGACATGGTTCAATAGGGATACCTATGATAATGGGATCATCCGAAACTCTTGCCACGGAAGTCGTGATGTCTTCGGATGATGAGATTGTGTTTAAATTGCGGCAGGAATATAGGCCAAAACTCTTGCCCAAAGGAAAGGCTGTTGATAGTATGTACTTTCTTCTCTTTTCGGTTATTTATCTCCTTAGAATCTTTTCCTTCTAGTCAATTTTGACGAGGTAGATAAATACAGAGCTTACCCAAAATAGGTCTCGTAAGTTTGAAACTCGTGAAAGAAGGAGATGAAGAGAAAGTTATTTATCATAAGGATATGTGGAATGAAAAGGATTATAGTCACGAGGGGTTAGGAAAAGTGTTTAAGACGCTGAATGGAGATCATTTGACGGGCATTACGAGACCTCCAAAGAGTTTGTAGAGGCACAATATTGTCTCTGAGCCTGATTAGTGGGCAGGGTAGGCAGGGAGGGCATCAAGGGGTAATTGGCAGGAAATGTCTTTTTCTTATTTCTTCTTTATAATCGTATTTGGAAGCGAGTGGAAATTTTCCATCTATACTTTACAGATGATTACCAATGGCAGCTTGCCATTTCTTTTTGTGGGGAAGGCACAATAGTTTAGGCTGCGCAAAACTAATCTACACTACTAGATGATGTTCAGATAATTCAATATGCAAATACTCTATTAAGAATCCTTCCTATCCTTTATACTATCTACCAAGCCTTGCTTTGTGGTAGTCCCGCTTCATTGCCTCTAATTCGTATGATCAACTGTGTTATATCATCTCTCTCTTCTTCACATTGTCCTGTGATCAATAACTTCAGCCATGCTCTTCGACCTAATAGTTGGCTCTCGTTATGGTCAAGTGTAACATACTGCTTTAAAATCGCTGACGGGGTCCCCTCCTCCAAATGAATCTTCTAATAGAATGCTACTTCTATCCATCAATCTTTGGAGATACTCCTTCAATCTATCATGATATCCATTCAACCCATAGCTAGCATTTCCAAACTACAGATTCAGTTCTAGCCTAGCTACACATTCATAATACAGTTTTTGTTGAGCAGACTTGGTAAGATGTGTATATATAATATGTATAAGTAAAAGAATTATTTATTTCTATCTATCCTTTTTATATGAAAAGAGAATTACTATATCTATATATATATACTATTTCTATTTATATACTTCATATATATATAAAGTAAAGTATAACATATAATATTATATTATTAATTATAACGTAGTTTATCATCGAGTGGATTATATTATTAAGTAGGTTATTATAAATATATATAAAATTTGTTTGTATATAACCATGCACTTTCTTTATTTAATAATATCATTTTATAAAATTTGAAATTATGAAATCTAATTATATAAATATTATAGAAATTTAATTTGCTTTTTAAAATTTTAATTAATATAAAAATTATTATTAAAATAATATTTTTATAATGAAAATTGTGACAATTTATGATTTTTATAAAATATAATATCAATTTTTATATAAAAACTAAATATTTGTATAAGAAATCTTTTTTCTTTTTTAAAAAATATTGATTAATTATTAAAATGTAAATATTAAGAAATGACTAATTTTAATATATTTTGAAATGACCCACTCAATGATATAATCCATTCGATGATAAACCACGTTATATTCCAATATAAACTTAATTTTCTTTTTTATACAAATAGAATTTATACAAATCAAATTAATATTTGAAACTTATAATAAACAGTTATTTTATTATTTAATTTAATTCCTATTTCCTATAGTAAATCAAATAAGTATAGTAAATTTCGTTCTAAATTAATTAAATATTATACTAGAAAACTATTAAAACTATTAAAATCTAAATCATTCTATTGTATACATATTCTTTAATTATATTAAATAATATATTTAGAATTGGTATCATATTAATCCTTTTGAAATTATAGAAAATTCAAATTTAATTAATTGTTTGAAATGTATATTAATTTTTACTAAGATATAAATAATTTGTATCATTAATTATCCTCATATTTACTATTAGTTTTATATTATATATAATATACTGATATATTTATATAAATAGAACCCTTTAATTATACAATATAACAAATGTAACGATAAGTTCAAATCAAAATCCTATTCTTCCTATTAGTAAGCAAATTCTTATATTCACCAGTGGGTGCACAGACTCACGGGACATTGAAGAAGAAAGCACAACTTCACACCAAAAAATGCGATTTTAATAATTCAATTAAAATTTAAACAATTGATATTTTTCTTTGAAATTGAATATTATAGTTTTTAAGCATAAGGATTCTATATAATAAAAATCTTATATTAATAGAATAGATATTAAAGCTTATATAATCCATTATATAATTTCCCACCAAAATTTTTGATAGGAAAACGCACTACTGAATTTTGAAGTTCAATATTTTTTTTTGAAATTCGATTCTTGAATTCTATATAATTCTTATACTTAAAAATCATATATTTTATTTTGAATAAGATTAAATGAAATTTCGAATTTTGATTGAATTTTGAAGTTGATAAATTTGGATGTGAAATTGTACTTTCCTGTTATGTTGTCCCATGAGTCTGTGCACCCACTGGTGATTATATTATTATAATAATCTTCAACTTGCTTTTTTGATAATATTAAATAATTCTGTTTTATATATATATATATAATCGAATTATATCTACACAAATTCGTATAGTATAAATATTATATATAAATAACTTATTGATACAAAATTGTAGGATTTTTATTAAGAATTTTTATAAAGAATATTGTTATTATAATTTTACATTCTTTTTAAATTATTATTATATATAAAAACATTTCGATAACAATTATAAGAATTGTAAATAAAAAGATTATAGGATTTAGTATGTACAATTCAATTATTCATAACCTTATATTATTAATAAATAATACCAATGTTACGACGGCATCCAACACACCGCGTCACATGACATAAATCGCACGTGATGGAGCGTCAAGGAGCTTCAGCGCTCCTGGAGCGCGTTGCAATCCTTAACGATCCAACATATCGGAGAGGTCCCAGGGACCAGGACAAAGCACGAAGGTCTATATAAAGAATGGGATTTCATTAAAATGTAGAGCTTCGTGCTCAAGAACAATCATTAGTTTCATTACTATAGTTACGAGAATTGCAACCAGTTACAACCTTATTGAATTCCTACTTGAAGTCTAGTCTAAACCACCTCGAGAGATCTCTAGCCACTTCCACGTGACCCTAGAGGCAGCTCCCGTAACATATTGCTAGTAATTCTTTGTTGTATATTTCGTAATTTAATTTGACTAGTGATAATTTTCGAGAATAGAATGTAATTGGTTGTTATTTCTCATTCTAGCCTGGTTGGCTCAAAACTATACCTATAACGAAATCTGAGGAATCCGTTTCTATTATGATTGACTTTTTAGGATTGAATGTTAACAATATTGATTCTTTTGCTATTGTTTATTTGAGTATATCGAATAACTCCTATACCTTAATAATTTATTCGAAACTTTCTTGATCCTTTTTGGTTAAGTTGATTAAGGATATTATAATCCCTAAATAACCTCTAATAAATCTTCGATAAAAGTTGATAAATCCTAGAAAGGATTGTAATTCTTTAATTATATTTAGCTGTTTTTATTTAAACACTGCTTTAACCTTATCCTTACTTATTTTGAGCCTTTAACTTGATATAATGAATTTTAGAAATTTAGTTTCTATAATATAGAATTCATATTTACTTAGTTTACATAGCAAATCAGCTTTAACTAAACTTTCAAGAATATTACTAACATTTTTGATATATTGAATCTTATTGTTTGAATATATTAGAATATCATTCAAATAGTATATATAATAAGTATTCAAATATTATAATAATATATTATTTATAAGTCTTATAAAATGTTACGATGGTCTGCCACAATAGACGTCATGTGACCCCGACGCTTAGGTAACCGGATCAGAGGGATCATTAGTGATCCAGTTGATCGGATCAGAGGGATCATTTGTGATCCGACTGAGCACAGAGAACGAAGGTCTATATAAGGGAATGGGTTTCATTACAATGTAGAGCTTCGTGCTCAAGAACAATCATTAGTTTCATTACTATAGTTACGAGAATTGCAACCAGTTACAACCTTATTGAATTCCTACTTGAAGTCTAGTCTAAACCACCTCGAGAGATCTCTAGCCACTTCCACGTGACCCTAGAGGCAGCTCCCGTAACACTTTGAGCACCATTTCTGCTTCAAGTACCGATTCAATACCAACCGACGATATGGCACCCACCAGTGCATCCGCGAGCAGTCAGGCACAAGCACCCGACACCGACGATGTCGAGATGACCGATGCTCCCAAGGAAATTACCATCAACGAAACACTCAAGATTGCCTTACCAGACAAATACCAAGGAAGTCGACAGGAACTCGACACCTTCCTCTTGCAACTTGAAATCTACTTCAGATTCAACGAAGACAAGTTTACCGAAAAGGAATCCAAGAGTGTATGGGCCGTATCATACCTCAGAGGAGAAGCAGGCAAATGGATTCAGCCATACTTGCGGGACTACTTCGAGAACAGCGAGCGATACCGCATGAAACCTACCAGAGTAATCTTCGAGAGCTTCGAAGGGTTCAAAACAGAAATCCGTAGGATTTTCGGAAACGCCAACGAGTTAGAGATAGCCGAGGAAAAGATCTTTAACATCAAGCAAACAGGATCAGCCCTCAAGTACGCTACGGAGTTCCGAAGATATGCAGGAATGACCAAATGGGATAAGACCGCCATCATGAGCCATTACCGAAAAGGGCTCAAACCAGAAGTACGATTGGAACTAGACCGAGACGGCGAGAGTAATGATTTGAACGACTTAATCAAGGACTCTATTGAAGCCGACGATCGTCTCTACAGATTTAAGCAAAGCCAAAGATCATACAAACCTCAAGAAAATCAAAACCAAGGGCGTTACCGCAAGAACGAGGGTAGACCACGATACAATCCACAGAGATACGGAGACCCTATGGAGTTAGACGCCACGCACCACGCAAACAGGAATGATGATCAGGAAAAGAAACGTAGACGAGAAAACAACTTATGCTTTGAATGTGGAAAAACAGGGCACCGGGCAGCGGATTGCCGAAGTAAGAAGACAGGAGGAAAGAAAGGCAACTTCAAACCCAAGTTCGGCAAAGGCCAACTTAACGCTACCTTTGTATCCCAGGAACATCCAGCTAAGACCGAAGAAACTGAGACCTTCACCAGTGAAGAATTCCGGAAATTATTGGATGAGTTACCACGAAACCAAGAGGGTATGAATGCAGTAGATTTGTGGGAACAGGAGTATTACCGAACCCCATCACCGTCGGTAACGGAAGAATGTATTAAGGAAGAGATACCAGCAGATCACGCGATGATGAGCTGGACTGCTTGCTATGATGAATTCTGCGGAATCCATCGATCAGATAAAGAAGCAACCGGATGGTTCCCCAAGAAAAGAAAGACAAGGAACCAACAATCCAATGAAACAGACAAAAAACAAGTTACCCAGCAATTGAATGCTACAGGACAAGCAGGACAGATATACTGCAAGGTCAAAATAAACGGACAAATACAGCAAGCCATGATAGATTCAGGGGCTACAGGAAATTTTATTGCACCAGAAGCTGCAAAGTACTTGGGAGTTCCACTCCAGAAGAAACAAAAACCCTACCAATTGCAGTTAGTTGACGGACAACTAGCAGGATCTGACGGGAATGTTTCACAGGAGACACGACCAGTACAAATGAACATAACCCAACATTCAGAGGTTATACAGCTTGACGTTGTGCCATTGGGCCAACAACAGATCATCTTAGGGATGCCATGGTTGAAGGCACACAATCCTAAGATAGATTGGTCACAAGAGACAGTGACATTTGATCAGTGCAAGAACGGTCACGACGACACGTTCAAGGCGTCCGCGAGACGTAACACGCGCCAAGGAGAGTTGAACGCGAACAACACCGGCGACGTAGGACACCCAGTCCAGGGTCCTCCATTAAGAGCGAAGGCCAGTACACCTCCTCTACAAATGCAGAAGCCAACGACACGGCAGGAAATCGCAATCAAGGCAGAAGAGCCTATGATACCAGAACAGTACAAGAAATACGAACATGTGTTCAAGGAACCAGGGATCCATGAGGCTTTGCCAGAACACAAGCCATGGGATCATGAGATAATATTGGAGGAAGGCAAGATGCCTGTGCACACCCCAATTTATTCAATGTCAGCCGATGAGCTGAAGACGCTCAGGGAATATATCGATGACAATTTGGCCAAGGGATGGATCAGGGAATCCACGTCCCAAGTGGCAAGTCCAACTATGTGGGTACCCAAGAAGGATGGTACTAAGAGACTAGTTGTGGACTACAGAAAGCTCAACACGCTTACCAAGAAGGATCGATATCCACTTCCATTAGCTACGGAATTAAGAGATCGATTAGGCGGAGCTACAATATTTACCAAGATGGACCTACGAAACGGGTACCACTTGATTAGAATGAAGAAAGGCGAGGAATGGAAAACCGCTTTTAAGACAAGATACGGGCTATACGAATATCAAGTTATGCCCTTCGGGCTAACTAATGCACCAGCTACTTTCATGAGACTTATGAACAATGTGTTGTTACAGTACTTGGACACTTGTTGTATATGCTACTTGGACGATATCCTAGTATATTCAAACAACGAGGTCCAACACATCAAAGATGTCAGCAACATTCTTGAAAGTTTAACCAAAGCCGATTTGCTATGTAAACCAAGCAAATGTGAATTCCATGTTACGGAAACAGAGTTCCTAGGATTCACCGTGTCAAGCCAAGGGCTCAAGATGAGCAAAGACAAGGTTAAGGCAGTGCTCGAATGGAAGCAGCCGACCACAATCAAGGAAGTACAATCCTTTCTAGGATTCGTCAACTTCTATAGAAGATTCATCAAGGGTTATTCAGGGATTACTACACCCTTGACCACGTTAACCATAAAAGATCAAGGAAGCTTTGAATGGACCGCCAAGGCGCAGGAGTCCTTCGAAACGCTCAAACAGGCAGTGGCCGAGGAGCCAATACTGTTGACATTCGACCCTGATAAGCAAATCATAGTGGAGACGGACTCCTCAGATTTCGCTATAGGGGCAGTTCTGAGCCAACCAGGTCAAAATGAGAAATAGCAACCAATCGCATTCTACTCTCGAAAACTATCACCAGCCGAATTGAACTACGAAATATATGACAAAGAATTACTGGCGATAGTCGACGCATTTAGAGAATGGCGAGTATATTTGGAAGGATCAAAATACACAGTACAGGTGTATACGGATCATAAGAACTTGGTTTACTTCACCACAACGAAGCAGTTAAACAGACGACAGGTCAGATGGTCGGAGACCATGGCCAATTACAATTTCAAGATTTCATATGTTAAAGGATCAGAAAACGCTAGAGCCGACGCTCTCAGCCGAAAACCAGAATACCAAGAGAATAAGTCGTACGAATCATACGCAATATTCAAGAAAGAAGGCGAATCACTGGTTTACAATGCACCACAGCTTGCAGCTACTCATATATTGGAAGACAACCATCTCAGAAACCAAATCCAATCACATTACGACAAGGATGCTACAGCTACACGCATACGCAAAGCAATAGAACCAGGATTCACAATAGAAAACGAAACCATATACTTTCATGGGAAAGTATACATTCCGAGTCAAATGACTAAGGAATTTGTGACGGAACAACATGGGTTGCCGGCACACGGACATCAAGGAATTGCAAGGACATTTGCAAGAATCCGGGAAATCAGTTACTTCCCACGAATGAGAACGATAGTTGAAGAAGTTGTTGGAAGTTGCGACACCTGCATACGAAACAAGTCATCACGACATGCTCCGTATGGTCAGCTCCAGACCCCAGACATGCCTTCTCAGCCATGGAAGTCCATTACATGGGACTTTGTGGTTAAACTACCACTCTCGAAAGACCCTACTACAGGAATTGAGTACGACGCAATACTCAATGTAGTAGACAGATTGACAAAATTTGCATACATGATACCATTCAAGGAAACATGGGATGCTGAGCAACTAGCATATGTGTTCCTAAGGGGCATAGTAAGCATACACGGAGTACCAGATGAGATAATCTCGGATCGAGACAAGCTCTTTACCTCGAAATTCTGGACTACCTTGCTAGCACTTATGGGTATCAAGAGAAAGCTATCGACATCTTTCCACCCACAAACAGATGGTCAAACAGAGAGGACCAATCAGACAATGGAAGCATATCTTAGATGCTACGTAAATTACCGACAGGACAATTGGGTAGAACTATTACCTATGGCACAATTCGCATATAACACATCGGAAACGGAAACCACAAAGATTACACCAGCACGCGCTAACTTTGGGTTCAATCCTAAAGCATACCAAACACCGATACCACAGGAGGTTAATGCCGAATCAGCAATAATACAAGTCGAACAATTAAAGGATTTACAAGAGCAGCTTGCTCTTGATCTAAGATTTATATCATCCATAACAGCAGCCTACTACAATACGAAACGTAGTATGGAACCTACGCTTAAAGAGGGGGATAAAGTTTATCTGCTACGACGAAACATCGAAACCAAAAGACCAAGCAATAAACTAGATCACAGAAAACTAGGACCATTCAAGATTGATAAGGTAATAGGAGCCGTTAATTATCGGTTGAAACTACCAGACACGATGAATATTCACCCAGTGTTTCACATATCCTTACTCGAACCAGCACCACCAGGAGCGCCAAGTGCGCCATTTACGGAAATCGAACCAGTTAACCCGAACGCCATATACGATGTCGAAACAATACTAGATTGCAAGTACGTCAGAGGCACAATCAAGTATTTAATCAAATGGTTAGATTATCCACATACCGAGAATTCATGGGAACCAAGAACAAACCTCAACTGCCCTGGGAAGTTGGAGGCGTTCCACCAGCAATACCCGGATTTGCCCAGAAAGAAGGAGAATCCATTGAGGCAAGGATCGAAGGATCCAAAGAAGAAGAATCGAAAGCAAAGGAGTCGTCGCTAGGATCAGCAGTCGAAACAGATGCTTGTTCCCGCTCCTTTTCAACACGTTCATTTTCCAACCTATCCTTTTCCTCAGCTGCATCCAGCTCATCCAAGGTTTTCAGACCACGACGCAACATGGCACCAGCACGGTCACGAAGGGATCGTTGCTGAGTGTCGAGGCGAATCAATTTAGAAAGAGTAGCACGGCGCTCCGTTTCCAGACGTTGTTCCTCGCGCTCCAAAGCATCCCAATCCGAGACAGTGGGAGGAAGAAGGTCACACTTCAGACCAGCTTTAACACACTCACCACAACGACGAGACTCTGACAAAACACGACATTCAAGTTTGCGGGAAGAACAACGAGCACAAGGATCATCCATAATAAAACCTCTTTCTTTGAATTTGGTATACAAGCAAGCACGATTTTCAGTTGATTTGGGAGTCCTAACAACAGGCATTATGAAAGAAAGAAATCAGTCATTACATTATTACAAGAAGTGGGGTAAACACTATAAGTAACGCTTGGGGACAAGCGCTAAGCTAGGAAGGGGATAGTGTTACGATGGTCTGCCACAATAGACGTCATGTGACCCCGACGCTTAGGTAACCGGATCAGAGGGATCATTAGTGATCCAGTTGATCGGATCAGAGGGATCATTTGTGATCCGACTGAGCACAGAGAACGAAGGTCTATATAAGGGAATGGGTTTCATTACAATGTAGAGCTTCGTGCTCAAGAACAATCATTAGTTTCATTACTATAGTTACGAGAATTGCAACCAGTTACAACCTTATTGAATTCCTACTTGAAGTCTAGTCTAAACCACCTCGAGAGATCTCTAGCCACTTCCACGTGACCCTAGAGGCAGCTCCCGTAACATAAAAGTAACTAATATGTTAGTTAGCCCGAATAATATAACTTAATATTCGTATAATCCATATTTTGTTTTAAAAGCAATCTTTTATTCTTCGCCTTCTTTTATTCTAATTAAGTAATACTTGTTTCGTAAATCTATCTTAATAAATATTGTTGCTTTACCTAATCGATCTTTTAATTCCGTAATTAATAAAAATAAATATTAATCTTTCTTTATAAGCATATTGAGCTTTTTGTAGTCTACAACTAGTCTCTTAATACTATCTTTCTTAAATACTCACATAGTTAAACTTACCATTTAAAATGTAAACTCTCTAATCTATCTTTTAATCAAATTGTCATCGATCTATTCTTTAAACATCTTTAACTTATCAACTAACATTGAATAAATTGAAATATACACAAACATCTTGTCTTTCTCTAATATTATTTTATAATCCTATAACTTGTATTCTAATAAAGTCTTATAAATCTCTAATTCTTTGAAAACATATTTGTATTTCTTATACTATTCTAATATTATAAGCTCCTTTGTCTTGATTGCGATTTCCTACTGTATCGTTGACTTCTACATTTGTAGAGGAGGTGTACTAGCCTTCGCTCTTAATAAAGGACCCTGGATTAGGTGTTCTACATCACTAGTATTGTTTGTATTCAATTCTCCTTAGTGTGTATTACGTCTCGTGAACGCCTTAAACGTATCATTATGACTGTCCTTACACTAATCAAATGTCACTATTCCTTATAACCAATTTATTCTAGGATTATATACCTTCAACCATAGCATTCCTAAGATGATCTGTTGTTAGTCCAATGATATAACATTAAGCTATATAACTTCCAAATGTTAGGTCATATTTATTCGTACTAATCGTATCTCCTGTAAAACGTTCCCATCAGATCCTACTAGCTATCTATCAATTAGCTACAATTGGTAAGGGGTTTGTTTCTTTTAGAGTAAGACTCCCAAGTACTTTATAGCTTTTAATATAATAAAATTTCCTATAACCTTTGAATCTATTATGGCTTATTATATTTGTCCATTTATTTTGACTCTACAATATATTTGTCCTACTTATCCTGTAGCATTCAGCTATAGTGTAATTTACTCATTTTCGTTATTCTAAATAATCTCATCCTCTAGCATTACCTATCAAGGCTTTTTTTCTCCTAAATAAACAGTATTAATTCCTAATCTAATCTTATCATCAAGTAAATCCTTCTATAAGGTGTATCAACACATTCTTTGGATTACTCTTATTATTGTTCTTACCATTAGTAGTAATAGTATAGCCTAGGCCTAAATACAATACTCTTCTTTAACCTTTTTACAAAAGAATAGAGTTTGATTCTCATTGTTCTTTAATGTATAGTAGTAAAAGACTTCCCATAGTTCCCCTTAGCCTAACCATTCTAGATGTTCATTGCTAATTCTTTCCAAAAAGGATAAATTTGTAATAATTCCAAACCATAGGATTCGATATTGGTTGATATACCGGACCTTATAAGTTTCACCCTTTTCAATATCTATTATATTAAGGTTATAGTTAATAGTTTCTTTATTAGTATTTCCAAATTTCCAGATATAACAGTTCCATTAATCAATTTCCTGAATAATCCATAATTCTCCTAATTATAGGTCTTTATTTACTCATAAAAGGTATTCAACCTTTTCTTCTTCTTTAAGCTCTTCTTCATAAACTGATAGTAATATGACTAGCCCTGTCATACTAATAATATATAATTATAATATGAAGATAATATTAAATTGATTCTTATTGAACTTATTCTTAAAGTTGTCCTTTTTACCCTCTATTTTCTTACTTCAATATTCTACTACTCAATACCCTACTTTTCCACATTCAAAGTATAAGTTATTTTCTTATCTTCGTTTCTTTTTCGAATTATTATACCCACTTTTGTAATATATAACATCGAGTTCTATAAGGTCTTTATATCTCTATAAATTGTAATATAGTCTACCCTCATTCTTACAATAATACTCTTGCTTTTGATTTCCCTGGGGTTTATATAATCTTTGACTTTATCAATATTAATAAAGATAATCATTTGATTCGATAGAGTTCTAAATTAGATTGTTCAAGTCTACATTCTCGATAGATCTTTCTAACTTCAATCTGATTTCTAATTTGAGTCCTTTACAATAATAATTTATAATAACAATTTCGTTCTATTTAATTATTTCTATATATCTTCGAAATTCTATAGCATATTTCAATACTAATCCTATCTACTTGAAATTGAAGATCTTATTTTCTACTACCTTTAGCTTATTAGAATTCCTAAAGATTCTATAAATCTCTATCTTAAATTCTTCAAAATTGTTAAAGATTGTTTGATTGGATTATATATAATCCTGATTATTATACTCGAAATAGTTTTGTAAATATAATTGAATTCACTTATTTACTTTTCCTTTAAAATAGAATATAGTTTATACACTCTTAAATTCTATAACAATAAACTTGTCCTTATTAAATCAGAAGTAGATTTCTAATTGTAAAAGGAAAGTATTAAGTTTCTATCGACTACCTTAATACTTGTCTAATAAGACGATCTTAAGGGTTTTATTAATAATAATCTTTTATAAAGTATTAACCATTTCGATATTGTTAATATTTGTTATTAATATAAATTAACCTATAGCAATATTTCTAATTGTTATATTTAGCGATAATTTATTAAATTAATATTTGAAATAGAAAGAATACTCAAAGTATTACGGGAGCTGCCTCTAGGGTTATGTGGAAGTGATTAAAGATCTTTCGAGATAGTTTAAATTAAATTTCAAATAGGAATTCAAATAAGATTATAATTAATTATAATTCTTATAATTATAATAATAAAACTAATAATTATTCTTAAGTATGAAGCTCTATATTATAATGAAACCCATTCTCTTATATAGATCTTTATATTTTCCTAAATAACTAGAAAAGTTAATCTCTCCAAAACATTATCACTCTATATTTATTTATTATATAATATCTATCCTTATAACTTGTAATGATACTATTGCTTATCTAATCTATGCTTACTTTATAACCTATAATCACTATTCATTCTATCTCTACTATAAAATAAATGCTAACAAAAATAAATACCTATCTTTTAATCACTAATTACTTATCTAGTTATCTTTATCTTTAGTTACCCTTCAATTCAACTATCTTTATAGTACTGTTTTCGTAGGTTCTAATATCAAGGCCTTAGGTTTATCTTATAATCCATATTGCGGTGCGGGTACCTCCGTAATAATAATATATATAAACGATTTATATCTTATATATATATAAGAAATAAAGTGTTTATTAATATAATTAAAAAGGTAATATTACTAAAACGTGTTTTGATTGAAATATTACCTTGTGATTATATAAAGTCTTTTCTAAACTTGATATTATATTAAGTATTATTTATATATTTCATATTCTTTTCTTTTTTCAATATTTATATTTGAAGTTCTTTTATTATTGATACTCTTGATATATTAGTATTAAGAATAATACTTTGAAAAATGTTGGTCGAATATTAATTTTCGAATTGAAAAATCTTGTTTTTATTAGTTGTCTTTTTATATAATTGTTTGAATTAATTTTGTTGTAGAAAGGTGTATATAAAAGATTGTTTATTAAGAAGTTCAACCATGTATATTTTATTAATAGATTTTATTTTAGTAAAATGTGTTTTATATTTTACTAATTGATTATTTAATAAATTATTCTATTAATATTCAATAATATCTTATTTATTTATAACTTTATTAAATTTAATTTCTATATTGTTTAAATTATTCTTATATATAAAAAGAAATTAATAAAATTAATCTTCATTTATATTATATTTTATTATAAATTGATTATATTAAGGTTTTCGTTCTTATATAAAGTAATTTGTGAATTAACAATCTGATTTCTTGTATATATAATATTTTAATGATAATATACAAGGATTGTTTTAAAATTGTATAAATTATAAATAAAAAGAACTACTTTAAAAAGGAAATGAAAAACTCCTTTTATTTCGAATTCCTTAAAATCGGCCTCACCCTTAATATAATCTTTGGCCTTTATATATATAATTAATTCAATATATTTCTATATTAGGTAAATTATCAGTAATAGAGGTTAATATAAAAAAACTTATTGTTTTTATATATTCAATTTGTTTAATAGTATTTCATAGGTTAGTATAAAGATCTTTATATATTAAACTAATTATAATAATATAGGGTTATATTTGGGAATATTATGATAAGTATTTATAATCTGATTTTAAAGTATTAACTTTGATTAATATAAATTAATTAAACTATATTATAAATTCTAAAGATTTTCAAATAGGATTTCTAATTGTTAAAGAAGTATCTTTTCGAGATTGTTTCATATAATTTGTAGAAATATTATATTATATTATTTAATAAGGTATTTCTATTATCTCTTTTTAGTTTCGAAATATATTTATATTAATACTAATATATTCTCAAAATTAAGATTTCTATTAATGATTTTATTAAAATAGAATAATAAAATATTATTCTTAAATATCATTGAAAAAGTATTATTATATTGATTTGATTTAATATTAATATTTTTATAGAATTTATAAAACATTTAAAAAATTTAATTAAGAAAATTATATTCTTTACTATTATATTTATAATCCTTATTAATATATATTTTTATTAGATTTAAAAGGAGATTGTGTGTATATTCTGTATATAATATATATAGTATGTTTTTTTGATATCATATGATTTAGTATTATATAAAATTTGAAATAAGGTTGATTTTGATCTTATAAATATAATGTAAATATTTGATTGAATGAATTTAAGGTAAATGCTAATGTATATATTAAATTTTTTGGTTTAATTATTTTATATGTATTTGAATAGCTTGTTTTTAAATCTTTTTTTTTTAATCTTTTTTGTATATTTGTTTGATACTTTTTTTGAGATAAGTTTAATAAGAATTTTAATATAATTTAAATTACTTTTTGATTATTAAACTTGGAAATTGTAGATAAGAAGTTGAATTCGTAGGAGTTTAAATACTTTATAATGTGTGATTTTAAAGGTAGTTTTGATTCAATCTTTATATTATTCTTAAAATTTGTCTTATAATTGTTACTTTATATATTATTTGAATTATAAATTAATAATTTATATAATGATATCAATATTTATTTGAGATTCTATAAGACTAGGATTGCTTAAATTCAATTATTTTCTTTAAAATGTAGAGTTTACTTTATGTAGAAGTATTTTAGAAATTAGAAAAATCATATTGAATAATGATATTCAATATTGTATTATATAATATATATAAGAGTATAATGAATATAAATAGAATCAATTTAAATCAAATTATTCTGAAGAAATTATAACTATAGTTAGGAATCTTTTCTTAATATATAATTCGAAAAGATAATATGGAGAATGTAGTATTCTAATCCTTTTATATAAATTATATGTAAATTTAATTTAGTATAATTTTGTTTATCTTTTTAAAAGATATCTTTTTTTATTAGATTTAATCTTATTGTTTTGTAATTGAATTTAATCAATTATTAATTAGTATTGAACAGACTTAATAAAGTATATATATATAATATATATAAATAAAAGGATTGTTTATTTCTGTTTATTTTTTTTTTATAAAAAGGAATTGTTATATTTATATATATGTACTACCCTTATTTATATATTTTATGTATATATAAGGTAAAGTGTGATATGTAATGTTATATTGTTGGTTATGTGTTCCGACAGTTTTAATAATGTATCTTCCATGAAGCTGGTGGTTACAGCACTAGTGACCTCTAAAGACCACTTCATAATTCACTATTTGGACATTGTGTGATGCCAACAGAAGATAGAAGATAGTAAAGTCAACTTACAATATTCTCAACCTTTTGGTAGTGCCATATGGGCGCAACAGCTTGCAGCACTTCTCATCCAAGTCTTCTGCAGTAATAGACAGGCCATAGAACCAACCTAAAAGTTACCTTCTGATAGAGGTAAAGGGTTCAAGTTCCAATTTTACCAGAACGCACCAGAAAATATGAAAGATCAATACTTCCATATCGCTACGTGAGGCAAAGAACCATCCATAATAAAAGATAGAATCAACTCAACCGATCAACAACGATCCCCTATACTACTAATTCCTATTCATCAACACACAAATCTTCCCCCCTTCTTTCTAAACCCACAGTCCACTCGCCTCTTGTCCACATCTGCCATCCCCCCATAACCCACATCTCCCTTGCAAAAAACACACGAAAACAAAACCCTTCCTCGCCAATCTTCAAATCCCCATCTCAAACCACCCCCGTCTCACCATCCATTCACCGTTCTATAGTCCACCCCCTCTCCTAGTATCCACCCCCTCCCGCCCCCTGCATTATTCACTTCCACAATTCCACAAAAGGGAACTCGAGACGAGATCTCAACAATACCGGTAGAGGAAAAGAAGAAGTAATTAGTCTACTCAGCATAGGGCTGCAAGAGATCGACATCTGTGGACGTTAGGAGCGTTATGGATGCGGGAGGGGGGTTCTATATTTGGAAATTTGTAATCGGGGTAGAAGGATGGAAGGAATTGGGATTCTGGAATAGTCGAGAAGGATGGGAGAAGATTTGTAGAAGGGGATCGGCGGCGTCTGGAGAATGATAGGAATAAAGTTAAAAAAAAATGAGATTGTGTGATTTTGTAATTTTGTAATATATGAATGAGTATTATCATTTCTCAATTAGATATAAATAAAATCTAATTAAGCTAATTATCGCAACTAAATCTTCCTCCACATTAATCCCATTCGCAGACTCAAAGTTTGCCTTCAAGTCCTCTATCTCTTTCCTTCCCGCACTCACCTCGAGTCAGAGAGAAAAGTCAAAAGATGAAACAACGTCGGGAAGAAACACGATGGGGAGCTAAGACCAATTCCGTCCGAGTCGCGAAGAATTCTGGATTCGCAATCTAATATTTTCATAGATAGTTTATGAGAGCTATGGGTAGTGGATGTCTGATCTCACCTATCGGATGGAAGACTAATATTTGGATGATTTTGCGGTTTGGTGTATTTTAGTATACTACTGCTACTGGATCTGAGAGTTTCGAAATATAGGAGAATGAGGGGGTGATGAACTTGGTAAATTTTGTACGTTAAAGAATATTGTCAAGGGGATTTAGAAAGTAGTATGGGAACCGAGTAGTATCATCTCATAACGACCAATTCTCTAAAAGAATTACAATACAGTACAATACTCGGTACTTTCTGTTCCACCAAGTTCATTATATCATCGTGAATCTCATCTCCTTGTCTTTTTACCACCACGCGCTTTTCATACGTATCTTCTAAGAAAGAAACATTGAATGTGATCCTCTCCAGACTATGTTCCTCAGCCGATGCCACAGACTCTAGTAGTAAGGAAAGTCTATCTCGCTCTAGAACCTTAGAATACAAGAGGCGTTTATAATAAGCAACAAAAGAGATATCCACCGCTTCCGGGAAAACTTGCAGGTCTCTGTCGTAGGTAGTGATACAACACAGTATATAAACGCCACATGAAACAATCATAATCTCAACCTCCCACGTTCTAATTCCTCCATAACCAAAGACCCTAATAATAAACACAAATGAAATGTAATACATGAAAAACCAAACAAGCTGGTATCATTAAATCCAAAAGAACTCCCGTGCCTAAGTGACTCCATCCTTATTTTCTTTGCCTCTACTCCTTTGTACAAACAATACTCGATTTAATCATTGACGACGCTCAAAAGAAAAGACCAGTCATATCCATTGACCATTGCTTCCCTGTCTCAGTCTTGACTGCCGACGGTTAGAATCCGATCCAGTGGGGATGGTCCTTACGGAACCTTTTCGCTGAGGCGAGTCTCCTGGTGGTGCATAAACAGTCGGACTCAGTTGAAATATTGCATCAGAGTCTTCTAAGCGTTCAATTGCTGGCTGTTTTGGGGTTGAGGGTTTTGGAACCATTGGGAGGGTCTTGTTGACAGAGGATGGAGATTGTTGCGGTGGGATAGAGCGAGGTGAATATGGCATGGCGGGGGATTGTTGTCGTTGAGTGGTGATGCTTGTACTGGCGAGAGGGGAAGGTCGGAATGGCGAGCGAGGTGGGATTGGAATGGCATTTCTAGTGAAGTTCTTTGTCTGTATTGGAGGGAGATGAGCTCTAGATGGAGCATTCATAGTCTTAGAGGCGGGATTGACTTTTGATGTAGGAGAGTAGGCAATTGATGGGAGGGCAGGAGCTTGAAAGGTAGTCGCAGGAAGTGCAGTAAATTCGTAGGTTGTTGCTGGGAGGGCGAGAGGCAGAGACTTAGGAACGGCTGGAGGAGGTGGTGCTTGCGAGAAACGAATACCAATTTGAACTGTTGCTGACGAAGAAACCGAAGAGCCTCTTCTATGTCCAAGTTTGCCGTGAAGTGTTGGAGGTGGTACCAGATCCGAAAGATCGCTAATATCATATACTGATTCCAAGGCAGATCTATTCACATGTGAAGGTGCTAATGTTTCAGGGCTATCGGGAGCTGGTGTTGGGAAAAGAGAGTATGATTGTTTTCTCAAATATTCTGAAGGGAAATGCTCGGTAGGAGTAGGAGGAGTTGGTACCCATGACATTTGGGTAACGTAATTCGAGCGCAGAGAATTTGGCTTCGTCGGTGAATAAGTGGATGGTTGTGGAACAGACAAGTCGGCCATACCAATGAAGTTGCTTTTGTCCGAGGAAGTGATCAAACTTTTCTGGCTTTCAGCTCGACTTACCAATCCTGATCTTGGAGATATTGGCGCTGGAACAGGATCCATTATTTGGTCGCTGAATGCCAATTCATTTGGCCCCCACATTTTGATCTCATGCTTATTACTAGGCCAGGACCTGCCTCTTGGTCCAAATGATGTTGTTGCAGTGTTCGACCGTAAGAATAAGTGGAGTAAACCGTTCATCAGACCGGACAAATTGAGGACCACAGTTGCCATCATGGCTAGCTTAAAATTACCGTGTCCGATTGCTTGGGAAACGAAGTATGGGATCACAAAACCCTGTTAATCTTTAGCTATGTTGAATGCAGATTGATCAGATAGACTTACCAATGATACGACACCTATAACAAGGTAATACACCATACGAGATGCTGCAATTCTTTGATTTCGCTCCACCAAGGTTGTCTTGGATAGTCTGACAAATATAGTGAGGGCACTGATAATTAGGAGACAGGCAACGGCGGAATACACACTGAGCCCAAAGGTTCCATATCTTGATACGAACCATACCAATGAAGCAAAGCATCTATTCTTTTGTGGAAAGAGATTTGTTGGAATCCAGGTGGCAACCAACATCAATACAATTGTTCCTAAGCATATCGACACATCGAATTTTCCTCTTGGTTGAAAAGGGCTTTTCTTCAAAGATCGTATAGCACATTCGAGTCCGAAAACAAGTTGAATATATGGAACAATGAAAAGAGCTGACCATTATT
Organism: Botrytis porri; assembly: GCF_014898465.1. NCBI lineage: Eukaryota > Fungi > Ascomycota > Leotiomycetes > Helotiales > Sclerotiniaceae > Botrytis > Botrytis porri. Next base: position 1,337,432 of record NW_024066086.1, on the reverse strand, counting down.
AGTATCAAAAAGTTTCCTAGCACTAGATAAAACGTACCAATCCACATGAATTGAGCGATTGTACCGCATCCAAATGTAAATAATGAATGAAGTCCTTCTCCTTGAACTGTAGCGAAGACAATTCCTTGAATTACAATACCAATAGATAATACCAAAGGGAAAGTTTCCGCTGGGTGAATCATGGAAACGCAGAATTTTCTAGCACGCGTTAGTCATCCTGCCACAATAATGCGATTTATCCATAACATACGAAGCTTTAAATTTCGGGTTGCATCGTTTCGATGCCCAGTAACAATCGTAAAGAATACTGGCTGCCGTGGCGAAAGAAGCTAGTACATTAAAGGCTGCTAGGATGATAGTCGATGTCCGGACCGATTTGCTTTCTGCAAACACCAAGCTTTCTATGATCCCCTCCGCGACTGTGTTGTTCTCAGAACTCTGTACATCTTTCAGGAAGGTCGACGCAGGTTCTGAGCCACCGTAAAGTTCTGCCCGGGCCATTAAATGTAACGCTGAACTTGCACCCATTTTATCGTTATTATGATGATAGCTATCGATGGATATAGGCAGCGAGCCGTGGCGTTGCCCTTATGTCGTCGTTAAGTCATGAGATTCGAATGATGATAGTGCTGTAACGATAGTTTTATGGAAAAAAAGTCAAGAGTTCTTTGGCGTGGATGGTAGAGGAGACGGGGAAAAGTAATTAATTGGATATAAAAAGAGCGGATTGTACCAATAATCCAGTTGGCACAAAAGAAGAAAAGAAAAGATAAGAAATTATCTGAACCAGCAGTGATGGATAGTGCACTGCACGTATCGTAGAGAATAATGACAAACTCGAAGGTTGGAAAAAGAACCCCAAGAGAATGTCACAAAGTCTCAAAAGACGGTTTACAAATATTATCGGAATGCATGATGTATAAGAAAGCACATTTGGCAAGGCGAATGTCTGGCCCACGCGCGGATTGACCAAGTCCGTCCTGGCAGGGTAACCTTGTGCGTGGAGGAAGAGGTGGGGGAGTAGTGCTAAACTAATATGGGCCACGCCGCCGCCACTCGAAGTGGGTTCCAACTCATTTACAATGGAGAGTATGAAAAGGTGGTGGTACCCAAGGAAAGACTTCTATCGAAAAGTGTTTGAACTCCCAGATCGAGTGGAGGACGCAATTAATTGCTTACAACGTGAGCGATATTCAAGGAAGATTCTGATTGAAGATGCTTATCACGATATTTCCATTACTAAGAGTGGTTTATCTGGCCAGACAAAATAGAGGAAACAGTCTTTGACAACTGAAGTATGAGAAGCTTGACTAGGTACCATTGAGGTTTCGACAGTGTCGCAAATGTTCGCTTAGGACCCTGACTACAAGGTCAAAGCAGTGTGGGTCAAGCAGTTCATGCAACAGAATGAATTGACCAATCAAGAAAGGTGATAGAAGCCAAGGGACCAAAGGATGAAAAAGATACTGGCAATTATCCATGATCCTCAACGTAGATGGTTCTGTAGAATATTCCATCGTCTTTAGGTTATGGGATTTTCTGGTTCGTGGACTCTAATAGGCTATAAATTGCCGATGGCATTGATTGAGTGGAACCCGAATTGGGACACTGGCCTTTTTGTGAACCGTTAGGAAAAGAGTGAACATTCCAGATTCAAGCATCAATCACCACGACCAGTACTTTTTGTCAACGACACTAAATGAGCAGTAATAAAGTCAAGAACAAGTAAAGCCGAACACTGTTCAACTCCTAAGGTCGCCCATACGCAACTCAAGTTTGCCATGAAATCACCAGACGGATTTTCGTGCAATATCGCAACCAACCTGACATCATCATACACATTTATTTCTGATGTAGCAAGGGTATGACGGACCCTTCATTGACTTGGAAACAAACAAGACGATATTGGTCGAGACATCGAATATCGGTCCTCAGAAGAATCGAAAGGTTCGTCCAGTAATCGCTAGAATGAGGCCTGACCTTGGAAGTTGGAAGCAAAGATCGAGGGGTGGAATATTCATGTGGCGTCCCCATGAAGCTCAAGGAGTATCAAGATGGCTAGGATGAAACCATTTCACTATTAATAATTAACGTGCTCTGAAGAATTCCCTAAAGACACGACGAACTGTGAGAACAAAACAGCACGACTAAGAGAATAATTCTGGTCATGTATCGCGTGTCTGTGGATATGTGAAGGGTTTGAAGTCGTGAGAATCGAATGATTGATTGATTGATTGTTGTTGAGTGATAACTCATGGTATCAAATTGTCTAGACGAAAAGGTACAGACTAGTCTTAGGTTAATCCAGCCTAGATATATTGTTCTTTATTCTCACGTGACTTAAACTCTTCCATCTAGGTTATCCTCGCATCAAATCGAGAGAATGGAAGAACTTCAATGGCGAAAATGATTATTTGGAGCTCGCAACCCGTTTCTAAGTTTTTGCGAGTTTCTCATCTTGTTACAAATTTCGTCCTTTCATCTCCACAAATCTTGAAGATAGAAGACGAGCCCCGATTTACATTCAAGCACACTGCAACCCGACGAACCAAGACCTTCACGGATACAGAAAGTGACATTGCCATGGAACTCGTCGCCTAAACACTTTCAATTATCTGACACTATAAGATGATATCTAGCGATCTATTATAGGAGTTCTAGATAACGACCTTTTCATATCTCCAGGGCTGACTTCCTTCTACTGCGCCACCATCAGAACCATGTTCCCCGTGAGATAGACCCCTAACAATTTTTCACCTGGGGTATATCCGTTCTTGTTACAGACAACAATTGTATCACACAATCAGAAATCCCCAGATAAGGTGAACTACTGTCCGAATCAACTTGTCTTGGAGGCTTGGTTGGACAGACTAGACACCTCCGATTCTCCGATTCAAAGCGACATATATTTGTTCTCGATCGTTGCCACTTTCCAGAATCATGACTTTCAATTACAATGTACAGAAGTATCCCTCTAGTTCTGTATAACATATGAAACTATGAAAGGTCACTACTGCATATCCTTAAGTTTGAGTACTTATGTAATGTATTCCAAGCTCGTGCATAAGATTCATGCTACCCCGTTATTTTAATCTATTCACTTCGCTAGCGAATCTCCTCGCACGTTTGATCGACTTTTCAGTGAAAATGCAATGGATTCTTTCTTCCCATGATTACATGCATAGCCCATCAGATAGTATACTAGTATTTACTTCTCCGATATGCAATCTAGAAGCCTGCTAGAGGCCCGCTCTTGTAGACCCTTGAACAGGTTTCCGAAGTCGGATGAAAACCGGAATCGATTTTGAGCTTATCGAGCCTCGCCCATTCTTAGCTATTCATCGCCACAAAATCACTCATAAAGTTTGTACATATTGCAATCTCGGGGTTTCGTTGTGCTTTTCTGCTCTAACAAAAGGGCTCTATTGCTTTTGAATTTTACAAATCCTGGCCTTGCATGCATACGTCAAATCAGTTCCTTGGGCCGCAAATATTTGATTCCCTGTATTCTAATATAAAATCACTATTGAATATAAGTTTTTCTTTCTTTGAGTACCGAAGCTCTTCTTAATATAGCGTCTAATAAGTGCCATATGACCTGTCATAACTAATTTCCCGAGCAGCCGGATTGCTATCTTCCGTGCTTAGAGTATTCAGATAAGTCCCTGGTTCTACCTTTAATCTCAGTCCCCTTTGAGATTACCAAAGATATGTCTCATATACTGAGAACTTGGCTAGGCGTAACCAGTATCTTCATCAATATTTCTGACAATCTAAGTGAACAAATTATGAATTATAATTTTTATAGAATTTGGATGTATTGAAAAATTGAAAAATTCTTATTAGCGAGCTATTTAGATGATATCAACTCCTCCGCCAACTCTTGAGCTTCTTCACTAGCGTTTGCGCCCTTAAACAAGCCCCTTCCTCTGCAAAGCTTCTACCTCCCACCGAATCTTTCCCTCCACTTTATTCTCTCCAAATTCAAGCTCATACAAACTCATATACTCGCGCGTCCCCTCTTTCTTATCCACCTCCAACCCCATCTTTAAGACCTCCAGAAAGCTGGGCAATATAGCCCTAATATCCCTCCCCATTGTATCCAAATAAACATTGCCTCTCCAAGAATCCCGAAATATTGATTAGATGATCTCGTCTCTTCTTCCTTACTCGATCCAATAGTCGCAATGTCAATTCTATTTCCCCGTTTGCAACTTGCTTCAGGGAGACTTCTTCTGGTAGGAATTAAAATCTGCTATCTGGAGCGCCGCAGTGAAGCACAAATGCACCAAAGGGATTCTCGAAAGGGACCACAGCATCTTTATGGCTGGTATATGCATCTTTATTCTTTAACTCTGGCTTAGATTCAATGAATATACCTAGCAGTATCTCAATAACAGCATTCTCAGGAACCTCAGCCTTTGTATCTAGCAAAGCAACAGCTAAGGGTTCTTTGGAGCGCAGTTGTGCGAAATAAGTCTTGGCGGATGTATGTGCGAAACTGGTAAATCACCAGCCAGAAAGCGAGAACTTGTATTCGAGACATCATTTTCTTTTTTCTTCCTCTGTCCAGCCATTGAGAAAATCATCTGCAGGCATGAATTTCATCAATATATCCCAGAATACTGATACTGACCTTAATATCGATGCATCGCCTCCCAGATCTTTTGTAATCAGATTATCGTTGAATTCCACATAAAGAATTTTCAACAGAGGTTTTCTTAGAGGTCAGCTTCTAGAATCATAATAATAATAATAATGATAATAGTATTCTAGTATTAGTGGAAGACTTAGTCACTTTAGCTTAAGGAATAAATCGAATATATATGAGAGTTGAATTGAAGTCAAATTATAAGAAAGAGCTTGAATGGATTTGAATTTGCTTGCTTTTTCTAGGTTTTCTTTGAAGAATATTCTAGGTTTGTATAATTTATAATTAAATTCTAGTAGCTTCTATGCTTCTAAATGAAATCGATTTGAATCGAATTTTATAGAATCATTTATATTATAAAAAGAAAGTACAGTTGATCAATTTAGTCTACTTTATTAATAATCTTCTATATGATTTTAATACATTCTATTTCATTATGGATCAATTTGATAAAAGATATAATAACATAATGATATAATAATATAATTTTATAATATAAAATCATATTCTATATGTATTAGTCATCAATATATCTCTTAATTAGTAAGATAATAATAAGTGATTTAGTATACTTATTATGGAATCTCATAGGTTTTATCCAGTCGCGGGATTTACCCATGTTTTTATAGAGCTTTTCAAGGAAAGTTGAGACGAATGAATGCACGAATGTAGTATTCTTCATATCCGTGATGGTCTCATCGGAGAATAAGTTCAGCGTTTTTCCGAAACGTAGGAGTTGCATAAAACCTGCGATAGAATAATTGATACACCAAGATGTCAAGCCTTCTCTTTGGAAATCTTGCGCCGCCCAAGTGAGAGCAAGCGGGTAGGTAGTCCACTCACCCAGTTCATCGAATGTTTCCTTACTCGCAGATGTTGAATTATGTTTTTCAGAAACCAAGTGATTGCATCTCTGCTATGTAGCATTTCTGCATCTATATTTCCTTTCTCATTGTCAAAGCCGGCATCAGCGTAGTTCTTGACCTCAGTGTACGATCCAAAATTATTGTAAATAATTGCCCCATAGCTGGAACGCCAATTTTGAGCCCAGCATTGAGCGCCTTATACAACTGCTGGTGAATGTACAGTCTGTTACTCCCAGTGTACTCTAGAGTGGGAACAACAGTGGAGAGTTCTTCTCCGTGAATAGAATGACCTGGTCTCGCTAGATATTTCCTGATCAGCAATCAAGCCCGCCGCACGGGATACGTCTTCGAGTTTGATCGTCAATTATCAGACCCTTTAGGCGACAAGGAATGATCGAAGTTCACTCAGCTTTCCGCGGGACTTGCAGGCTAGAAGCAGAGCATCGAGTGCTTCGTCGGCAAGGAGTAGATCAAGATCTTCATCCGAGATAACTCCCGCTCGAAGAAGCATGTCAATGTCCACCAAAGTAGGTTGAGAATTGTTGTGAGCCGCGTTCCATTCTTCGTCCAAATTAAGCTAAGCTAGTGCTAAAATTCTCGTTTCCGCTATTGGGACATGAATGTCCAACTTCGTGATCCTTTGAATCAGCTCTGCTTCGCTAGGGAGACTAGTTGATTTCTCCCACGCATCGTGATCTTCTGCTTGATCTAATGCTGTAAAAGCGCCTTTGCTGGCTATTACATAGATTCGGTTGCTTTCATAATCTTTGAATAGACAAAGTGCATTTGCACGGTTTGCATAGGATGTGATACCCATAGACATATTTGCATGATTTGGTGGATTTCTTGTATGCGACGTGATCAAAAACACCGTCGCGCAATCAAATACTCCCAGTTCTTGTCCTAGTCCCGCAAGCCGGTACACCTAGGAATCGGGAATCTCTCCATCCGTAAGTAAAAACCAAATATTGGAATCACGAATCGCTTGCATCGAATTTTGGTTCCTCAAAACATATTGTGGCTGCGTTACGCCCTGATCCTGAGCCTAGAAGCATTGTTCCCAATTCGTTGGGTCTTGACAGTTGCTACCCCATCTCGTGACTCTATCTTCATCTTTTCGATTAGAGTCTTCGTGGATTCCATTTGCAAATTATGTTTTGAGATGAATCGAATGCCAACTGTAGATCAAGAAGCATCGAGAGCGAAATACTTTCTGGCATTAGCAAATGAGGTGTATTCAATTTTCTCCTCGTCGCCTGCCTCGAGAACTACTTTCCATGAAGCCATATTTGATATATAGCTCTATCTTCAAGAATAAAACTGATTGTGAAATATGTAGATCAATGAAGATGACCATCAATTAAATACAAGTTAAATACATATTGATTTGAGTCAAGAATACAGACATTAGGAGTCAACCCCCAATTTACTGTGCCACCCCCACCAATTGATTCGCCCAATATCAATGAGTAACGCAAGTATCCCCGATTATATTTTCTAATCAATTTCGGCCAACGACAGAAAGGGGCGACTGGTGCAATTGTGGGCATAAGTCAACTACCCCACTTTCCGACCACCCCCTGTTTCCGACCACCTAAAAAATTCATATTATCTACACTTAAAACTTTAATAACTCAATAACTATTGAACTTCAATGAAATCGCCTGTAGAATCACTTTCTATAGCACTAGAGCTATCATCTACCTCATCTTCACGATCTCCAGCTTCAATTTGTGTACGCCTTATAGCTCTAATCCCTGCGAACTTCGAATTTGGAGATACCACAACCTTTCGCCTTTTTCTAGGTAATGCTTCATCTAATTGATATTCTAGCTTTCTAATCTTATTCTCTGCCTCTAAGAGTTCATAATCCTTAGCATCGAATCCTTTTATAATCTTGCGAAATAGTAATCTTCGTGTTGGCAAATCGATCTCCTTCTCTTGAATCATTATATCTCTATATTTTCTGATATCGGCTCCTTTTTGAGGGGTTTTCCATTGAATAAACGATGAATATATATTCCATTGAAGAATAGGATCATCATCAGATTCAGGATTAAGTGATAAAACCTCTCTATTGCTATTTTCAAGCAAAAGTCGACTCATAAGAGGTTTAGCCATATTTTTGGGCCAAAGACCACTAGCTTGCCACCCAGACTTGATATTTTGAATAGTTAAACCTTCTATTCTAGCCTTCTGATAGCAAGAAAGGAAATTGCGCTTTCCAATTGGTGAGGAATCGGATAATAGACTTAATTTATTAAGTTCGATTCGATATGCACTTTTTAGGGGTGAGAACACAGATAAATCGAGTGGTTGTAGTACGTGTGACGTATGTGGTGGGAGAAATAAGAGATATATGTTGTTATTAAAGCATTCTAACATAAATGCTGTAGTTTCATGGCTTCCGTGTCCGTCCAAAATGAGGAGTCTTGAATTTTCCGGCTGAATAGGGGTAGTTTGAGGGATATAGATCTTTTTCAGCCATTCTAAAGCTGTAGCATCTGTAGTCCATCCATTTTCTGTAGCGGTAAAGTTCCAACCCTTGAATAGAGTCAAATCTGTTGGAAACCATTGTTGTTGAACTGATTTTCCCTTATATATTACAAGGGGAGTAATGCTTTTTCCATTGGCTGAAATGCATTCTATAAAAGAGGTCCAAATTCGAGATCCAGGTTGCTTTTTTTGAATAAATCTTCGATCAGTGCTTCCTACTACTAGTCCATTAAGACCCTGACCCTCCATTATACCTGCTTCATCCATATTCCATCTGTTGGCCGGCTTAATAGCCTTGATTTCAGGGATTGCGAGGTTCCGGAACCACTTCTTAATAATATCAGATGTAGCACCTGAAACTCGTGCAGAATCGATTTGATGTTGCTTCTTAGTTCCAATATTAGGATGCCTTCGAAAAAAGCTATGTATCCATTTCTTTCCAAGTGAGGGATCCTCCCCTCGTACAATAAGGAGGTGCTCTGCCATCTCTCTGATTTGACGATGTGTAGGGCTAGTACCAAGAGCTTCCTGTACTAATATCCATTCTGCTAGTCGATTCTCCTGAATTGGAGATAACTTTTGAAGTATTTGGGCGCCTTTTTGATGCGAAACTCCACCATATATTCGATCGTGAAGTGTGGTACGTGGAACACCATAATCCAAGCTAGCTCTTCGTATGCTTGCTCCATTTGTAATCGCTCTAAGAGCCTCTGCGATATCTTCTTCGGTATATCTATTCTTCATATCACAATTATAATAATATCAAAATTTCAAATCAATTGATTAAAGCATTGTTGAGTTATTCAAAGTATAAATTTTATAATTACTTAAAGCGGTGTGGTTTTTGAGGTGGTCGAAAAGAGGGGGTGGTCGGAAAGTGGGGTAGTTGACTTATTGGTTCGTAGATCTTGGCGATCGGGAACATTGATCCCAAGAGCTTCAAATGCCACGGCACAACTTTGGAATTAATTTATGTTCACAATTATCACGGAATACTTTCTGAGATAATTTGTTGCCCTAGCCAAAACTTCTATGTGTGGATATATCTCGAGCATAAATCTACGTACAGAAGTACAGATTATATCCACTTGCGGAGAACAGTTCCGGCCTTCGTGGCAACAGATCATGACTTTCATGAGTACGTCTCCTGAACCAGCATAAAAAGTGAATTTGCTGAATTTAGACTACAATGATGACTCGTTATCTGAGGTATAACCAGTCTGACACTCATCATACAGATCAAGTGAGGCAAAAGCAATTTAAATGACAACATAGGAATCGACTGCTTTCCATTTTCCTTTCTCTACATATCACCTATCTCAAATCATACTCAGAATATTTTACGGACTCTTCAACTTTAGACGCATACTTTTAGAACTAATTTGAATGCACAGATCAGATCAGACTCCATCAAATAATCTGTTCATTTTGATAACAGATTTCGGATCCCTATTTGAATATTAAATTATGGATTCTATAAAATGTGCCTATTTTTAGTACATTTCATATATTTAATAAATCAAAAAGGTAAATTATCTCAAAATGATATCAAAAAACTCATATTTCCTTTAAAATTTATATAGAAAAATAAAAATACAGATTAAAAACAAGAGTTATTATTTTCAAACATATAAAAGATTCGCGAATTTATAAGCTGTTATAGATTTTTATAGTTTAAAACTTTAATAGATACAATTTAAAGCTTTAGATTATAAATACCTTAAGTTTTTAAAAAAAAAATTAAATTTTTTTTTAGATATTAAATTTGATTAGATAAAGCTATTCCTATATTTCTTCTAAATTGAAATAAAGTTGTTTTTATATTTGCTTATTCAATTGTTTAAACATTAATAGCAAATTGAAAATCGGATTTTTTTATATAAAGATTCATATATATACTCTACTTTTTTTTTTCTTTTGTATAGATTTTATATCGAAATCGATCTATAAATAAGAAAACGAAATATAGGAATTCGTTTTTTTGAAAACGAAAAAGTATTATTGTGGAATTCGTTATAACAAAAAAAGATAGATTATTTAACAAATTCTGATTGGAATTGATATTCAAATGAGCTTTTAATAACTTCCATTACAGTTTCTCAGGTAACATTAAAGATCGCACAGTCTATGACTTCACAATTGGTATAGGGGCTTGCAGGTGGATAAATCACTAATAATTTCCCTGTGGAATGTTAATCCATCCATCGATAAAGTCATTAGACCAACAACAGATACTCCATGAAGAACGAGATAGGGCGGTATTTGATTTCTTGCGGTGAACATCAATACTATGCAGCAGCTTGGCATCGCGACTATGCTCTTCACATAGTGACATCATTTCAAGATACTGGTATATCATAATGGCGGTTCGTAAAGTGCATCTCAGCATTCCAAGTGTAGCAATTTCATATACATCAGTGTCTATTCCATTGGATATTGATGTCAGTTCAGCTACAACCCCAGTAAGTCTTCCTGATTCCTGATAGTATATCATAGCGACAAATTCGAAAAATGAGCCAGCAACCTTCATTATCATTTGCTGAATCTGACTTGGCTCATAGTCAAATTTGAGTCAATCTACGGTGGGGGTAATTTTTTTTTTTCATCGCCATGGCCCTATGATTCTCTTTTTCTATCGTCTTGGAACTTACGAATTCAGATGATTCAACTTCATTGTTCGATAATCTCCAAAGCATACAGAAGAAATGACGAGCAAGTCACCGTCGAGCCGATCAATCCCACGATATGGGCTAGGTGCAAGGTGAATCGGCATTTGGATCGTTACTCTTGTGCTTTGGAAAAGATGGCTTGGACATGCAATATGCCATTCAGATAATCTGTGAAGAAATATCTCAGTAAGAGAACAATGAGCGGTCGCATCTAATGCGTAGATCTCGCGATGTGCTTCGAAATTTCTCAGAATGCAGATTCTCTGTATGCACAAACTATTTATGTTCCAGACAAACTTATGTTCCTGAAACAACGGGTGTACTTCATTGACTGATACTGTTAGGATTCAAATAAACATGAGTAAATGGAAAAAGCTACGGAAATTACTCAGCCAATGATATAGTACGCTAGGCAGAAAGGTAAGAGTGCCTATTGATGAACGTCTGTTCCCTTTCTCAGTAGCATGGGCTGATTCTTTGATACCTGCTTAAGCTTTATTAAGTGATTAATCATTTGCCTGATGCTGTCTTCGATGAGGTAAAGGGGTTGTTAGAGCTCGACCGGATACAGCACGAGCAGAGGGCTTGTTATAGCATTCCATTCGAATACCTCATACTTCATAAAGTCCAATGCCACCAGAAACAAGCGAGGGTAGCAGTAGACGATCAAATATGCCCCCTCCACCTCCTCCACAGCGAGTTCAATCTTTTGCCACTTCGTGTAAGCTAGTTGTCTATATGTTGTGGATGTGGTGAAAGATTTGACAGAACGGTTCCTGGCTGCTATTATTGTAATGCAAATATTTCCATGCGCTTGATGCCTGGAAGCCCGGACGCTCAGTGGGTTGAGCCTAAAGACAAAACATGTCCTTCAGGTATTTTTACGGGTACCGAGAATAGCCAGCAGTAAAAATAAGATGGTGGTATGGACTCTTGGTGTATTTTGAGAAACCCTCGTCCCTGATTCCATGGTTTGATGGAGCACACCTCTCATAATCTTATTTCATTTGATACTGCATTGAAAATGCACCCCTTGTCGTTGAAGTTTTCGAAAACCGCACAAACAACAAAAAGATACAGATATTGGATATTGGATATAGTTGCGCGAGCCCTTCCAGTAGGAATTAATTAGATGACAAGAGTGGAAAAGAGATACGGTGCACTGTCCGCAAGACTGAGGATACAGATAGATAATATACACGTTGCTTTTACGAAGTCTTCTTTCCAAATACTTAATCATCAAGATTTACTCCACTTGACCTCAGTGATCAGCAAGTTAATACTTTAATCGATTGCAAAGTAGTACGAAATTGAGAAATAGACTACTGCAAGTCACGAATACCATTTTCCTTGGTAGTCCAGACTGTTTTGAGCTTAGACCGCACATCAGAAAATGCTAGTATGAAACTTAAAATCAACTACTCTTTACTAAGATGGATAGTAGAACACTTGGTAAGTATTCACGTCATTTGTAACTGCTGGTTTATTTTCTCGCAATTACCAGCTATTACATACTGTGAGATTCTATAATAAGTATACTAAATCACTTATTAATATCTTACTAATCAAGCTATATATATATTAATAATATAAGTATAATATGATTTTATATTATAAAATTATATTATTATATTATGATATAGCTATATCTCTTATCAAATTGATTTATAATGAAATAGAATAAGATGAAATCATATGGAAGATTGTTAATAAATTAACTAAATTGATTGGTTGTATTTTTCTTTTATAATATAAAATGATTCTATAAGATTCGATTTAAATCGATCTTATTTATAAGCATAGAAACTACTAGAATTTCATTATAAACTATATAAACCTAGGATATTCTTTAAAGAAAACCTAGGAAAAGCAAGCAAATTCAGCTCAATTAAGCTCTTTCTTATAATTTGTCTTCAATTCAACTCTTATATTATATTCGATTCGTCCTTCAAGCTAGAGTGACTAAGTCTTCCACTATTACTAGAATATTATTATTATTATTATATTCTGGAAAATTACCTCCAATACATACAGGTTACAAATTTGAAAGTTCGAACATCTCGAGAGTCGAGATTGAGGGATATCAGGCACCCCTTCCGTGTATGTTTTGGAACCTAGAACCAGCAACTTCCCCATGTCTGGACCTGAAGACAATCTAAGAAAGCAATGTAGACATCGAGCTTGAAGTTACGTAACGTATATGATAGATAGTTCATGAAACTGAGAGGGTGACTATCGTAGTTAGTATGCTGACTATCTAATAAGGCAATGAGAAAAGTTTTGTACTGAAAATTTCCCTATAGTTAACTTTAATCCTGGAAAGTTGTCATAATTAGTATGTTTAAGGCTTCCAATGAACCTCTTGGTAAGAAAAATTTTGCGTTTTTGTTCTAGTGTCATTTTCATTATCTTATTCTCTTTTCTAGTTCTAGGATATCTGACGTCAAGATCCAGTGTCCTCAGCCCATACTAAATTAGAGACTTCTAGTGCACCCATCTTATCTATTATACTAGTAAATTGGGGAGATACAACGAAGAATCAATCAAGATACAGTTTGAGTAGCTCCAACACTAGGGAGGTAGTTTAATTAGTTTTAGGACACATGCATCGATTCATTTTATTATATATATCATTATCTCCCTCTCCCTTCACTGTTCTTCTTATTATTTCACTTATTTGGTTTCGTTTTCAGCATCTACTCAAGATGGCTTCAAATTCAACTCCTTGGATGAACACCTCGTCTTGGTCGCCTAGTCGAACAAGTACTAAAAATCCCTTTGATGATAGTAATGAAGATCCATTTGATGACATGCACGCAACGCCTCTACAAGATATTGAAACTAGTACCACTGCACGCCTGTCCAGCGAAACGCAACAAAGAGATGCAGCTGATCAATCCGGTGCTCTCTCAGAAGAGGAACGTATAATTGAGGACATTCGAAATGAGCGGTCAGTATTTTGACATCTACTGAGATATTAACAACCCTTAAATATTCATGCTAACACTCATGCTAGTCTGTCATGTGAAATTTGTTTAGAACCCGTACGCTTTGCAAAGGATCGTTACTTGTGGAATTGCAAGTCTTGCCATGCTGTTACTCACCATCGATGTACGCTATTATGGGCCAAGGCAAAACCAGTTGGAAGGACCCTTGCTTGGAAATGTCCCAAATGTGAAAATATTGAACGATCGAGCCCCAAGGGAAAATGCTGGTGTGAAAAGGGTAGCCCATTACATGACCACCCTACCATCCCGAACGCGTGCTTTGATGGTGTTTGCGATAGTAGGTCAAAATGTGCCCATGGAAACAAGTCATCTTGCCGAAAGCCATGCCACCCAGGGCCATGCAAGTATGAATGTGGAAGGTGCGCAAATGATCGTTCGCCCAGCCCGCAGAATATGCATACTATTTGGGGTAGATTCAAAAGCAAGAGACTAAACTTCTGCACTATTTTCTGCAAGTCTATCCTCATTTTAGCTTTATTTGGGGGTATCTGTACCTTTATCGCCTTTCACATTAAGTGGCATACACAACCATACTTATATCCTCGTTTTAAAGGCAGTCTTTATTTTGTAGAATCACTTTGTTTACTTGTGGTTGGAATATTCTACTTCCTTTTCGGAGGATCATACTGCATTAACTGCTTAAGTGGGGGGACGAAGTTCTTCCTGGAGATACTCAACGGCATTCCGGGACAGACTGGATACAAATTTAGATTTTTACGAGCAGTTATAGGAGGGGTCTTATTAACGTGCTGTATTTTGGGACTGTATATCACGCCAGTCATTGGGTATGTAGACTAACCCTCTTCATATTAGTTATTATTGGAATTCGACTGATGTTTGCTACATTTAGAATCGTTGGTGGTCCAGACATACAATGGTATAATCAGATGAAGGACTCTTGCCATGGGTTTAACACCCGGGTCGAGATAGGTACTCGTTTCGCAGCGTCAACATACACTCTCCACAGTCTCAATGCCTCTATCGACAATCAAACCTTCTACCTCGCTCCCGTACTTGCACCAAAATTTGGTAGCAAAGAGCCTTATCAATACTTTCATCGTTTCTCTGGTAACACAACCAATACTGCAAATTTTGCTATCGATGTTGATGTAGATAATGGTGTCTGGCGCGAAGTGCATTTCGATGGAACCGATGAGCTCACGAGATGGTGGGCTAGCGGCCGAAAACAATACCCTTCAGTCCATCCTGTCTTTGATAACATCACTACGATTGAAAGTGCAACCAAGCTCAATGGTACTTTCGTAATACGCGACGGTCACCTCTGGATGCCCGATTTCGATTTGATAATTCAAGGATTAGAAGATTCGCGCAAGCATGCCGAAATCGAACCTTTCATTCGTGTGTTCGACACACAGGGTCTTCCTCACTCACGAACTGAAAAGCTGCTGAGTCCCAAGTGGAACTGGAACAATAGATACGACCCGAATATCGTAATGCGTACAGCAAGTTCTGGTCATGGCAGGCAGAGATTGGATATGTGTATAAAAGAAAACTTTTATTACGCCTCCAGCGGAGCACAGCAAAAGCTTGATGGCGTAAGTGATGGATCCATTATGCCATTGGCTGTTATTGCCGCTTTCAGAATGAGAATGAATGAGATGTACGCATTGAAATCCGGGAGACCTTTCAATACCAAAAAATATTCGGAGTATGATGACGTTAAGCGTATAGCATAGGTAGCATAGGTCAATAGTTCTATCCATAGCACTAATATAATCATTACTTAAAGAGAACATCAATTCCATTACATCTCATAACTGAGCTGCTTCTCAGCTAATGATAATTTTTTACCTATTACTTCTTTGACTTGAGATTAGTATGATAGCGGATTCACTTCCATAACATTTCGTGCATTGATCAGTCAATTAACACCTAAAATCGTCTCTAACCACCATCTAGACTTGAATACCTATTCGTTAGGCCATCTTCATTTTTTCTAGGGTTCTTTGATGGCTTAATGATATTGGAAAGAATCAAAGGGAATTATCAAGGAGCAAGATCTTGTAATCGCCTCATATTTTCCCCTGAAGAGGACCCTGCTTTATGATATTCAAGTATCTCATGTAATTATATTGAAACTGTGAGGTTTAAGATCTCATAATATTTCACCGAGGAACTAGATTCCAATCTAGTACTTAAATCTAGAAAAAACGAATCAAAAATGAGATATTGTTTCGTAACGAAATTGTAAACTAATGTGGAATTGCTATCAGAAAAAAAAGTTCACAAGCTGCCATACGCTTCCAGAGATCTTGATATAAGATTACAACACAGCCACACGTAATTAATAACGAAGCGAGAGTGCACTCGAAAACAATAGTGCAATGCACATGCTTCTTTTAAATTGAAAAATCATATCTCAATTAATACTTCCTCGTGCCTTGATTCTTCAAAAAGTCTTGTAAAGTAACCTGACGAGTCGCAGATAATAAAATTATCATCTCGGTAGATTGTCCCCTTGCAAGGTTCTGTAAACTCCTTTGGTACCATTTCGTCAGTGAACTCAAATTCGTGAGTACCGCATTCTTTTCCTAATTCTGCTAATAAACGTTTGAAATCATATGGCAGCTTCTGGTATGCATTTTCCTGTTCCTTCAAGTATGAATTTGTCGATATTTTTTCCCCATGTAGGCGCTCGTTCAATGCGGCTTGGATGCCTCGTTGACACCATCTTGTTAACGGACCAATTCTCCGAGAACTGAAGTCTGACTCCTCAGTCTTCTCTTCGAACTCCTTTAGCTCATTACTGAGATTTTCCATGGCAGTTTTATCACCCGCGAAAAGATATTTTGTCAAACAAGTTTGTAAACAACCGATTTTGTCTCCCTGCATGTCTGCTTGTATGTGCGACAATTCGTTTAGTACTTCTGAAGGTGACTCAGATGTGTAAAACATTTCTTGCAAATATTGTACTACCAGAGAGTAATCGCCATTCTTACGAGAAATCTCTAACCCCAGCGTAAGCAAGTTCTCCGGTGTGCTTCGAGACTGCCTTTTCCAGTGCACGGGGGTTAAATTATGAGGGCTTAATGGGACGTAGATTGGCAGATTAGAAGTGAATATAACAGCCCCTTGAGATTGCTTTATGTACTTATAATCTGGAGTTTGGCGTGGATTGGACGGTAGTTCTCTCGCTAGTCTTTGGGTGGCCAAAGCCCATTTTAAATAGGGGCTCGTTTGAACGTTCTCTGGGTTGCTCAGACTGAGCGAAATTGCGAACTGGTTGGTATGAGCCATGGCTTGATTTACGATCTTCGTGATCGAAGGATCATGTTGACTGCTGTGCGATAGTAATTGAAGCGAGATAGTCACTAATAAGTCAAGGAGGGCTAAGTCTGTAGACTCGTCGCCATGGGAACGGTGTGTCCAGTCAAACACAAAATGGAACCAGCCACTGAATTCTAATTTGTCTGGTTTCGGAATGTTCTTGGAGGCTGCCTGTTGCCGACTTTTGAAAAATAGTGTAATGGCATCTGCAACTCCATATCTGGAACAAAGAGCCAGGAAAAGGTCTCGCATGTCCCATATTCTGTTAGTCGAGAGAAGATGCTTGTACAAACTGTGCCAGTTTAACGAACTATCTATTATACTTTCTGGATCTTGATGGGCATCTTCTGGTAGCTTTGTGTACTTCACTAGTTCGGAATCAAGCCGGACTATATTACAAAGCAATTGTACCTACAGATTAATCAAACAAAACTCAACACTCAGCGAAATGAACTGACCTGAATTGAATCAAGGTTCTCAAATTTGCCAGTGACTTCAATTGGACTTCATCAGTCTCCACATTTTTCATTTCACCATCGAGCAGGTAGCCAAAAGCACGCCGTTTTCCCAACTCAAACACAGAACGCAAATACTGACTAGGAATCTGTCCACAGTCGCTCAACTGCTTCACCAAAGTCGAGTCTTTATCTTTAGCAAATTTCACCAAAGTCTCGTAGGCACCCTGCTTCAGTAGAGTATCCACAAAGTCTAGAACAAATTCTGGATGATCTTTCAAGTCCGATGGACAAGATTCGAAAAGATCTTTGGCGGCATCGAATTTACCCTTCCTCGTAAGACGAGAAAAATCTTCCAGGTATGCCTCAAGATCATATTCACAGTCAAAAGTGACTTCCATACTTCCTGTGGAACCTGGAGTCTCGGCTAAAATCAATGTCTCTCCTTCTGATATCGGTGCAGGCAGAGGTTTTTCTTCGCGAGATCTAAACCCACTTTCGGTATCGCCTGCTGTGATTGGTGGGCAATTGTGCTGAGAATCTTCCACCCATTTAGTTTGAGGCTGAGAACTTTTACTCTCAGGTTGTCGTTCAGTATATTCATCATTGCCGATGTGTAATACTTCCGACATTTTGAAAGGTCTATGCTTTCACACTCACAGTATATTAGATATACCTTCAATTATTGCATCCAAATAATTGATGTGTTTAGGTAGAGCTAAGAGAGGAAGGATAATTAGGCTGCGCAACGGGTACCCGCAGGGCGGATAATAACCTCGACAGATAATTCGCGAATAATCCGTCTACAAAACAAATAATTCAGAATCTAGACAGATAGCCTATAAATAATTTACAAATTATTTATAAATAATTCGTTACAATATAAAATAAAATAAAATAAGATAAAATTAGAGATATAAAATAATTAATATATTATACTAATCTTTATGTTAATCGTTTTACTTATAATTATATATTTATTATATATTATTATATATTATTAAAAGAAGTAGAAATTATTATATAAATAATATTATTATAGAATATTACCAAATAATAATATTATTAATTATATGATTTTTTTAATAATATTATTAATAAATCAGATTATTTTATTTAATATTAGAATTATTTTTATTACTATATATTTTCAATATATTTAAATATAAATTATAATTCCTTATTAATATAAAAGTAATTCATTATTATTTTCTATAAATAGTATACAAGCATTATATCCTTTACTTGAATAATTACTTGTTTTATATAAATAATATACAAGTTTATTATTAATGATTATTAACTTTTTATTAATAAATAAATATAAAAATCTACTTTCAAATTTAATTATTATAGTAGATTCTATAGCTTTTTATAAAGTCTTTAAGATTGAACTTTGAATTCGAAAGAAACTATAATTGTATATAATTTCTTTTATTAATTAATTAAATAATAATTTCGAAATAAAAAGTTCTATCGATTTTTAATATTGTTGAATTTCTTGAAGTATAACAATTACATATATTTTAAAGTTTTATATTAATCATTATACTAATCATTTAATTTTTTATCAGATTTAAATTTCCTTTTCTTTTTGTTTATATTATAAATATATGATTTTTTAGTTTGTAATTATATTTTTATATTATTTAAAGTAAGTTGAATTATATCTAACTTTAAAAGAGGTATATTACGTTTTGCTAAAAGATTAATAGCTATTTAAAAATAAATCAGAGTGATTTAGCTTATTAATATCGATTATAGTGTAAATAGCTTAGGAATATTAATGAAAAAAGAATAGGCTGAAATATGAATATAACAAATCAAAGATTGGAAAAAGTAATATTTAAATGAGAATTAAACCCTCATTCTAAAAGTAAGCAAATATACATTTAATACCTTTTTTATTTCAAAGACTTTAATTTATTTCAAGCCTTTTCAATCCTTAATATTAAATTTAATCTTTATACTAATCTTTATATTAATAATTCAATATACCTTCTAAATATAAAGCTTTTATTAAATTATCTAATAACTCTTATATTATTAAAGCTCGAAATCAATTAAATAATCGAAATAAATTTAAGATTTAAATTAAAAAAGCTAAAATAAGCGATTAAGCAGTAATTACTTATCAATTAAATACTATTTATTAATCAAATAAATAAATCCAAGTAAATAAGCTTAAACAAGTTTATATAAAAGAGTAGATCAAGAATAAAATGATTTATAAATAATAAACTAAAATAAGCTTATTTTTTCCTTATTAATATTAATTTTAATTTTATTAAAAAGGTAACAGGTGTTTATATATCAATTATTATATAAAAATTAGATTATGAAGATAAGGGAGATTAATTTGTATAAGTTTATAATAAAAATAATAATTTTGAAGATTGTAAAAAAGACAATAAGGTTTTTTAAGAGTGAATGTAGAGAGATAATGATGAATATAATGAAGAAAGGTTTATTGATTTTAAAGGAAATAAAGACGAGTAAAAGTAAGAGCTTTTTGTTTATAATATTAAAATATATTGATTTTTATAACTATTTTTTTTTTTTAATTTATTATTTAGAAATATTAAAATCTTAAGTTTCGTTTTTGATAAAAAGCTTAAAAGTAGGTAATAAAAAGCTTTTAGAGAAAGTATAATAAATTAAATTTGAAAGAGATTGATTATTTAATCTCTTTAGGGTCTTATATCAATTATAAAACTAAATAAATTAATCGTCTTTTATATTAATCTTTATATTAATTATTAATTATTGTATAATAAATATTATGAGATTATTTTACTTTATAAATTCTTTACCTTTTATAAATTGATATTATAGCGAAATCTCTATATAACTTTTAATATTAAATATATAAAAAAAGATTTAAATTAGATATAGCTATTAGACCCTAATAAGTAATATATAGAGAGCTATAATCTCAAATAATATAGATTTTATAATCTATTAGAAAAAAATAAGGAATTATATAAAGGTATATTACTTCTATTAATATATTCTAAAGATTTTATTTCTCAAGATTATTAATATATTAATTTGATATATAATAAGTTTTATTTAATAATTAATATAAAACTACTTTTTAAATTTAATATATAAATAATTTATTAATTTTAATATTAATAATATTAATTCTTATTATATTAATAAATAAAGTTATAATAATATATACCTTTATTATTCTTTATTTAAAATAATTACTTTAAATTTAAGATTAATTAGTAATCTTTATAATACTAATCTTCAAAATGATTTTTCTATTGAAAAGAATATTTCAATAAAAGTTTTTATTTTGTTTCTTTTAATTATAAGTTTTAATTAAACTTATTTTTTTCAAATTGGATATTAAACAACCGTTTTTATGATAATAATGACAATTATTATGGT
Organism: Botrytis porri; assembly: GCF_014898465.1. Taxonomy (NCBI): domain Eukaryota; kingdom Fungi; phylum Ascomycota; class Leotiomycetes; order Helotiales; family Sclerotiniaceae; genus Botrytis; species Botrytis porri. The sequence goes on along the minus strand of NW_024066086.1, from coordinate 1,316,597 downwards.
ATATATTTAAAGTTTTAAATAATATTAATCCTTATAAAATGATTAGTTAAAAGGGGGATAAAAAAGTATGAATATGGAAATCTTTTTAATAAAGGGCTAGAATCTCAAATAAAAAATCTAATATAATTTATTGAATCTATAAGAATATATTTATTTATTTTAATATTTGAGGCAAAAATATAGGAATTATATCTTTAATTAATTATCTAAAATCTAAAATATATAAAAGAATTATAGATTTTATATAAAATTCTTTATTATTTGAAATAAATTGTTTTAATTAATATAAAGATTAATATAAATATTAATTTAATTAATAATATTTATTAAAAACTTTCACAAAAAAAGAATTTAATAATTAAATACTTTTTATTATTATTTCTTTAAAAGCTTTTTTTTAAACTATAAAAGATTCCTAATAAAAAACTTTATATTCAATATAAAATCCACTTTTTTTATTATTTTTAACAATAACATTTCGAAATCGCTTTAATAAATATATTCTTTTTTTTAAATCTATTATGTTAATTTACTTCTCTAATCGCTTAAAATATATAATTACTTTAGATTACTAATTAAATTCAATAAAATTTTTATTTATAAATATCAATTATTACTTTATTAATTAAAATTAAAATATAGAATATATTCTTGTTAATTTTGAATTTATTTATAAATTTTATACTAATTAATAACTTAAAGATATTTTTCTAAATGTTTTATAAAAGTTTAATATTATTAAAAGAATTTATGTAATAATTATAAATAATACTTCGAATAATATAACCCTACTTATAAGAATAAACAACATTTTTAAAACCTTAATATTTAACAATTTGATTTTTAATAATAAAATAATACAAATCTCTTATTTATTTTATTGAATTTATTTAATTTTAAAGAATTTATTTTCTATAATTTATATCAACCCTACTAATAATAAGCTTTAATACAATTAGAAAGAATAATAAAAGAAAGTTAATCTTATAGCTATTAGGCATAATATTCAATATATTTTAATTATACTAATCTTAAAACAAATATAATAAACTACTATCAAAATCAATATAAGCTTAATTTATTACAAAAGATTTAATTTTTTTTAATTAAAATCTAAAAAAAAGCTTTTATATTTAATTCAAAATGTTATAATTTAATGGAATTTAATCTATTTAATATTTATTCGATTGTTACATTTATGATATATATATAATTGATACATTACTATAACCCCTAATATAATAATATTCAATTTAAATTATAATAAGTAAATATAATATAAATATATTATGAATATTATTTTATTATTCTATTATTTTATTAATAATATTAATGAGATTAAGGACTTTATTATTACATATATATTTTAAATCTATAAAGAACTTTTTGAAAAATTTAAAGAATATAATTAATGTTTACAAACTTTAAGCTATAATTGAATTCAATTACTTCAAACTAATATTCAAATTGTAATTAAAAAGCTAACAAAATATTATAAATAAATCTTTAAAAAACAAAATAATATTTTAGTATTTGCTATAATATTAAACCTTATATTTAAATTATTTTAATTTTAAAAAGAATACTCTTAAATCCAATTTAATATAATTGATTAAAAATAAAATATAAGCAATATTTTATTGATTTTTTTAATAAAAATTATAAAGTATTAATCATTTTAATAATAATAATTATTTCTAATAATAATAATGAATTTGCCATATTTTTCAGCTTTTTATTCTTAAAAAATCAATAAATTGATTCAAAAGTGAATCGTTATTTCTCTATAGGTATATATTGATTATACTAATCTTTATATTAATCGATTTTTATTTACTAATAAAATATTTTTAGATTTTTCTTATAAAATCTTTTTATTTTATTAGAAAAGAAATGAAAATCTATTTCCTAATTTTATATAAATAATAAGAGATATTCTTTATATTCTTTTTACTAAAACCTTTATTAAAAAAATGTTTAATCTTAATAAAGATATATATAGCTTTTAACAAGAACATTTAAATTATAATACTATTTATAATTTAATATTACTTTTATATTATTTGAAGTATAAAGTAAATAAAAAAGATTTAATTATTGAAGAGCTTAATTATATTATTATGATAAATAAGCTTTTTAATTAAGAAATTCAAGAGGAATAAAAAAGTTGAAAAAGAGTTATAAAAAAGCATATGGATTTATAGTATCTTTTTAATGTGAAATCTAATTTATTAAAATGATCTAATAGAATTTAATGGAATAAAGATTGAAATAAAAGAAAACGGTCTTCAACTTTAACTAGCTTATTATTATTAATATTACTTTATTGTCAATATCAATTATTATCTTAATTATTACCTTATCTTTATAATTTTAAATTATATTTATAATCTATTATTATATTATAATTCAGAAAAGCATTAATTATCCATGAAACTTTTCCTTCCCCTTAAATTAATAATAATATAAAGGTTATAAAAAATAAAGAATATCAATTACTACCCCTTATTTGATTATAATCATATAATAAAACTCAGTAAATTTAATATAAAAACCTTAGAAATAATTAAAATAAATTAAAATTAAAATTTATTTTACATTTATTAATAAATAAATAAATAAACTTCAAATTTCATTTTATTATAAAAAAGGGTTTATAATATTTCTTATTACAATATATTTATTATAACTTTATTAAAAAATAATAAAGTTAATTAAATTATATTCTTATCTGATTTTGCCTACCTTTTAATAATTCTAATCCTATAGCTTGAAAATCATTATTAAAAATGAGTACTAATAATAAGCTTTGAATAATTCATAAATAATTAATATACTTTATACATTTTACATTTTTATATTAATATTTATATTAATCATAAATATTATGTACGGGTTATTTGTAGATTATTTGCAGATAATCCGTAAGTTATTTATACAGAGTGGGTAATTTTAAAGTTTCAATAAATAATCTGTAGAGTGAATAGAATCTTTAACGGATAACCTGTGGAGCGGATTATCTGCAGATAATTCATGGGTACAGATAATTTGTGCGTAGCCTAAGGATAATACAGGTGCAATACAAAGAATTGAGGTTAACCGAGCGGGGTAAGACAATAATAATAATAAAACAGAAACATTTACTTTTCTGGACACTTTCTTTGTTTTCGAAAAAGACCTGCATCTGAATACCATAGAAAAAAATTCATTTTGTTCCTGGGTCTGATTTTCTCTCCTTCTCTCCTATTCCCAGTGGAATATAATCCTATTTCCTGTCGACTTACTATTCAGTATTCATCACCACAATTTAACAGAGAATAAGGAGATGGTGAAGAATTGGACTTTGATCTATAATGTCACGTATAGTTTGAATCTCCTTTTCTCGCCCTTTTTTTCATTAAGGGATATCAGATTAAGTGTTTTCCAATCATACCATCATTGATCACGCATGAAAGAATCAATGGCCGAAGACCCAGTGTAAAGCAAAGTTCATTATTCATCTATATTCTCAGTCGTGCGGGAGGCGCATTAAACCTCATGCATTCTATCTATTCCATCAAGGTGATCAGCACACCTGGCATCTATGGTATCGTGCGACCCGCACAACAAAACTTTCTTCATTTATTTCTCTCCATCAGGGCGATCAGCACGCCTAACTTCCAATACCTCTCTATCTTCCTATTTTCGAAAGCCCCGACCGTATCTAATCACGCTAGCGACGGCTACGCTCCTTTCCTTTTCTCGAAGGGCGGCTACCAGAGGCAGTACTGTCACGAGGAGCTGGTGTTCTCTCTTGATTTTGTGGCTCGGCAGTAATTATGTTTTGCTCGCTTGTGTTAACACCACCGTAGGATTCATCCGTCCTCTCGTTTTCGTGGTCATATTGTTGACCACCAGCTGCATAGCCGGGATCTACGCTTCGACCGGATTGAGATGGATATTGATCATACCCGCTAGCTTGATAGCCACTTGTACCGCTTGTATCGTAGACGGAAGGCTGATCTCTTTTATAGGGATTATTTCCACTGCCACTGGGTTGATAATTTGATTGTCCACAATAGTCAGCTCCATAGCCGCTTGTACTACCTTGATCATAACTAGTGGGATTATCTGGGTATCTGCTTCCACTAGCTTGAGTGGTAGGTTGATAATATCCACTATCTGCATGGCCTGTATCATGAACAGGGCGTTGATTTTGTGCATAGTAATGAGTTCCACTTCCACTGGCTATTGCTTTCTTCCTGGTGTCGGCGACAACTCTGATGGACGTGGTGCACGTGAAGGAACTGGTGGTGACCGTGGTGCTCGTGAGCCCCTTGAGCCCTGTGGTCTTTTTGACATAACTGAACTTATGGCGTCGTTGATACGGCCCTTCTAATGACACTACACGCAACCGAAAAAGATGGCAGATGATTTGAAGGATCTGGATATGTGCTTTTAAACGTCGCAGTGAGTACAGAACAAGAGGTAGGAGTCGTAACAAGCGGTCAATAATCTAGAACATTAAAGGGGACGAGCTTCAGCCGTGAGATGGTTGACCCGTATGTAGAACAGATATTATATATTGCGATGGATTTTCGCTGATCTGGGGTTTGTTTGAATTTCTTGATGATAACCTAAACCAGGAGGGATATATCGAGTATACTTAACTACATAGAATTAATTTCGACGTTCTCAAAGATGACTAAATTGAGATCAAAATGGAGGATATTTTGAATGTGAGTGTTTGTTTTGATTCGTAATGGTGATTCAAAAAGGTGTTATGATTCGAAACATTCATTCTGATGGAAAAAAATTCATGAAATTCGGTAGATAATTTATATTGAAGAGATCAATTCATCACTACTGATTTCAAATATTCATTTCGGAGCAAAAGCAATCATTGTGACTGGAAACATCGATCCATTCATTTTCAAAGATACTTTCAGAATAAAATCATACATTTGACTGAAATGAATTTTCCTAACCTTGTGAAAATCATGTTCGTTCTGACTCGAAAAAATTCATCATTTATATGCAAAGAGATAATTGTTGAAAGACAATCATTGTTGTGAGTTCGAATGATCATTTCCAACCATAATGAATCATTGAATACCTAGGTAAACTTGTGATTATTCGTTCTGACTGGGAATTGATTTCTTGCCCCGACTCAACGGAATCATATTGAATCGAATATCCCACCATCCATTTCAAATAATACCTTGCGATAGACTCATCGATCTCATTTATAATGTCCATTTTCATACAAACATGTTTGCTTCGACAAGAAAATATTCAATGCGCCAACACTAAATGATCATTCCAGCTCATTTCAAAGTCTTAATAACAATAAAGCATCAAATTCGAACAGAGATTTGAATTCTCTGATGACAACAAGGGCGTCAAGCATATTAACAATAATTTTGTTACTTGATGGAAGCGTCAAATAGAATAGCACTACTGTTGTGGAAGACATTATCTTATTAACAAGGTCGGTATGAAAAGAATACTATCATGTCTTTCAATCTTGCCAGCCGTTTTGCTAGAAACCCTCGGATTTGTATTTTAATAACTTCTATCCTCTCCTCTCTTAGAACAGAGAATAGGGTAACTGACCAGAAGTTGGAAAGTGTAATGAAATGGGTTGATATCAAGACAACTTGACAGGATGAGTAGTATGATTGATTCGAATTTCAAATATGGGATAAGATGAAATAGCAAAAAATACATCTCAAAATCAAGGAATAGGAGAATACCTCCGCGAGAGATACCTAATCATAATGAATATCGACATCCTCTCGACCTAGGAGAGGAAATTGATTATCATAGATCGAAGGATAAATCATAGCAAACAACAGGATAGAATAGGACGGAAGAAGGTAATGAGATAATTTGGTAACTCTAGAAGTTTTTAGTCTCGTCTTCGCTTGTGATCCCTTATAACGATCCCCGGCCCCTTTCCCGCTCCATCTCGTCAATATCGGCTCTTTTAGCCTGCTGTGCTGCAGAGACATTTTTTCCCAAGGATCGTGCAGTTTTCTTCCCTTTTGCCCTTTTATCTCTTTCACTTGACTATATTCTTTCCTCTGATTCATCAGAGTTTAACTTGACACAGCAAGAGGTAAGACGGAGTCAAAAAGAAAAAACACTTCTTATATTTATATTCATGTTCATTTTCGGATCTCGCGTTTTTTCACGCGTTTCTCTCGTGCCTCATGTTCATGTCATCCCATCTTGAATCATCAATTCTTTCCCTGCACCATGCTCTCAAATTTCCACCTTCCACCCTTTCTCTCTTCTCTCATTCTATTCTCTCTTACTGACCCCTCTAATCCTGCGACAGGGGATTGATTCCTTTCCCCTCCCCTTTCTCTCCTCCAATCTTCTCCCCGGAAGGTGTAGCCAGCCCACTACCTCCCAAAGCTGGCGTTCCGATCCCTGAGAAGGGACTTTGAACGCCCGAAGGAGCAGTAGATGGTGGAACAGGAATTCTAATATCTTCTGGGGAGCCCGGAATAATTTCCGGTGCGAGTCCATCGATATGAATACGTTTTGCTTCGTTTTGGTAGGAAGCAGGGATTATCTATTCACAATAATTAGTATGTTTTTGAAGGTGTTGAAAAGAGCATCCCAACGACGACAAAATTACGGAAAGGGTAGCTGATGTAGTCAGGAGAGGGGAAAGGATGCAAGGAAATGGTGGATTTGGTGGAGTTGGAGACAGCAGATGAGGAAACCGAAAAATGAATACCTCAATAATTTCATTTCTAGGAAACTTAAGCGTAGGGATGTTCATGGCATCACAAGCCATAAGATAACCATAAAGAACCCTCAATACAGATTCATGAGCGATAATCAGCAAGTCATTTTGTTCTCTCTCGAGCTCGAGAATGATTGGCTCCATGCGGACTGCGAGGTCATGGTATGACTATCGCTTTCGTTAGCTCCTTTGCTTACTAAAAGGTGTGGAAGTTCAAAGAATTTTGGAGGTGGAATGTTGAAGTCAAAGGGCGAGGGGCATGTGAAAAGAAGAGAGAACACATACCTCAGCACGCGGGTATCTATGATGATAAGGATCCAACTCATGCATCTTGACCTCGTCGGGATACAGTCTCTTCATCGCCTTCTCACTCAACTTCTCACAAATTCCCGGATTCAACTGACTCATTTGACTTCTCTGTCTGACTCTAAATCCCTTCCCTTTGAGATACTCTGCGGTCTCTACTGTTCTTTTTCTAGTCGAAGACCAAACTGTTAGTGGCTTAAGAGGTGCATCAGAACCACCTGCTGCGATAGAAGCTGCTCTTTCCTCTTCACGATGTTTGAGTAATGCATCGGACATTTTCTTCGCATATTCTCGACCTTCATCAGAGAGTGGTGCATCGGCTTTGTAGGAATCATCGAGACTAGATGTGCCTGCACGAGCGAAAAATGTTTGACGGGATTTAATATGAAGATTCATGAGGTAGAAGACGATCCGATGGGAAAGATAGCCAAAACTGACGTTATTATAATCAATGCGCTCGCCAGCATTGATCATCTTAACATAGTTGAGGTCAGGTTCAGTCATAGTTTCGAAATGAGGAATTTTCATGTCAATCCTCTTGAGATAAAGTTTGGCAGCATCCTCAGGATCCATGCCAACAAACTGCGATTGTGGTATCTTAGCATCATCCTGGTACTTCCAACACTCTGAAGGGAGCTTTACATCTGGAGATGATATTTTGACACTTCGCGCATTCTCCTGAAGTATCTTTTCATCTGTAACATATGATTCAAGGAACAATGTCTAAAACAAGGATTAGCGAGTGTATATTGAGGATGAAATCGTTGTTGTGTCGGCATACCTGGACATCATGCTTAGCAAACTCTTTTGCAAGAGACCTGCGACCACCAGAAAGTGGATTGACAGCATCATAGATAGCAACTTGACCATTTTCATGATTGAGCCAGGCATAAATATCTTCACGGCACTTCTTGAGAATCTTTTGTCTAAGCATAACTGAAGCAGCAGATGCATTGATAAAGAAGTAGTCATCAGGGACATCCTGACCTGGACCCATTGTAGCACGACGGTAATCTCCTAGATGGAAGATTCTTGTCTTAACACCCAGCCTGAAAATAATTAGCAGAGAAGAGATGTGCAGCATGAGATAAAAACTTACCATTGTAAATAACGCGAAAGAGAGACAGAGATATGTCTGTGGGAGAGTAATCAGTCAGTGGAATTGCATCTAAACCCGCACTTAGACTCATTTAGAGGGACAACTAACGTTTTTCCACGTGCAGGAAGACCAACTAGGACGATAGCGATTCTTCCAGAATGGAAAAGTCTACCTGACTCGGTTGAATACAATTGAGCCGGGGCCATAGTGGCCTTCTCATCTGGCAAATCATGAACTCCATCGATGAAAGTTGAAGATCTTCGACGAAAACGAGGAGAATTGGCCGCAATTTCCGCAGTTCTAAGCTCATGGTCAGTCTCAGTAAACAAGGCATCGGCGAGCTCGAGTCTCGCCATGATAGTGCTAATAGAGCGTTTAGAAGAAATAGTAGTAGTGACTGTGGTTGGGAAGAGGAGGCCGTTGTGACTTCCAACGACGGTTGAAGGAAAGCCCAGAGTTGAAGGAGTAAATAAGGAAAGAGAAGTGGTGCACCATAATCATCTCAAGGCTCCCTGGATCTTAAACGAGGGGTTAAAAGTGAAATAGCAAAAAATCATAACCACTCACAATAAAGTATCCATCTTTCTGGATTTTCCAACAAGGTGGTTCTCGGAGAAGCAACTCTTCAATCTTAATCTGTTGTGATCGGTCTTGATCCAAAAACCTCAAATACTCTGAAATTGGACAGATGAAGTGAATGTACTGTAATCCCGCAATAACTCGTGACTCTTGCTTCCTTCCCTTTAGATCACTCTTTTCCGTTCTTTAGTGATCGCGTGACCCCAAGATCAAATCCCGTATATTGTGTGATATCGAGACTACCTTTCCGTGTACAGAGCGCCTTTTAAATCCTCGTTTTTCCGGAAGAATAGAGACGAGCAAGTGCAATGAACCGTACACGCGTTAGTGGATTCGCTCTGGTTAAAGTATTGAGGCAAAGCTTTGGTCAATGTCTGTCTCACGCAGCCTCTAGCTAGTTACTCCACCAGTTGCTCTCGTGAATATACCCGGACTTCCTTTCAAAACTTCTCGGCGCTCGGTAGTTTCAGATATCAGTCGGTAATCTTGTGCAATGAACTCTTTTCAACCGCCCACCGTATGTTTTGATCGATAGCACGAAATCTATCAATACCAAATGTCTGTGGTTGTATGAGCTTTCAAAGGCTGGAGGACGAAAATGCGGTTCGTGATTGTCCTGCTTTAGCTTCAGCTAAGATTATCAAGATAAGTGGTAGATCAAAGATTAGTCAAATAATGCATTCGTTTGACCAATCATACAGAAAGGTTTTTGAGAAAATTCACTTCGGGTGCACGGGTTGAAGCGGGTTGAATTTATTCATGCCTGGATTTAGAATTGATGCCTCATCCAGAACAACCTGTTAGTATTTCAGCTCAATTCACTTCAATTTTGTTGATTATATTGTAAGAACTTCGTTTTCATGGACATTCAATCATATCCTATCTTTTATACACAGCTAGGTATCTACAGTGACAAATACTATCATGCCTCCCTCCCATCATCATCGCTGCAAAATCGAATCACTATAATACAGAAGTACTCATCCTCATATAACATCTCCCTCATGATATCTCATGCATCATCCATGCCCAAGTTTTGCATCAACCTATCCGCTATCTTTAACAAAAGCACTCGCAATGCTTTCCATTCCTAACCGAATTCCAGATATGCTGCGCCAACAACGCAGGCTCCCGAGAACATGAGGTATAAAGAAAGTCTATGATATGACAGAAGAAAAGAAAAAGGTTGGATCATCATCTTTTGGTTCGGACATGCATGCAGAAATGTACCTCTTCTTCCAGCAGTAGAACAAGACGAGGTTCATGGTTGTAGTAAAACATCTCGAAAGAAAATGAAGAAGCTTTTCATGAAGGTCTGGCATAGCAGAGATGAGTCCGTTAAGTAGATAAGGTAGGCGGGTAGTCGTTGTATATTTTCTTTTTCGTAAAGGTCTTTATGTTATGGCATTAAAATTCGATTAATCTTGGGAGTGGAGGATGTGCTTTAGGAAGCATTGTGTCGAACCCCATATGTTTAAAATGGGATTTGAGGTGGGGCACCTCCGACTGCCATTGCTTGTTCTTCGACCGCTTCGTCACCAGATTCAATGGAAACTGCTACTCCAATCTTTGCTGCTTGCTAATAAACTTGTTAGTAAAGATATAATAAGTCTCGGATAAGGAATGATATACCTTGAAATGGTCCATCTCAGCTGCGAAAGTAAGTTGCACAGGTGGTGCAACTCTTTTTTCTAATAAGCAGCTCAATTTTCCAGTTGAATCAACTTGAGCTCTGAAAGTAGACATTCTGAAGTCATACTTAGCACCAACAGTTGTGACACCCTCTTTTCTAATTGGTCCTCCCATCATTCCAGCTCCGGACAACCCCGCGAATTGCAAGTTGAGATCCACACCAGCTTCGACCTTATCTGTCAATCTTCTCCAGTATGATGTGTTCACAGCTCCTTGCGCTTGTAATTGAGCACTAGCAATCCAATCGCTACCCTTGTATTTAGCACAATATGATACCGCAGTTTCGGGTCCTTGGTTCATTGCTGCTCGTTGCCACACAGCCTCCAAACCCAAAGCAAGGTTTGGAGTGACAGCTTGTAAATATTGACCGATGAATATACCGGTAAATCCTCCGTCAAGTATCGAAGGGTTGAGAGATTTGATTGAAGCAGTGAAATCTTGTCCGGTATACTCGTTGTCTAATTGCATCATAGCTTGACCGGGGGCGACTTGAAGTTGTGTCTTGGTAACGAAAGCTGGGGTCCATCTGTAATTGAATCTAGTGGTAAGCTGCCCTTCATTGTCCATGTTTCCTTGCATAAAGATCTGTCAATCGCATTGTCAGCTTCTTTCCCAAAATCTGTAGTGGGAGACTCGTATAGATTGATGAGAATATCTCCATCATTTCATCACTAACCTTGCTTGTGCCGAATAACGCTCCAAATGTATATGGGGGTAAGCCTTGAGATCCCATAGAAAATGCGTGGGAGACTTGGAATAGAGGTGCCATGCTGAAAGGCTTGGTGAGATCTGCTCTCAGACCAGAGAATGTGTAGTTGTTGAGAAATACATCGCGTTGAACCTCTCTGGCAATGTTCTCAACTGTTCCAGGGTTTGAGAGGCCCAGCGCTTCCCTCTTCTCTTGGAAAATGTTGTATGCATTTGACAAAGCCCCAGTGGCAGCATTATTGTAAAGGAAGCCCAAAGGCGATTCCTTCTCCAGCGCAAAAGACGACATTTTTTTCTTATAATGTGATAACACTGAGAGGATGAAGTAGTATCAGTGTATACGAATGAAAGAATGTCGGATCAGAGGAATTGGTGGTGGGTGATTGCGAGCCTTCAAAACTGATGGTCAAAAATACTTTCGAGGTTGATGCGACTGAACTTTTTCTTGAAAGAGCTCTATTGATTTCGAGGCAGAAATTCAGGCATCGACAATGACGAGTGTGCGAGAGCTTACATAATTATCGTGTGGTACCCTGGTGACCCCTCCATCATCTTGGATCACGTTCTAGCATTCTATTTAAGAAATCGATTTTGTTTCTGTTATCCGATTTGTATGGCTAGGATAGTATCAAATTGACAAATTAGACTTCCCTTTCCAAAGTTGGATATACACACCACCTGAAAATATGTGGATATATTGGAAATAGACAATCACATTAACCTTAGTCAATCGTAATCTAGGGGTGATGAATCCAAGATCTATCTAATCGAACAGATATCTCTCTATGTAAATTTACTTCTACAATCAACAGAAATACAACTAACAATTAGATAATATAGGAGTCGATTCTTTGACTTTTCTTCGTCTTTTCTTCGTCTTAATATCAAGTTTTCAGATATTCGTTCCTACACTTCAAACGCGGCTTCTTCGCTTACTTCCTAATCCTCCCGCACACCCCTTATTCGATCCAATTCAGGCCAGTGTAGACTGTACCTCATCTTCAACATACTCTATCCCTCTTCTCATGGCCATACTCTTCCCATGACTCAATATCTGTTTGCTTCAATACCATACATAAGCGCATATAAGCTACAGCATCTGTTCCTAAGGCAGTACAAGTCCCTTCCCACATCCGCTTTCCTACATTCATTGTTGAAATCCCCAAAGTCTTGAGTTATTTTCTATGCATTGCACCGAGTCACCCATCCGTTTCACTTTCCCAAGACAGTATCCCTGGAATCAAGGTTTCACCTCCATACCCACCACCATTCCTCGTAGACAGGTTCCGCATTCAAATTTCTCAAAGCCTACCATCGATTCCACGAGTCAAAGACGTAAAGCAACGCACTAGATTGAATCCAAGACAATCCTCCAACATCGACATCCTAATTATCGAACACCCAGATTCCCAAACTTTGCACTCTTCCTACGTCTGATATCCAGAAGATATGGTCATCACACGTCCATCTATCCCACAAACCGACTACGATGTAGTCCAAAACAATATTCATACCTGGATTTCATATCAACTTGCAGCGAGTCTCCAAGAATTACCCCGCATTCTATCTCACCATTTCACTCTCAGTATAGAAAAAAGACCCATGTACGAAAAATCAGAATAGCAAACCCCAGACCACCTAGATTGTTCGAAGAAGAGCCCATGAGTATATCAAAACGAAAGAAAAAATTCAATATCCACACTGTTATCTTCTCTCCCCAAAGACAAGCATACCACATATATGCATGAACCCAATCCACAAACCCAGCATACTATCACCCAACCCATCCTAAGACTCAAACTCCAGAAGTAATTCCAATCACTATACCTCAAACTCACCACCATCCACACAAACTCCCCCCAAAACAACTCAACCATCCATTCATCACTACAAACAAGACTAGCCCGCAGAAATATCCAGATCAATTTCAACAACAACACGACAATGACAACATATCCACAACCCTTCAGGTATCGACACACTTTGTACCATTCATCATAGCACTCGGGACCCTCAGTACAATTTCGAATCAACCAGAAAGCTGTAATGAATATCCAAGCAGAACACAACTGCTCACACTTCTCCCCACTCATGAAACATAAAAATAAACTCCCTATAATTTTGAATTCGCTACCTGCCTGCCTGCCTATCTCCCTCCATACACATTACATCTATCATACACTCAAGCCCTTCAACTACGCTCATTTCTTAATTATCCAATTGAACTTAGACTCAACTCCAAACCCAAACTCAACATTGATACTCCTCTCCTTCTCCCTCCCCTTCTCCCTGTCCCATCTTTTTCCTTCCACAACTATCTCACATGCAACCCCCCCCCCCCCCCCCCCCCCCCCAAAACAAAAACTAAAACCAAAAAAGAAACCAAGTAGCGAGTAACATCACCAACTGTAAACCTCTACCAAATCCGACGTCAAGAAACCACACATACCGATCCAACACTCTCCCAAACCTTCACCACAAATCCTCATTCTGATCTCTATTTACCACAATACATTATACAAGGACAGAAAGACGACGTAGAAGTGTATAAAACAGAGAGGTAGTATTTTGAAAGACTATCAATGTCACTGTTACTCCTAGCATTTCATCCCATCTCAGTACACGACACCACATTATACCAAACCATAACACAGCGTACCCATTTTCAGCTTTCAAGAGACTCTGATTATAATGAAAGACGAGGAATTCTGTTCTGGATATATCAGCCGAGTATCGAATCTATCGCTACTCCCATAGCTAGACTTGTAGGATTCCCATATGCCGATCGATTGCGAATTTGCCTACTCGATGACTTCTGCCTATTCTCACGGTATGTATCTAGAATATCTGTGTATCCAATTCTAGAACCAATTTTCAAAACTCATTAATTGAACTCCAATTTCTTCTCCGAGCCTTCCTGGAATGAAAATATGATACAAGGTGACTACCAAACTTTCGGCTTGCCAGCCTACTCGGGACTCACCTACCTCTACTCTGCCCTCTCATCCGAGCACACAATCTTCCAACCTTATTCCTACCCCTGAACACTCAACACTCAAATCCTCTCCCGAAATCCCCGCTCTTCCCACAATCCCTTCCGATCCTACCACCGGAAACTTCTCCCATCTCCAACCCACCATCTCCCTCCCAAAAAGCCGTGTAACACGACCTATCCCATTTCCCATCCCCACCACGATCCCATCTTGATACGTGCTGCATTACCGTCCCATATAGTCTCATCCACATACATATTGTCCATCCATCCGTACATCCCTACCTATCGCTCACATGCCAGATGGCAGATACTGATCGAGTTTCCACCACCGCACCGCACTGTACCGAGTACCTGAATCCTAGTTCTAGTATTCCATGCGTCGTACCAAAAATCGGGAATGACACCCGAAGCCAAGATCTTTGACCGATCAAAAATCGCAACACAGCACTCTCTCTATATAAATATAAGTAGAGCCAAGAAACAGTAGAGAACACAACACCGCAGCGAGTTCACATCCCGATTTTAGTACCACGATGAAAACCCGATCCCAGATAAAGCAAGCGAGCAAGATGAAGCAAGACAAGAGAGAAAGACAACTTGGGTACGCAAACAAAGGTAAGAGGTACGGAAGACGCATGGCTGTCTAATCATGTGATAAGATATGATATATGACATGCCGTAAACGGCTTTTTGTCTAGGAGTCCTTGCACGGGATCCTCGGGAACGGGGAATTGAGTCGAAGAGCTGAAATGGCTGCCCGACTTGACCCTGTTCACATTTCAGACACGAGAAAGAACGTTGCACGATAACGATAAGCGTGCAACAAACGGTGGAGTATTACCTTTGTATAGTGGAGCTCTCCCTTGCTCCCGCAAGCTAGAGAGACAAGCGCTAGAAAAGAAGCAAGCAAGCCCTGAACACCGCAAGACTAGAGTTTCTGAACGGCGCAAATGAATCTGCTTTCTATACCTTTATAGGTAGCTATAGCTAGCTAGACCCGGCTATTTAACAATTCTCCAACGCGAATTTATTTGGAACCGAGATTCATTACAGAAAAGGCACCAGGTACAAGTGCATCGAGCAGATACCAAGACACGAACTCGTGCGAAGAAAACAATAGCAACAATATAATCCTCCGTAGTGACCTCTTAGCCACCATGGCTGACCGGATAAGAATATACCGGCATAAAAGACACATTTGGCCTCCTCCAGAGAATCATACACACATAGATCATCAGATGCACTACGATTGGTAGATTAACCAGCCTGGCTGCACACTTTGCAGAAAGCGTGCGTGAAGGACAAGCGACGCAATCGATACTTCGATGCATATTCATCGCCTCTTGGAAAAGCGCCATCCACGTGACGGACGTCTGCGTTGTTCTTGCACATGTTATTCAGGCGGTCCCAAGCCAGGAAAGATGCGCAGTAAGCGATGGGAAAATGGGTGAAGAGGCATTCATTGAAGGCATGAATGCGTGGAGGCTGCAGTCAGACGAATCCTGGTCTCTTATTGCAGATTTGTGCGACGACTTGGATGGAATGCTGCCCGGTAAAATTCGTCACGGAAAGGTATGCGGGAGGGAACGGGAGCCCGATGGTTTTGGTGATGGGAGGAGGCGGGAGAGGTAATTTCGAATGCGGGTTCGATGATATTTGTATATTGTTTTCTTCCAACCAATCATCAGAATGAGGAATTCTACCCACCCAATCCAAGATCCCCCTTTCATCCCCACTCATCCCACCCAAGAAAAGCGATGCTCGCTCTCTCGCCTGGTGGCCCAAAGCTTCAAAAGGTCGGTTGTACGGGATTCGTGGATACCTACCTACCTACCCTCGAGCTAGCTACCTAGACGCAGGAGGAAAGAGGTTAAAATTGATCCATCACCCCTCAACTGTACTGTAAACTATATAATAACACAAGTGTTAGTAATCTTAAACAAATCCTTAGACCATCTTCTGTTATAGCACTATGTTAACTTCAAACTCGCTGGATTGAAATGCCACCATTGGATTTCTGAAGAGCTTCACTAGTGATCAATTCCGATCTGCTTTCCTCCTATGAACAACCGACACTCCTACATCGTAAGATTACATAGGTACGTACTCCATACATACACACACCAAACGCACGGTCATGTCCTCCCTCAATCTACGAATAGATCGTCCTGTGGCCTGGGCTATGCAAGCTATCTCTCTCTCTATATATGATGATGCTATACATACTTCGTACATATAGGCGACCTCGGATACGGAGATGATCAATGATGTTCCCTGCCACAGGACTCTGTTTCGGAAATCCAGAAGTCTGATTGGAATCAATGAAACGTGTGACGATGCTGACTATCGATATTTCTTCATCGATGTTACTATACTTTTGTAAATGTGGTTGTGGTGACGATGTCGACGACGATATCAAAGCATACCATAATCCCCTCTCCTCTCCTCCCCGGAGTCAAGGAAAGAAGTTAAACGTTGATCTTGATTTTTGTACCTAGAATGCATGCATGCATGAATGAATGAATGAATACATAACATCTCCCATCCAGATTTCCATCTTCCTATCCAATTGGAGATAAGAATGGATGACATTGTATTCTGTATATGTCCTGCACTTGGTATCATTAAGTATCCCAATATGATATATGATAGAAATTTCCAACGATCCAAAACGTATCGACTATTGGGTATATTAGTGAGATCATTCATTCATTACCGTCATGACTTTTCGATATCGGCATAGACATCTCAAAGCCAGCCACCGGGAAGGGAGTTAAGTACTACTATCCGAGATACATGCATGTACATGAGGTAGTATTTACATCCATCCATCTCGTCACCATGATATTTTGATATCGACTGATCAGTAGAGGATCAATAAACTCTCTAGCTATAGTAGCTATCTAATAGAAGTTAGTGACAGTTATACTACGGATAGTATCTTCCATCCACTACCCCGCTTCCTCCAAAGGGGGCAGTGCAAATCAATCAACCAATCAATAGATAGATAGATACCTAGCAAACGCACACCAAACCACAACCCGACTATCCTAAATAAGAAAGAGAAGATAATGATCCTTCAATGTCTATCGACCCATTCCGGTTCTCCTACAGCTACCATATACAACCTCGAGCTACCAACCTAGTACATACATACATTCCTCCATTCAATCTCCATCAACCCGCCTGCCCGCCTGCTTTCACGAAACGTGAAAAGTTGGTGCACGCTACGCTGCACCGCCGTTGAAAGTCAATTCGAAAATGTATGATGTCGTCACTGTAACTGTACTCTAGACGTACCGAGTTGAGATGTTGAACTTGGGGGTGCGGAGTAGAGTTTTATTGCTTGGATAGGTACTGATACATAGATACGTATACACATGCTTTCAATATCAAGATTCTGGGATTCTCTGGAGGGGGTTTAGGGTTTTTCTCATTGTATATATCAGATGTTTGAGAGGTAATGAATGCGATCATTCAGTAGAATATCTCAATCTTTATTAATTATACAAATTTCTATCACTAACTTATACATATATATAGTAAAATAATATAAGATCTTACATACTTTGAATAGCTAGTAGTAGATAGTAGGAATACTTCAATCCATCACTCATACCCATAGCTCTGTATCTAATACTCAAATGCAAAAGTACACACATACATATTCATGCCCTCAGCTTCCTCACCTGCTGTACTCGACACGGTTTCCACAACACGAATCCATCCATTCCCAAGCTCCCAATTTCAAAAACAGCCTACAGTATTTTCTTTTCTTCTCTCTGCCCTGAATGTCTCACAACAGTCGACCTATCCTATCTTATCCTATCCCACCACCTCAAAATCCATCGAATGGACACCTGCATATATTTTCTGCGCGCAGAGAGTTGCAAGTTACATACACGCAATCTGTGTTTTCAGGGCGTGAAGACGGGAGAGGTAATTGTATACCTATTTGGTGGTGAGATAAGTTGCGTTGAGCTGTAGCGGTGTGAACTCTGAGTCGTATGGATATATATATATATGTGTGTAAATTATGTATGTATATCCCAATACCTATAACTACAGCATCTGAAAGTTAGATATCTATCTACCTACCAGGAAGTGTTTCATCCCGAGCATTTTAATATCATTAGATATCAGGATTCGATGAATGATTTATTGATCAATATTTTAAAAAGTAAGCAAACAAACAAACAAACAAGTCCAATCTAAATCTAAATCTAAATCTATATCTATATCTCAATCCAACTCCAGATCTTTCGATATCTATCTACAGAGTATTTAGAGAAGATACAAATATTAATAAATAAATGAATGAATAAAGGAATAAATGATCACGACATCTTCACTATTGCCGATTTTGACTTTCCTCTCGCGTGGTCTGGTCCTGTGGAATGGGTTGGCTTTCCAATCAATCATTCAACCAATCAATCAATGATACGAAGCCCCTTCTCTTCTCTCCTCCCCTCTCCTCGGCTCCCCTCTCCTCTCACCCACCCATCCACCTACAGTACCTCGGACCATAGATCACGAGTCACGAGGACAATGTCAGAGAAACTAATACATTTTAGATGCAAGATGTGATGGATAACAGGGGCTATCAATATCATTGAATGAATGAATGCTTGAATGAAATCCAGTCACTGAAATGAAAGAGAAAAGAGAACAAATGAGGAGACGAGAAAAGGTGGAAAGGAAAGAAAGGGGATAGAAACGCTAGAGGATAAATGGATGGATGAATATGCGTGGTGTTAATAGATGTGGATGTGGATGTGTATATATGCGGATTGGATGTTTGATGATGGCTTCGAGATTCGCAATTGAGATGTTGGTTCCTGATTCTGAGTAACCCATGGTGGTCGGTCAGCTAGGTATGGCTAGTTGTGTTTCATCGTCATACTCTTTTTATTCACTTCTCCAATTGCAATTCCTCTCCTTCAGTGCTCCGGTTGGCATCATGTACATGTGTCTACGAGGTACACAGTTCGTTCATTCATGAATAGACAAAGTACCTGAGATCAAGCAGCACACTGTACGTACAGTACATACAATAGTACAATAATACATACCGCCACGATCCAATCCATCCAGCCCCTCTGGCTCATCTCGTCCATCTCGTCCATCTCGTATCCGCCCACCATCCCATTCGACCCTGTGATTCAACACCCTGTCTCCCCATTCCCACCATTCCCACCATCCCATCATTTTCCTGGACCCGTGACCGATAAACCTAAAAAAAATTCGGGTCCTGACTCCCACCACGGACGGGCGTTGCAAAACTGGCCTCGAGGCTCGAGCTTGCGTTGGTCGTCTGTTGGCTGACTTTCTCCTCTAACTGCTCTCGGTTCGGGATTGAGAATGCATGGAATTCCTAGAGGGTGTGTTCATGGTGGAAATATGGTGCAGACGGGGGGTAACGAATACCCTGGATTTTAGTCAGGACCATATTGGCGGTATCTATTCTCATTGGGTCTCGGGAGGGTGTTCTGGTTGTGGAGGGGGGCTTGGAACTTATTGATAACATGAGCGACACGAGGAGTTGACAAAACGTCGGGTATGGGTGTATCAGTCTGTGTGTTTGTAACGTTATGAAGTGTACAGTATGTATATAGGTTGGTGTAATAATGATGTTGTTGGTGGCTGGTGGTTACCTTGAAGCTTAGTATACTTCATTAAGCAATGTTCAAAGTTACCACCTAGTCGTCAATGTAATTATGGAAATGTATGCTGGCTTGATGATTACACTGAAGGAAGAGCGAGAAGCCACCAAGCCATTTCCTACCCTGATTAACAAATACATGATTGTGAGTACACCAAACACTATATGATGAGACACTCTACCAACCGATTTCATGCCTCGAAAGGTCCAAAAGTCCAAAAGGCTTCTTTGATATCTTGGCTAAGCCAAAGACCGGGTTGACAGTACTGGGTGACTTGACTGAGATAAATCTAATCCATTCATGATTCGTGGTAACTCACATTCGTCCTACCTGACAATCTCTTTGATTACATGCAAATTAATTTCTTGTATTTCCCGTAACTACCTATAAGGTACCGAATATCGAGTATCAGTATCGAGTATACCATATCCTGTCAACTGGTACAACATTCCCTCAAATGAAGAGTTTTGAAGCCAATCCTGACCGGAATCTTTGTAACTTGGTCTGTGCATTGTGTTGTGTACCAAAGAATGACCATGAGCATCCCAAAACATTCAACCCGACTGGTGAAGGAGACTTTGAGTGGTAAAACAAAAGTAACCATTCTTCAAGGAATTACATCGCATCAGATATAGTAGGCGAAGACGAGATAAAACAATTTGATCCTGTCCTTCACCTCACCAATTTGAGCCTTCTATTCATCAAGGGATGTCCTTGACTCAACAGATTGATTCCCGGGAAAGAGGGGCTCACGAGGCAAATGGATGCTGCCATGGAGTCTCACAGAAATGATTGACGGACTCGAAGAGGATGCAAAGTACCCGTCATTTTGCGCCAAGAACCGGGTACCCATATTGACTACAACATCCAGATGAGGTAGTGGATGATCTGTACGGGTGTAACTCTTACCGTTCATATATCAATACGGCAGGTCGCCGGCCGCGGAGAGACACAGGATACTCTGAGGAAAGATTATTCCAATGGATTGGGAACATGGGAATCGACATTCCCATCTAGTATCGTGGACATCGACTCCTTTGGGCTAGTCGAATCCAATCGAATCATCATGGGGATTGATGATGATCTGATATGGCTCGACACACGTAGCATCTAGACTCTGTTCATGAACCTCCTTTGGGATTTCTAGACCACGAGCATAACCAAATTCTATTCCCTCACTCTCACACGTCCTCACACGGAAGACGGGGAAGACGAAGCGCGCGACAGAATGATTCTCATCTCCTGCTACATCAGCATGCTGTACCTCATCTCTCTACCCACCGGATGGGACTCGCTGTCCTTTTTCTTTATATATGTGCACCCATTCACTCCATGCAGCATTGCCCCAAAAGCGTAATTAGCTTCAGCTCCATTTGCGCGTTGCACCACTCACCAATCGCAAAGCTAGACGTCTAGTCGATCGTTCGACGTACATACCATATTACATATCGACTTGCGAGACGCTTATGCAATGAGGACTGTTTTAGGACATGTCACGGGTCACAGGTCGTTTTTTGATGTTATTTATGATGATTTTGATGGATGGATAGGGATTTTGATCTATGGAAATGGGAAAATTGAAATGCAAGTTCCGGCATGAATACATTATCTTTCATATTATTACTATACTCTAAACATCGTCCCTACCTATTAGAATTGAAAGTCAATGAATGGGATTCGATCTTTAATTTTTTATTAATAATAATTCTCTTAACTTACTCTTTCCCTTTCTCACTAAAAGATGCTCAGACATTAATATGGCGCGTGCTGGATCATCAGAATTGATCCCATGATCGTTTTTTAAATCACTCCATTATTGAAACTTTGTCCTCTCTGGAAGGCTTTGTGGAACCTTAATCACAGACCTAAAACCCAAAATTGAACTGGCATGTGCTTGTTTGTATGTAACTCTATAAAATCAAAAGGCATTTATTCCCTTATTCACCAAGACGTGATTAAGGAAAGAGATACTAGACACTCGAGGATATTCATGTTGTACTCGGCCAGAGATTGACTAACAGAGAGGGAGATGGAGAAATAGAGGTGCTCCATAACCATCGTACTGACACTACGTACCGGGTTCGAGGAATATAAAATGATTGTCCCACCCTATCTTGCCTGACCACAATGAGATCTAGCAAAAAAAGACGTTCCCTCATGATCCTCTCTCACACGCTTGGTAGGTCGAGCATAGCTCTAAAACTCGAGGTATGATTCAAGGTGGCAATGAGGTGACCAATTACATCGACTCCCCATTCCCAAGTGATGATAGCTAACAGAGTACGTAACTCCGTGGAGGGAAATCTCTACACTCGCTACAGTAGCTTGAGAGCGAGCAGGTACCGTTCCTGAAAGAAAGATTTTCCGGGTATCGTTTATGGTTTACCAAGACGGTGATGATGGCAAAAAGATTTCCAAGTATAAAGGTCGTAAAGCTTGGATATGACATCAATGGGTTGCTATCTCCGAGTAATAATCATCGGAGCCTTGAATGGACCAGTAGATACTCAGCCACCGAAATAGGAAAAAAGGAAGCTCTTTTTCTTTGTTCCAGGTGTTCCTCGATGATTGATGTATGTATGTAAGATAGATACCCAGGTGCTGGATTGGAATTCAGAGAGGCACAAAGTGTAATTATGGACATATCGTCCGCCGTAGACTCGTTAATGTGCTTGTTGCTCGTACCTAGCTTGTATATGTCTTTTGTGCAGAAATACCACGAGATGGAATGAATATCCCCTATCATTTACTCTGTAGATTTGGTACAGAGTTTGGATAGGTGCAACGCATATTCCACCACGGCACAGAGTATCAAAGTCCACAATGTCATAGATTTGTAAATCAAGGTCATGTTAGAGATTTTGACAGAAAATAGATTAACCCCTAGCCAACGCTACTTGATGCCGAGAACTTCGAACCCCTCATTCGTGTCCCGCATTGAGCTTCACATTTATCATAACTCACAGAATCTTCTGTATTCAACCAACCTACCGGTTTCTTGTAGAGATTTGGAGGGGATTCATGAAGATGTACATCTATCAACGTCTACGAAATAGATTTAGATATCTTTATTTACCTCAAACCTATAAGTTGCCTCGTCGTTTCTTTACCCAGCTTTTTCCCTTCACCATCCGCCTCCTCCTTGAATCCTTGTCCCTCCCATCCTTCTCTCCAGTACTCCACGAGTCCTATAAAAATAATTTGTCCCTCCTCCCATGTCCTTGGCCCCCTGTATACATTTTGCTGCAATGCAGGACAGAAAAAAAGACAGCAAAATAAATTCAAACGTCAAGTTCCAGCACGCTAATCTAAGACCAAATCATTAAGCGATTGTCATCTTACCTACGTCTATCCGCTTTTTATTTTGGTGGTGAACCCCTCATATCCATCGTTCTTGCCAACCCTTTGCATGGACTAAGGCAAAGCATCCACTATCCACTGTTGATCTCTGAAAGCCAGAAGATCATTCGCCAACACTCCTCTTACTCCATAATCCAAAGTTTAACACCTGCACCATCGAAATTTATTCACTAGACGACTACATTCGTCAAATGAACACTGAGCTTTGTATTCTAGGTACTCTGTACAGCTTTCGCCCACAACACTCGGTTCGTAGCTACCGGAGGATAGAGCGAAACGCAAGTAGAAAGAGATGAAAATTAAAGGGATTTTGACCAAAAGTAAAAAGAAGGGACTTTTGATCCCCTCTCGTATCCTCCACCTTGTATATATTGACTCCATACGACTGCTGTCGACAAGAAGGGTGGTTTTGTCATTCAAGCTGCTCGGTACTCAATCCAATATCGACCTCGAAACCCCCTGTACTCACTCTAATAAACCTCTCACTGCATTTACATCACATTTTTAAACTCCCATCTCGATCTTTCTACCTTCTGACCTCCTACCAACAAAACAAGACATCTAATCCTACCTCTACCCAGCCTTTTCTGATCCTCGTTGGGACCCCTTCATTAGACTGTGAGGATTGATATCACGAAGTAGTCTCTTGAAAACTATCCTGGCGTCTACTCTCCTTCCATCGCCTGACTGACAATAATAAAATACCTACCTCGAATATTTTGTTGTGTCATGATCATTTATTACTTGGATGAGATATTAGAACAACTAATTACATACAGCCCTCTAACCTCTTCTACTCGTGCCTTTCTTCCTGCCCAAAATACAACGTGCGTGCCAGCCTTATCTCATCCGTCACTCCCCTTGGGAATTCCCACAGATTAGATTAGATCCAACACTTTTTTTTTCTATATCAGCGAGATTATATCTTTCGAATCAATCCCAAACGTCAATTCAACATTTTCCATCTTGAATTGTGTTACAGTACCAAAGAAAGATCCTGTCCACCCCCCTCATCACAAACCATTGGTACCTTTTTTGACTGCGGTACGGTACAATCATTGGTGAACTAAGAGGCGCACGAAGAAGTAGCTAGGAACAAGACGACTGAGAACGAATTAAACACTACGCTTGAAGGATCATGAGCAACAAGTGACCATTACAAAAAGCACAAACGGGTCAAACCTGTTGGAACGAATCACGAAGTCAGGAAATGCTACCCTAGTCGACCATTAGTCCCAACTACTCCCATCCCCCCCAAAACCGAGCGCGTGAGCAACACAGCCAGTATTTCCAGAGCCAAGGAATAAATAAGTTTGGAAGCAAATTCAGACAGAACAGGAACGAGAAGAGGAAGACGAGGAAGCAGAAGAGCAGAGGAGTTGAATTTACAACTACTCAACTATAACCTTACTACACATACAGGAGACGCAGTACGGAACCACGATCTACGAACCACTCCATTCAATCTTATTTTATAAGTTTTTATTTATTTATACCTATACCTAAAGTATAGGTAGTCGTCATTCGACCTTGTTATACATTGCAATAAACTTCACTCTTTTACCCTTTTACCCTTTTAGGTGATTTGTAGTGTCTTTTGGAACAAATCAAGAAATTGACCGGGCAAATTCACCCACCCAACGACCACCACTACCACTACCATCACCACCACCACGACCTCTTCTTTTCTCTGCTTCTTTACACTGCCTCTACAGTCCTTGACCATCCATACACATACAAAATCACTATACACCACGCATCACGCACCTGCACTACCTTATTTACCTTACCTTAGTCTACCTTGCCTTAAGTTACCTTGGTTTAGCTCAACCTTCCTCTTAGTCCCTCCATTCTCATCTCTCTCCTAAATTCCTCCCTCGCTCTCCGGATATCATACATACAACCATACAACCATACAACCATACAGCCATACGACCCATCGACCACTCGACCACTCGACCATACGAGCATACGACCAATACACACCACCACCACCACCATAACCACCACCATCACCCACCATTCACCACACATCCCATTCATCCATCAGCAAATCAATACATAGTACCCGACAGTACACCTTACATACTATCCACTCAACGAACCACTCAATTTTACCCTGATCACCTTACCTGTTCCCGTATTGGAGAAAAGAAAAACAAAACAAAACATCACCCAAAAAATAACAAAAACAATCCACCGCCGCAACGACCATCATCGAAATAGATTCTATTCATTCATTTGAATAAGACTCGAATTCGAACGCCCCGGTCCTTTCTGTACGAAATCAATACAATACAATACCATCCATACATACATACCTACATTCAAATTCAAATTCAAATTCAAATTCAAATTCCATACACATTACCTCAGGGTGAATTTAAAATACGGTACGCCTTGACCAACTCTTCTTTTTGCCTTGCCTTGTTCATTCATTACTTCCGTACACATAATACATATTGGCACACTTGGACATTACATTCATTACATACACACCTCGTCTTTCTCTCTTTCTCCCTCTCTTCTCCAACTCTCTCTCTACCTCTGCCTCTCCCTCTCCCTCCACCACACACACCACATCACATCACATCACATCTCATCTCATAATATAACATAACATCCATACATCCCCCATCCCACCGCCCTCCACCCAACCCCTCCCAACCATTAAAGGGCCACAACCACTAACTCCCCAATTTCTCATCAATCAGCCGCAGTCTCACTTTGGCCATCAATCTCATTTTTTTTTTCCAACTTCTCGATTTCCAAAATAAATTGGGTGAATAATTCTTCGACTGGTCAGCCTGTCACGTTATTGAAGATCATTCACTTGGTAATTACCGATTGATTGATTACTTTTGGTCGCACACTCGGTGTTCAATTGCCCAACACGGACTACAACAGGTCATCAACCAGTCTCCTCACAACCCTCCTCGTTTACAGCCCACCTCACGAACGATAATAATCGGTGTTTTGGACTTCAATATGTCGTCAAATCGGCCTGCTGCCTTCTCGAGCTTAAGAATGGGAGGTAAGAAACATACTCCTACATATGGTCTTTCCCCTTACCTTGCTACCACCTCTTTTTTTTTTCTTTGGGGCGGAAGATGGATTCTAATGGTTTTTTTCAATCCTACAGAAGTAATCCGCGAAAAGGTTCAAGATGGCGTTACGGGCGAAACCCGAGATATGCAATATACACAATGCAAGATTGTTGGAAACGGTTCCTTCGGTGTGGTCTTTCAAACCAAGTTGTCACCTTCAGGAGAAGATGCTGCCATCAAACGCGTTTTGCAAGACAAGAGATTCAAGGTTTGCGACGTCTTTTCGAGTCTACAAAGAACTGGTTACTGATACAAGTACTAGAATCGTGAATTGCAAATCATGCGCATTGTTCGTCACCCCAACATCGTCGAATTAAAGGCATTCTATTATTCCAACGGCGAGCGAGTAAGTTTATTCCACCCTGCACAAACATAATGAGCATTTCTGATGAGCATTTGGTAGAAGGATGAAGTATATCTTAATCTAGTGCAAGAATTCGTTCCTGAGACTGTTTACCGCGCATCAAGATATTTCAACAAGATGAAGACAACAATGCCGATCATCGAAGTCAAGCTTTACATCTATCAACTCTTCCGCGCCCTCGCCTACATCCACTCACAAGGAATCTGCCATCGTGATATCAAGCCACAAAATTTGCTCTTAGACCCCGGCAGTGGAATTTTGAAGCTGTGTGATTTTGGTAGTGCAAAGATACTCGTAGAGAATGAGCCAAACGTTTCATACATTTGCTCACGCTACTACAGAGCACCCGAGTTAATTTTCGGTGCTACTAACTACACAACCAAGATTGGTAAGAATACACGAATGATGAAGACGGTGTAAACAATACTGACTGCCTTGATAGATGTTTGGTCAACTGGCTGTGTGATGGCAGAATTAATGCTTGGTCAACCACTCTTCCCAGGCGAATCTGGTATTGATCAACTTGTCGAAATTATCAAGGTCCTAGGTACACCCACTCGGGATCAAATCCGTACCATGAACCCCAACTATATGGAGCATAAGTTCCCTCAGATCAAGCCACACCCATTCAACAAGGTCTTCCGCAAAGCTGATGCTAGTGCCATCGAACTCATCTCCAAGTTGTTAGAGTACACTCCCACCGAGAGACTTTCAGCCATTGAAGCTATGGTCCACCCATTCTTTGATGAGTTGCGTGAACCAGACAAGACATTCCCGGATTCTCGCCACCCCGGAAACTCAGCAAAGAATCTCCCAACTTTGTTCGATTTCTCTCTTCATGGTATGTTATGAACTTTATGTCACATCAGCGGTACAATACTAATACGTCAATAGAATTATCCATTGCACCGGAACACAACCAACGGCTGGTACCGCAATATACTCGCGCAGGTTTGGTAGCAAGAGATAGCAAACTTGATATTGATAGCCC
This sequence comes from Botrytis porri, assembly GCF_014898465.1. Lineage (NCBI taxonomy): Eukaryota > Fungi > Ascomycota > Leotiomycetes > Helotiales > Sclerotiniaceae > Botrytis > Botrytis porri. The sequence continues at coordinate 1,288,994 of NW_024066086.1, read as the reverse complement.
AGATTTCAAACCATTGACGAGAGATGCGATGATGGCAAGATTAGATTGAGGGAGGAGTTAAAGCAAAATGACTGATGAATGAATGCTTTCCTGTCGCTCGGCCTTAGAGCTCTGCAATGGAGTCGAGATTTTTCGAGCGATAACACCCGGCGATAAAAAACCCCCAGCATATTAAAGGTTCTGCATATCTCGTCTGCAACGTTGGCAGGCCAAAATCAAGTTTGTGGAAGTCCGGGAGATGCATGGCAGGAATACGAAGTTAGTCTATGATGATGGTATGCGTTATTTGGTTTGATAGGAATACCCATAAGGTGGAATTTTCGTTGAGCACGAGTTTTCAGTTCCAGCTAAGGATTACTCCCTTGGTACTCGAAACAGCGGTGATTGGGAAAAGGGATATGAAATATGATGGATATTGATTCATGAGGGGGGTTGTGGAATGGGGGTGGGTGGTAGTTTATGGGATTCAACGAATACTTCTATCGGCACCTCGTTACTAGACTTTCTTGCATGAGGAGAAAAAATTATGGCCTTTTTGCTCTCTTCTTCCGTTTTTTGTTCCACATTGTGTTGTGTACCTCGTGTGATGAGGATTGATGGGTTGGCTGGACCTTCTACTTTTGCATCTTCTGACTCCTTTTCCTTTTCATCCTTTTTTTTTTTTCTCTTCTTTTTCGGCACCCCTTCAATCGCTACTTGATATTTTGATACTCCAAGACAGGCATGCAAGCAAGATTCAGGCGTACCTTTTTCTTTTCACATTTTACATTTTAGTTGTGGTTGTGATGGTGGACGAATATTGATATGGCATGAATGGAATGGACTAATTGATACGAGAGAAATTAAAGGAAAATAAATAGGATAGGGGTTACTAGGCTTACTATTAAAAAAAGGGAAAATTCAAAGGGGTTGGGCTACAACTATTTCTCTATTTTACTGTTGATTCTTTCTTCTCGCTTGTCTTTTTCAGAGCTTGATGGATTTATTGAAAGGGTGGAGATGGAGATGGAGCGAGGAAAGGGAGATGGATCGATAGGAATCGGTGGATTTGAGGGCATACTTTTCTTCTGTTATATGATCGATGAATGAATGGGTGGTTGGGATTGGTGAGGGGAGAGTTTGCTTATTGTTGTCGTTGTTGTTGCAGTTGTTGTATTGAAAATGGTCAAATCAGAAAATCACAAAATATGAATTAATTGAAGTGTATAGTGAGATGAAGTGTTTTTTCTGGCTTTGGTCGGTATGTGATGTGATGTGATGTGAGGAGTGGACTGGACTGTTGATGAGTTGGAGATTATGTGTGGGTGTACTATCACCATGTAGCTAGATGTGTGTCTTGGGGTAAATACTGAAGGTTCTGGGAAGGAAGTATCTTTTTCGACCGCCATCTTATTTCAATTTGAATGAAAACAGATTGTGACGATGCACAGGTGTCTGAGTCTCTCGATCTTAAACCATATCGGCGTTTCCAGCAACCTCTGATACAACGAACTACTGGGTACCATAAATGGCACATCCCCAAGCGTCTCGCTGTGGCATGTGTGCTAAGGCAACAAGGCACCACGGCGCGCAGCCCAGCACGTCCCTGACATGGACCGAGCTTCTTTTTTAGCATCACAGCTTGAATCTTGAAGAGAGATTGAATGGATAAATCAATAAATCAATCAATCTTCAAGGGTTCTCGAAGATTGGTATTGGAATTGATCACGACGCCGCACACGAATTGGTCAATTCGATTGAGAGGCTCGAAACGGGACGTCTTCTTTTGAAAAGATTGGTTTGTTTGTTGATTGGTTTTGATTGATACGATACGATTCGATACGATACGAGACGATAGTTGGGGAATTTTTGAAGGCGGTACGCTGTTTGATCGATTGATTGAGAAGGCGGAGAGGAAGAAGAAGAAGAAGAAGAAGAAGAAGAAGAAGAAGAAGAAGAAGAGTTGATCGCGAATACGAACTACAAAGCGCATTGAGAATTGGCTTCGGGCGCGACTGAGAAGTGAGAGGAATTTAGTAGAGGGAAATACGAAAAGATGGCGGATTATGAGAGAGGTGTCGAGCGGGGAGGAGAGAATAGAGGAGGATATCAGGGTGAGGGGGGAAATAGAGGAGGGGAGCGTGGGTATAGTTATGGTGAGAGAGAGGAGAGGGGTGGAAGGGGTGGTGGGTATAGAGGGAGATATAATGGGGGTGGTGGGAGAGGTGGTGGTGGGAGGAAGAGGTATAGAGGTTAGTTGGTGTGTTTTGTTTTGTGTTGTTTTGTTTTGTTCTTTGAGTGGGGAGAGATGAGATGGATGGGGTTCAGGGATAGTAGTGAAAGCGATCGATGGAAGGAAGATTAAAAATGGAGAAGATAGCGATTTGGAGCATGAGCTTCAGCTTCGAAAGCTTTGGCGACAGCTTCGATTCTCGAGGGTTTGAATTACCACAGCACAAGAAATAAAGCTAACAGTATTACTTTCAAACCACAGATGAAGATGATCACGATCGACGACCTCAAAGACGTCGCTATGAAGAACCACTCATCGTCAAAGTTCGCAAACAACTTCTTTCCATCGCGGAATCACCTCTCAAGCGCGTCGAGACGGAAGTGGCCGAAATAGCCAAGACTGTATGCGACAACTACGATGATATCGAATTGCGCGATTCATTCTATGATTTGTCCCTGCAATTGATCGTAGAGCAACCTTTCAAGATTCCTTTCGTCGCTGCAGTGGTTATGGTATTGAATACTTTGAAGGAGGAAATGGTTATGGAGTTGTTGGAACGAGCTATAAAGGGACTGAATAAATCAATCATCAGGGGCGACTGGAGACAGGTTAAGTTGTATATGAAGTTCTTGGGAAGCTTGCAGGGTTTATTGGAGGGCGATGGCGTTTTCACCATCCTGCAGGATTTCTTGACCAAGGCCCTGGATTTGCAGACGGAAAACAATGAAGAGGTGAGAGATTTGCTTGATGAGATTGTCTTCCACGATTGTTTGGCTAACATAGAGATTTCTAGACTATCGGACCTGAATTGGTCAAGATTATCCTTCTTACTATTCCATATATCATGGCATCTTCAGCGACAGATGCTCATGAGAAAGCTGCAGCTATGATTGAGAATACTGATATCATTGCTTCTGAACCACACGTTTTACAAGCTTTGGTTGATCCATATCCAGGAGATGCTAAAGATGATACCATTGCGCCAGTTGGTGTTTTGAGTCTTTTGCAAAAGCAACTACAAGCTGAATCGCAAAATGGATGGGAACTTTTCTGTTTACCAAGACCATGGAAGATGATTGAGCCAGAACAACAAGAAGCTTTGGCTTCTGCTTCAAGACATACTTTGCCAACAATTGCTCTTCCTGAGGTTGTTGATGCTGGACCAAGACCTTTGTTTCCTGAGCTTTACTTTTCGGTTTATGCTAATCAGGATGTGGAGACTGTGCCACCTATCACGGATATTTCATCATGTCTGTTGAGAGATGCTTTGGTTGACACGATCAATATCTTGGATTACAACAGAAATGCCACTGCCAAATTCTTGATTGATATCGATTGTTATTTTGCTCCCGACACTTTTGTCAAGAGAGCCACACCATTCGACAGACTTCGAGATGTCGAGGGAGATAGATCAACATGGAAACCGGAGGATGTTGCAGTTGATGCAGTCTTTTCTCAGTTATTCCAACTTCCAGTTCCGGAACACAAACTTGTCTATTATCATGCTGTTCTGACGGAATCTTGCAAGATTGCACCAGCTGCTATTGCGCCGTCTCTTGGTCGTGCAATCCGTTTCTTGTATAGAAATGTGGATTCCATGGATCTTGAATTGACCAGTAGATTTATGGATTGGTTTTCGCATCATTTGAGTAACTTTGGTTTCACTTGGAAGTGGACTGAATGGATTGATGATGTGGAACTTTCTGATTTGGACCCAAAGAAAGCTTTCATTATTGGCTCTTTGGACAAGGAAATTCGATTGAGTTTTGCCCAGAGAATCAAGGGCACTCTACCACCTCCATATCAACAGTTGATTACAGAGGACAAGGAAAAGGATACGCCTGATTTTAAGTTTGATGATCCAAGTAAGTAAAGACATTTCGAAAGATACGAGCACTTCTAACAATTCACAGGCACACCATTCAGTGCTGAAGGACAGGAAATTCTCGCACTTCTCCGCAAGAAGTCAACAGAAGAGGAAATTCAACCCGTAGTCGATCGGATTCACGCTCTAGCAGTTGAACAAGCACTTCCAGATCCCCTCGTCCCATCTACAGACGCATATGTAACATCAATCTGCTACATTGGATCTAAATCTCTCAGTCACGTCCTCTCTTGTATTGAACGCTGTAAAGATCGCCTTCTAGCCATTGGACCCGTCTCTCCAGTCGCTAGACGCCAAATCATCACTTCGGTTATGCAATATTGGAAGGATCAACCGGGTATCGGTGTTAATATCATTGACAAACTTCTGAACTATACCATTCTCAGCCCGCAAAGTGTGGTGCAGTGGGCTATTGGTAGCGAAGGCAAAAGACTCAGCCAGAGTTTCGTGTACGAGATGGTTGAAGCTACTGTTGGAAAGGTCACTGGGCGTATTCGTCAAGTTCAGCTCAGCCTTCGTGTTCCGGGATTATTAGAGGAACAGAAACAATTGATTGAAAAAACGGTCGAGATGGAAAGAATCAATATGAGAGAATTGGGAAGGGAGATGGATGAACTTTTGACGGCTTGGGCAAATGGATCGAAGGACCAGGAAATCGAAATGGATGGAAGGGAAGAAGATCGGGAGTTGGTCAGAGGATGGGGAGAGAGATGGTTGAGAGTTTTTAGGAGAAAATTCGCGGTCGAGGAGGCTTGGGGTGTAGAGGCTAGTAGGTGGGTGGCCCCTCCCGAACCGGAGGTCGAGGAGGCGCAGGAGGTGGCGGTTGGAGAAGTTACGGCGGTGCAGAATCCGGAGGAAATGAAAATTGATGGGGATGCGGAGGGGGCTGCTGAGGCGGCGGATTATGAGGGGATTAGTTAGAGGGGGTTGGTAGGGGGTTTGGATCGGGGATGAAGGGTGGGTGGGTATAAGGTTGTGAAATTGAATGGAATGGAAAGGAGGTCCAATAAAAAAAGTAAATGGAGATGAGTGCCATATCATATTGCAAAGACAAAGGAGTTTTTCCAATTTTATTTATTTTTTCTTCATACGTTTCAGTGTTCACTTTTTGGGAGAGGGGGGGGAGTGTACGATAGAGCAGAGCATAGCATAGCAGAGTACCGAAGAGAAACAAAAACAAAAATGAGGAAGTTTACATGACAAAATAGTAAGAAAGATAGGAGATGAAGGAGCCTCCTCAATCCATCTTTTCTCCCTCTCCCAATGAGAATGAGCGTCTCAGCATTCAAAGGTTGAGTTGAAGCATTGATAGGTAGACAGACACACATATTAACACTTGCTTATTATACCAGATTTCATAACTAGCATCCAAAACATAACTTTCTATACCTCATCAAAAACATCTAAATATTATATTTCTATTATTTATTCTATAATAACTTCATTAATCCAATATCGATTTTAATAAAAATAATATTTTACAATAAATAATGATTATATTTATTATATACTTAATTTTCAATTAATTTAGAATTATATTAATTGAAATAGAAATTTGAGAATGAAAATCTCAAAACTAAAGACTTTTTTTCAGAAAATAAATTATAAAAACCTTTAAATATTATATTATTTAAACACCATTATCATTTTATTTATATTATTTTAAATCAATTCAAATTTGAAAGATTGATTTAATGAAATAATAGTTTTTGTTTGATATAGAAATTTTTGATTTTGAAGCTATATTAATAAAGTTAGGATTTTACAATTAATTGATTTTAGCTAAAAGATTGTGAAACTATGAAATCACGTTTTGAAAGCTAGTTATGTAATCGGGTGTATGATAATATGATACTATTCTTCCTACACTTTACACTTAACACTTTACACTTTACACTTTACGCTTTACGTATATGTATCTTTTCATCTTTTGATCTTTTAAATAATCTTTGAATCTTTGAATCTTTGAATCTTTGAATCTTTGAATCTTTGATGCTCCGTGAACGAGCATGGACCGATCGGGAGCTGGAGCTGTAGAAAAGTGTTACTAACTATTTTGCTCGATGCCAATATCCATTCATCTATCCCATCCATCGGATGAATGAATGAATGAATGGATAAATGGATGAAAGATGTAATTGTAACATATGGTGATAACTCACCCCTTTGAAACGCGGTTGTGAACGCCAGCCCTGATATATCTATCCATTGCCCGCGCATGATTTTCATGGGTAGGTAACTTTTCTCTTCTCCCTCTTTGGTATTCATGACCGTATTTATCTTCATCTTTTGACTTTTTATCTTTCTCCCAATCTCAATCTTACATCCTATAATCTCCCGCTTCAATAATTTAAATCTCCCGATTTCTCCCAAATTTCCTCACCTCCTTCCATAACCTTGTCCCCCATGACCTTGTGGTCCCACAGGTGGCATCCCCATCGGCATTCCCTGCGCACCTCCAAATCCAGGAGGTGCTTGCATATTTAATAAACCAGGCGGAGGAACTATTCCTGGTTGTCCAGGAGCTGGCATGCCTCCCGGTGGAGCGAATCCTGGTGGAAATTGGATTCCTCGTGCAGGTCCAGTAGTAGGATGTCCATATGCTCCGCCTGGACCAGTGGGTGGAACATGCTGATTGTGGAAGTCCATTTGTGGGCCGCCGTAGCCGGCTTGCGAAGGGGGTGGTCTTTGAGGGAGACCCGATGGAGGAGGTGGGAGGTGTTGGGGTTGTCCTCCTGGACCACCGCGTGGACCACCGGGGGGAGGAACGGAATTGTACGCAGGACGTTGTGGTGGGAATCCGGGGGGTGCGGTAGGTATGGGAGATTCGTTCAACATTGCTGCTGGAGCTTGTGGAATTCCGTTCATGCCTAATAATAATCCTGGTGGCATGTTTTGTAGATCTGGGATCACGTTGTGTTTTTTTGCTTGAGCTGCTAAGGCTCTCTCGGCTGCATCTCCGTGTCTTTCCCCCTTGCCATCTTTCTTGTATGCGTATTGGACCGAGATATCTTTGTTCATTAAATATTGACCGTTCATATTTGCGATAGCATCGTCGGAGGCTTCGAAGTTGGCATAGGATACGAAACCGTAACCTTTAGAAAGAGAGGATTCGTCGCGAGCGATTTTGGGAGGAGAGATGAGAGATCCAAAGCGCGAGAAGGTATCGTATAGAGTCTTTTCGTCCACCATAGGGTCAAGATTACCAATGAAGAGTTCTGCGCCGACTTCAACAGTCTTTTGTTTATCGGCAGAGGCCTGAATTTCGCAGTTAGTAAACTCTTCTTGATTTTGGAAGGCTGCATAGAAATAAGGATAAAACAAACCTTGTTCACACGGATCGGCTTTCCAAATAACCGTACTTGATTCATAATGCGCGCCGCATATTCAGCATCCTCCTCTGATATAAATTCCACGAATCCATAGCCTTGATGATTTTGAGTGACGCGATCTTTGGGTAAATGTACATTGACAATGCGACCAGCTTGTAACATCAATTCCCAGACTAAACTATCAGTAACGCGCTCATCGATATTGCCAATATAGACGGTGGCTTCCTTGTCTTGTTCCCTAAGAGAGCGGCGTTGCGCCATGATTAGCTCTTAATACTTTCTGCGGGTTTGAACTTGGGAAGGCTAGTAATTGGAAAGTTGAAAACTAGGAGAAAGGAATTATTTACCAATGTCTTGCTCCTGACATATTGTTGTTATTTAGATTTGATAAAGTAAGATTTGGATGGAAAAATGCAGCTGTAGTAAATATACATGGAGCTTCATAGTGAAGCTCAAGATGCGACGGAAAAATGATGGTGGATTAGTCATCAGCCTTGCTGATTGTGAGAAACCTTGATCACTTTTTTATACAGGAAGTAACAGTACAGGAAGACAAGCTAGAACATTTGATTCACAACAATATGTATGTATATTTAATGGACTCTCTCTTCTTTTCTGCAAGATACTCATTGTCTACAGCTCCGAATTGAGAAATTATATCAAAATGCAACTTTCCGAAGAATCTAAGGTTCGCATGCAGATGCCCTTCCTATGATAGATGGATGGAATGGTTTTGTTGACTTTGGAATAGGAGCGCATTGGAAAGCTCATTGACTATTCCCGTGTTGCTATCCATTAGTGAGGATATTCTGGATCTTTTATCTTGGACTTATGCTAATGGTCTACAGTGGTTACCTTCCATTGATCCTCTACCTTGGTACGAACTGGCAAACGACATGAAGCACAAAGACATGCATGCTAATAATAATTGAATTAGGATACACTCGCAGTGAACCACGCCCATCCATCGTCAGGTTAGTTTCTCTGCAGATACTCAAGACCAAAGCATGTACTAATGTCCATCTACAGACTCCTCTCTCCCCTGGCATAAGTTCCTCACAAAGAGCAAATGTTTTACTAGTCGATATGGATATGGAGATTCACGGGAAGGAATTGCAAGGCAAAACTGGGCTATAGATGGGAATACTAGCATTAACCAGAGAACGATAAGACGGTCGCAGCATATGAGGCGTTCATGAAATAATGAAATGCTCAGGGAGCTTATGTTTATGGTAGATACACACCATACGAAGATAATTGTACAATAGCGCAAAAAGCGCAATCACCACTACGAAATCAAAACCATTTTCTGTCTCCCGTTCCAATTTGAATGCCTCATTCTTTGTCGTCTGAATAATGTGAAACTCTACCCAAGATACCATTTGCCCCCGCCTCGGCAAGCCCCAGAAAATTATGAAGCTTCATTTTCGTCATCGGTTGTAGATATATTGCCCCTCGCAACTTCATCATTTTCGCAATGACGAACATAAATCTTCCCTTATGACCGAAAATCATGCGCGCATCTCTCCCGCGCTGGTCGAGACAATTGCTGGCCTCTCGGCCGGTACAGCATCTACCCTAGCTGTTCATCCTCTTGATGTTATCAAAACGCGATTACAAAGTAACTTCATACCCCTCCTTCCTGCCCAACCCATTGCTAACACCACCAGTTCATCGCAGTACATCTCACACACCAGCAAGCGGTCTCACCATCCTCCGTAATCTAACCCAACAGCCTCAGCCTCTACAAAGCCTCTACCGCGGTCTAACGCCCAATCTCATCGGCAATGCCAGTAGCTGGGCCCTCTTCTTCTACTTCAAAAATATCTTCGAATCCTCGCTTCGTTCCTTCCACAACCAACCCTCACATTCCAATTATGCCTCTCTTACACCCATCGACTACTTTGTCGCGTCCGGCTCGGCAGGTATCATGATTACCATCACTACAAATCCAATCTGGGTGCTCAAGACCCGAATGCTGAGTTCGGACCGAACTAGTAAAGGAGCGTATCAAAGTATGTGGCATGGCGCTCGACATCTATGGCAACATGAGGGAGTACGAGGATTCTACAGAGGTGTGGGTATCAGTTTGTTGGGTAATAGTCATGGAGCCGTCCAATTTGCTGTCTATGAACCCCTGAAGAATTTCTGGCGTAATCATTGCTCACACCAGACCCTAAGAGGTGATAGAGAAAGTTCTCAGGTTAAACTGGGGAATACGGCGACGCTGTTACTTAGTAGCTCGGCGAAAATTATTGCGGGAACAGCAACGTATCCGTATCAGGTTGTGAGGAGCAGATTGCAGACGTATGATGCGGAGGAAAGGTTTGGGAAGGGGATTAGCGGGGTTGTGGGGAAGGTTTGGAGAGAGGAGGGATGGAGGGGATTTTATAGAGGGCTCGGTACGAATATTGTGAGGGTTTTACCGGCGACTTGGGTGACGTTCTTGGTATATGAGAATGCGAGATTTTATCTACCAAGGCAGTGGAATAGAGACGGAGAGGAGTAGGAAAGAGGTATAGATAAGGTAGGGAAATTTCGCGAGTTGTATTTGTATTGATTGTAAGCTATCATACGCGCTGATTTGGGCTTCCGATGAGATATAGACCATTGTACTATAGAAGCTTCAGGAGATTACATTGCCATCTACCGTTAAATAGAGGATTGGTTACCATGTCTCCGATCACTTCTTGTAACAAACTACTTCGCCACAGCCAGTCTTCCACCAGCATCCCTCTGCTTTCTCCCAAGCATCCCATTCCTCAATCATTTCCTTAATTTTCTCATTACTGTCCACAACTCCTAGCCTGACCGCGTTTTTGCCAACATCACCAGTCATCAATGAGTTCTTCCAGCTCGGTTGCATCAGATAACTGTGACTCTCCACTACACTCTCATTTGCAAACCCCGCTTCTCTAGCCCAGTTCCCTAAAAACTTCCCAGCATGTGGCTCTGATCCTTTCTCTCTGATCATCGCTTCCATAATCGCGACAGTCCTTTTGAGTCCAGAGGTTGAAGGATGAAACAAAGAATCCCCCATATCACCCTCTCTACAAGCGACAAATCCTCCTACCTTACAAACTCTCCTCATCTCCTTGATCGCTCGCACCGGATCTGGTAAATGAATGAGGAGCTGATGCGTATACACTACATCAAATGTCTCGTCCTCAAAAGGTAATTTCATCACATCACCAATTTGGAATGAACAATTGTCCAATCCCAGGTCTCTGGCTTTTGCATTAGCGACCTCGATGACTGATTCTCCGGCATCGAGACCGATAATTGAACCCTGAGGAATCAGTGAGGCAACATCGCTTGTGATTGAACCGGGGCCACAGCCGAGATCCAAGATGTGTGATGTGGGGGTTAGGTGAGGTAGGAAATAGGCGCAACAGGTCGAGGCGCGACGGAGGGAGTGTCGATCTACTACTGCAGGGCTGTAACCGAGGGAGTAAGTTTTGTCAGATGCCATGATTTATATGATAGGTTGTTTCGTTGATGGCTGGTCTGCATGAAGAGAAGCGCTATTTGCTATTTAAGAAGTTTCGCTACGGAGATAAGATGGAGGTAAGTAGTGATTACGTCACCGTGACTTACTTTTCTCGATATGTTGTGGTAAGTAGAGCAAGCCAAAGCTGCAAAGGGATGAAGCTACTAATAAGTAGGAATTGAGATGTATCAAGTATGGGGCTGAGCTCATACAGAGTAGCAGTTTCCTTGTACAAGGTGAATTCTGCCTTGGCAAGCGGACTACAGCCTCGTATGTGCTGTTCGGCTGATCAGGCGAAAATGCCTCAGAGACATTCAATGAGCGAAACGAGAGATCCGTTAACCTATAGATATACTAAGTATAAGTATATAAATACTTCTACATACCTTCACCGACAGTAAACTTGGAGTAAAGCTTTACAGACAAGTAGGCCTGGCAGGTAATTTGAATACACTTGATCCGGAGTGGTGCACTGAGATTGATCTGACCCAGTATGACTCTGGAGAAGATATTGTTTGAGCCGGATAATGGTTGATAACATGATATTCGCTTCGGTTGAAGCATTGAATATACCTTGTCCAGATTCAAGGGAATACTGATATACAATGCTCGAATTAACAATGAACACTTCGAACAATCGCCCAAACTAGAGAAGTTTGACATAATTAATGAAATAACCTTGAGGTATAGAAGTAACATAGAAATGAAGAAGGACATATGCGACTACGCATGGCGGTACCCCTTCTTAGTTATCTGCCTTCTCCAATGTTCGGCAGTGCGAGACGCGAGGGTTCCACATCGCATTGCTCATACCTTCAACACTGTATTTGTCAAGCCTTCATGACCAGTTTCTCAGAGCTCCTTGCCAGTGTCCATACCGCCTGCATGTACACCAGAAGGATAGTGGACGCAATTTGAAAAGGCTGTAGGCGATCGGATAGTAGTTGTATCACAGCCTCGAAAACGAAACTAGAGTCTCACAATCTATAAACCACTGCGTGTTTCCTTTTGGCGACATTAGATGGTATCTTCATATGCATTGTATGGGCACCAAGAAGGCGTACAAGCCAACGGTGTCATTACCATGGTCGATTGGCTGTCAGGACGGATAATCATTGGAAGATAACAGCCGGCACTCGTTTACCTTGCCACATTCACTAGCCACAATCAATGGAAATACCTAGTCCATCTGTGCACGTGTAATGGATTTTCGATACTACAATTCCACTTTATTGTGTTTCCAAGAAACTCCAACTCCATGCCGTCCCAATTATGCTATACAACTAAAGAAATCCCAGCACAAGCCTTCGCATATATTCACTTTTCCTCATCGGGACCATTCCTATCTCTTCAGTCTTGGCTTATTGTGCTGTCCTTGCCAATGCTTTCAGGAGAAGACGATAGCTTTCTAATAGTCTTTCGGGTTTCCCTGAACACTGTCATTAATCCTAGCAACAACTTTAGGATTAGCATGAGATAGGGCGATCCCGAGAGCATAAGTAAACTATCCTGAATATCCTTATGCTTTGCCTGCCTTGCCTCCTCTGCCAGTTGCTCTGCATCTTGCTCTTCGACCACGGTAGTATCCGATGGAAACCAGGACGATCCGTTCTCTGATTGTGACCCATCCTGCAGATCTAATACCGGCTCTGACATTACCACTGATGTGTTCTTCGGATGCCGTTCGGAGATTCCTGTTCCACTTTGAGGTGTGTTTGTTAAAATCAGAGATGCTCTCGAAAGATTTTCGAGAGATGGATATGTCGGGTCAAATGGATCTAAATTGGATACCCCCAGACCCATAGGTTTGCTATCGACAGTAATGCGTTCGGTGGAAGTTGCAACGAGCGTCGACTGCCGTGGTCCGGCAAATATCGCAGCTCCATCCCTTTCCTCCCCAGTTCTTTCTCTAGGCGTCCCTGCCGTGATCCCTCCCATGAAAATTGATGCAGGTAGTGCATCAGGTATTTCTGTTGGTACCACTTCTAAGTTTTCCATCTCCATCATCCTCGGAAGACTATTGGCGAGGATATCAAGACGAGTGCTATTGCGGTCCCCTCGCGGAAGATGGACAAACGTTGTGGAAGAACCCTTGCTTTTGTCTTGGTCCGAAGAAAATTTCAAATGTCTTAAGATATTGTCCTTCGTGCTTTTCAACTTCCCTTTTATGTTAACCTCCATTAAGAAAGGTCTGCCATCGTGTTCGAAGGCGAAGGCAGTATGGATCATATTGCTATGCGTTGTATGCTGTTCGAACTCGCTCTCTGTAAGCTCCCATTCCAATGTTCTATATATTGCTGTATGTCGACCTTTATGGGTGGGATGAGTTGCAGGTCTGAGCCTTCCATTGAATATCCATCTGCTACTTAGGATTACCTCTTTGGAGGTGTCTAGCCCTACTCCACCACCACCATTGCCAAGGATATTAATATTTGGAGTTAGAAGTAGATTCTTTTTGACTAGCATTCGTCGTTCTGGTCCGTATAGTTGTTTAGGACCATATTGATCGGTAATATGAAGGCGATCCGACACTGACTTCCGAATGGACCGCCTTTCCGTGTCCTCTCTCGGCTCGCTATCTTCTAAAGTGATCGAAACTGTTGCACTCGATAACCTGCAATCGTTTGGCTGATCAAATCCAAGGCTCATATAAATAACCCCTGCAGGATTTTCAGCTTCTCCCATAACTCCCCATTTCGACTTAGAGAGTCGAAATTGGCAAGTTACTCCAACCTTTCCGACTTTTTGATATTTCAGACATGCATTGGGAAGATGCTCGATCCTTTCCAAGGTGCGCCCAAACTTTCGTGCGATAATTGGAGTATTGCTTAAAGGATTCAAAGCCATTATGATGATTTTTAGATTGGGTGTAACATGTGGTTTTGGAGAGTTGACTCAGATGAAAGATGTAAAGAGGATAAGATTGGCTTTTTGCACTTGGTATGTAGGATCTTACTTTATTTTTATTCTTCGAATGGCTGATCGTGAAACGGCAAATGATAGAGGCTGTGCTCAAGCGATGTAACCTGAATGCATGTAACAGTCGAGCAGCCTTAATCTCAGCCAGCCTCCCACGATGAAATCAATATCTATAATTTCACAACATCTACTAACACAAATATTCTTCAATTTTTAAACGTCAAGCGGTGCTCTGAAACTTTCAAAATACTCTTCAAACAATTAGCTTTCTATGTCTCGCTTCGCAGGTCACTACCCACCCCCGCCAACTTCTGCATCATCACGTGGGGATTCGCTCTGGTCCCGCAATTCTCATACAGCTTCTTCCATCTCCACTGCTCCGATGAGGTTGTCAGCATCCACAGAGAAACGTAGTGTATCTTTCAAAGAGCCTTTCAAATATGAAAGAGATTATGAAGAGCTTGAAGACGACACCGAAGACTCTTTATCCGAACGCGAAAACGAACTCAGAAACCGATGGGACACAATAGCAGCTCGTTACTTTCGTGAAGTTGAATCATTATCTCCAAGAGGTGGCTCTATTCTTCCGTCTCATAGCCGCATACCGATTTCTTCGACAGAGAATAATTCGTGGACTCACAATTCAACAAAAGACTCAACTATTTACCTTGAGTTCGAATGTAGCGAAGATATCGAGATTTACTTAGAGGAGCTTTCTCGTTTAAGGAGACTCGGGAGGTGTCATGATGCCAAGCGATATTTCAAGTCTTGCTCTGCCTATTGTGGCGATCATCCAGATCTAATCATTGACTATGTTGATACCCTGATATCGCAAGGCGCATGTAAGGATGTTCTCGAGCTTGTCACAAGTGAGAATCCTCCAATTTTGGCCAAGGATTGTGGTCAAATTTACAATCACTACCTACATTCCGCATTTTGTGTAGCAAAGGCTGTTACTTCAGGGTGGTCAGAAGATGCAGTTCTGCAATGGGGACAGGCAAAATCGGAGCTGATTTCGGAATTGAAGCGAGACTTTAATAACTTGAGTCCAATTCAGGTGAGATTCAATATTGGGTCGCTATCATTCAAAATTATAACTTACTAGTATTAGATTCGATTTCTCTGTCATCTGGTGTATCTAGAAACTCCGCATGTGGGATCAATGAGTTTATCGTATCCAAATCCTATGGTTGGATTAATCTCTGGAACCGAGTGGCGCGAATTGTATTCACATCTCCTATCGACGAATAGAGTTTGGGATCTGCGAGATATCTTTTGTCATCTACTACGCTCATCGACTGTGAAACAAGTGGTAGAGATGCTTTTTGACACGGAGATGAGTCTAGACTTGTCTATCAATACATTCGTGACGCAGTGGATTCAAGAGCAAGATGAATCCACATATCTTGCCATTTTTGACGTATTAGTCACACTGTTGCTTCGGGGAATTCCGGACGAAGGACCCCTTGACAAAGCAGACCAACAATGGATTGATCAATGCATAGTCCATACCCGAAAGATTGCAACCTCAATCAGGGAGAACTTTCCTGCAAGCATTAAGTCTAGCCCTTACTTGCGTTGGATTCTAGCCGAAGTAAGATGGGCCGATGTATCCGGAAAAAGCCAAGAACCATCGCGGTGGTCGTATCTTGACAATTCTCCTGGGCTATTATATTTTGATGGCCGTCTCCCTATTTACGTACCGTTTGCATCAGAGAATCCAGGTTGGAAAATTCCACCTCACTCAGAGCACTCTATTGAGCTGTTGACGCTCGGACTGAACACTGCACGAGACCTTGGTCATTATTCTTTGGAAGTCCTCTACTTGGAAGAGCTCGTGTGTAGATCAAGCGTTCCACAAAATTATCTTACTGATTTAAAAACCCTACAAAAGAATGTAATAGGGAACAACTCCGGTTATCTCAGTGCATGCTTGGCTCAATATCTGTTAGGAGCAGATCAAGATTCACAGAAAGATCTTAGTAGTCAATTATGTGAGATCGATAGACAAGATGATTTTGCAAGTAGAGAAGAGAACCCCATCTTGAAATGGGCCCAGAGACAGATTCAACATGCACTATCTCAATCTCTGGGGGGCTCTCAAGAACAGCAAGATCTTTACTCGTGGATGGAAAGGTCGGCGTATCATCAAATTCCTGAGCATTACCGCGACCGGCTTGGGCGACCTCATCCAGCTTCATATGATCACAACTACTATCGGGGAAGAGACAGAATCGCGAAATACGTCGCAGAAGGCAAATTCTCAATACCATACCATTCTAAGATAGCACAGCCCAGGGCGAGCTCCAACCGACGACGGACAAGCCCGTTACCTCCCAGACGACCTGATTCAGGAGTGAAGGAAAGCACTGGTTCCTCCATTCTACGGTCACATGAGCTCCCTATTAGGAGAGAAATGAGCCAGCCTGCATACATGACTACTCCTCTTAAATGCGCGCAAAACTTCAGCGATAATCGGGGCATTAAGGATCTCTCTGAGCGTTTCCGTGTGAAAACGCCGACAGTTATCGACCGCTCTATATTGAATCATCATGATGATTTAGAGAAGAAGGACCGGGAGTCTTCACTATCTCATGGGCGAAATGAAATTTCTTTGGACCAAGCAAGAGAAATGTCTCCTCCAATACAAGTGGACAACGAGGGTGGAATTCGAAGTGTTGAGTTAGAGAGTAGGAGTGACTCGTCACCTAGAACTGATAAAGGTAAAGGGATCGACAAGCATCATGATGCCCCTTGTGAATCTTCAAAACCACCAGAAGTACAAGAAGACGGTGAGAAAACTTCAACACTTACGATATAGAAATGGCTGCTAACCATTGCAGGCTTAGAGGCAGATCGTACTGGGCGCCCGAATGATCTGTATTTTGAAGACGAAGAAGAAATTAGGAAATTCTATTATATATATGCGGGTAGCTATGACTCAGAAGTAGTGTCTGACTCTGAGTAGTGATTCGATGCTAATTTGGAAGGTTTCAACTTCCGTGAAGACTCGAGTGGTGACTAAGGGGCAGAGATTTGAAATGCTTGCCAAAACAGGGCTAAACACTGGGTAAGATATACCCAAAGTAACCCAAGGTATAACCTAATTAATATTATATTTAATTCTACCTTTATAAAGTAAAGTAATTATTTTATAAATTATTTAGGTATTCAGAGTACTTATAAAGTATATAATATATATTAGGAATGTTTGGGAATATATTTGAGATTTGAGAGATTATAAATATTATAAAACAAGCTTTTTTTTAATTCTTTAGTATTAAAAATAATTATAAGCTTGTTAATACTCTTTATAATTATTTTTCATACCTTTTAGAACCTATGTCTATACTCATATTATATAGTTTTATTAAACACTTAAATGATGAAATAATAATTAAGTAATTAATTATATAATTGTTATCAAAATTAAAATATTAAGGCTGTAAATATATCTACAATATCTAAAAAGAAAATCAAATTAATTTTATTTTATTTTATTTTGAATCCTTTTATTTTGATTTTACTTATATTTAATCAGATTTTTATATATTTATAAAATATTAGAAAGAATTTTTTGAAATATTTACTAATTAATATAAATCTATTAACTTGAAGATTAATATTATTGATAGTATATTCTTGCTAAATGATATAAACTTTATTAAGGGAATAGGGAAGGAAGAGTTGATGGAGGATATTGATTTGAATATTGAATATATGAAATTGCTTGTGTATAAGGATAAAGGCTTGATTCAATCTGTTTGTAAATATATAAATGTTGAATGATTAAAGATTATCTTTCTAAATAGTTTTAAAGGGTGTTAAAAGATTATAAAATCAATTAATATGAGTAGGTTTCATTAAAAAAGAATTAAGATTAGAATTGGGATTCTTTATCATTTAATAGATAATAATTATTACTAAATGCTAATACATTTAATATTATTAGTTTTAGTTTAAATAAGAGTAACAATGTTAAGATAAATATACTTAATACTATATCTTTACATACAGCCTTAAATTGTTTAATACTACCTATTTAGGTAATAGTTTTGATACAATCTTGATAAATATAAAAGAGTGGAATTAAAACAATCTTATTATTAAAATCAATAAGATAAATAGGGGTGTAAGTAAGAATTGGAGTTGGAGTTGGGTAGAAGTGGGAGTGGGAATGGAAATGGAAATGGGAATAATAGTATTATTATTATTATTATTATTATTATTATTATTATTATTATTATTATTATTAATGAAATTATATATAATATATTAATATAAATTATAATAGAAATAATAACTTTTTATTTTATAGTAAGAAAAGCTGGAATAGGAAAAGGAGAGGTAATATTAATAGGAACAATAGTAGTAATAGTATTATTTATAAAATTAATAGTAATAATAATAATAAGTTTTAATACTCGAATTGATATTAATATAATAATAAAAATAATAATAAATAAGAAGTTTTGCTTTAGAATAAGGTTTATAATATAGAAAGTTTTATTTATTATTTTAGAATTAAATAAGATTTTGATAATATATAAATTTGATAGTAAAATGAAAGTGATAATAAATATAAATAATAAATAAAAAGAAAGAAAATAGAAAAAGAAAGAGTAAAATAATATTAATATATAATATAATTGAATTTACTTTTTTTATTTTAATTATATAAAAATTAATTTAAAGGATATTTATATATTATTAAAGATTTAATTTGTTATAATCGAAAGAAAACAAGTTTTATATTATAATAATTTATTAAAAGTAATTTAAAGATATAATATTAATTATTAATATCTTATATTATAAAACAATAATTTTTATTCAAATTATAATATATATTTCAAGTCAAATAAAAAAAAAATAATAATAATAATAATAATATTATTATTATTATTATTATTATTATTATTATTAATATCAACAATCTCAATATCTTTTTTTTCTTCTTTTTAAATAGAACTCCTTATATACACAAATAAAGCATATATCAAATAGTATTACTGAATAAATTAGTTTTATACTTAGAAACTAATAATTCAGTAATATTAAAAATATATTCTAGAAAAGTAAATATAATTAAAATAAATAAATAATCTTTCGAATCTAAAAAAGAATTGAAAGCTATATTAGAACTTTATTTATTATTTAGTTATATTATTAATTATATATTCATTTCGAATAATATAAGAAATTTTTAAATATTGATTTAATTTTGATTCAAAAGTTAATACATAAGTAATTATAAATAATATAAATTAATCAAAATTTATATATAGATTAGTATTGAAATCAAAATTGGTAGTTAAAATAATTAAAATAAAATCATTATTATTATTATTATTGATATGTATATCTTAAGCTTTTTATTTTATAAATATTTGAATTTGATTAATATATGTTTTATACTTTAAGAATATAGATTTAATATATACAATTACTTTTAAATATATTGGCACTTTATTTCCGTTCTTGATTTTATATAAATATTTAATTAAATCGAATTTATAATGAGGATTAAAAACTAAAATTACTTATATATAATATATATTTATATTAAATTCACAATATTTTTTGAATATTTCGAAAGCAGTTTTAGCAATAATTTAAAGAATAGAATAATTATTATTAATTGCTATTTTATATATTTATCAAATTAAAAGGATATAAGTTAATATTATATTTTAAAATATAGAATAGATATTAACTTATACTTTTATAATTAATAAATGAAAGTATATAAAGAATTACTTTAATTCAATCAATATTAGTTAATTATTATTAGTAAAAAACAAGTTCTTTTTAATAGATTTATTTCAAATTTATATAGTTAAAACAGCTGTAATGAATATTTATTAATATAAAACTTCTAAAAGTATATTATTAATTAAATTCTAATAAACTAATATATTAAAAAAAAGGTAACAAAAGTTGATTTTATATATATTACATTATTACTTAAATACATTATAGAATTTTCTTTTATTTTAAAACATTAAAATAATATTAAATATACAGAAATATTATCAGTATACAGATTATAAACTTAATTCAATTGAAATTTGTAAATATATCGAATTTTGAAAGGTTTAGATTTTAATACATTTAAATCTATAAACTTATTAATATTAATTAAAAATACTAATAAAAAAGAATTTACTTATTTGTACAATAATATTATTTATATAACTAGAACATTGAATATCTTTATTAATTCTATTAAAATAAATAGAATATTATATTTTCTTTTTTTCTAAAAGAGTTATATAATTTATAAAAATTATTCTTTTAAAATAATCAAGTATAACATTATTACAATTGATATTATTGTGTATAATCAAGATTATTATTTTAATAATATTAAAATTATTTGTAATATTGAGGAGCTTTTGTATAAGGTATTTGTTAATATAAAAGGAATTAGTGAGTTCAATAATATTAAAAATCGATTATTAAATGCTATTAGTTGGAAGAGTATAATATATAATAATAATAATATAATCTAATTGATTATATCTAAACCATTTATTTATAATTAATGAAAAACATCCTTTATTATTAATATATTTTCAAAATTCTTTTATTTTGATTACTTTTATATTTTCAAAATTCTCTTTCAAATCCTTTATAAATTAATAATATAATATATTTTTAATAATAGATATAATAAACTTAATAAGATTATCAAATTATATTTGATTTATAATATTAAATAAAAGATTGTTTTTAATAATAAATTATAAAAAATAATAATATTATTAATATTGATAATAATATTATTAATATTGATAATAATATTAATATTAATAATAATATTAATATTAATTTATTAATAATTTTGAAAATAAAAAGAATAATTTAAAACCTTCTACAATTTGAATTTAAATTGTTATTTAAGCTTTCTCTTTGTTTTCAAATATTATAATATCTAAATACTTTTTATAATAATGTAATTTGAAGTTATTAATATTATTAATAGCTCTTAATATAATCTTTATATAAAATATAATCTAATTAGATATACTTAATTTATATTTAGTATATTTGCTTTGAATTTTCTAAAATATATTGAAAAAAGAGAAGGTTTGAACCTTTAAATAAAAAGGTTTTTATAATTCTAAAAAGTAATATATTTAATAAATATAAAATTAATTATAAATATTAAAAAATATTATTAATAAATTGTCTAGTATATTTATTATTAATATTGTTTAAAGGAAAAGATATATTTTAATTAATAAATCTAAAGGCAATATTATTAATATTATTATATAGTAAATATAAATTATTTAGTAGATTGTTTTAATCTATTATATTATTATTATTAATATAAAAAGATATAATTGATATAATTATTTGAAGAAAAAGAAACTTACAAAATAATGTATTAGATAGAGTAATGCAAATTTCCAATAATATAATTCAAATAATATAATCTAATATTTTTGATTCTATTATATAATTAAAAATAATCTTCTTTTTAAATGATAATTATAGAATAATTATATAATATTTACTCATAGGTATTCCAAATACCCAGATTATTTAGTAGAGATACACCCTGTAAAAGCTTACAGGGTAGCATATACTACCCCGTAAGGCTAAATACCCCGGGTAGGGTACAAATGCTTAGCCCTAGATGCTATTAGTTAGATAAAAATTTGGCAAAAGTAAACAGTATTTCCTTAATACATTAGTCTTGTCTCAGAATTTGGAAGTTAAGTAACTATTACTATCTGCGAATAAGTATCACTACCTCGTTGGTGTCTGGCATATATTACGGGATCATCTAGATAGGGCCAATGACTGTCTTTCAATCCATTCGACCCAGGGAGTGCGATGACTGGGTAACATTATTCAGAAAATGCTGCCTTAAAAGATCGGAAGTAAAAAATATCCGACAACATACCTTTCTTACATTTCGAAAGAGTTTTTGAACGTTACCGTTTCATTTCAAGTTGGTAATTTAAATTTGATCTAGTTTTGATCATTAGTCCATCCTGTAGAGCTCGATTGCCATAAACACAGATTAATCATCTGAGAATTGAGGATCTAGCCTCCTAATAAATATAAAACGAACCAGGACTGAAGAAATCATACTAATCACAATATTCGATCAACACTATCCAACACACCACAATTGGTATTTCCCAAGAACTTCAATGACTAGCGCAAGCCACAAAATTACAGACATGCAACAAATACATTGAATTGCGTACTAAAAAGCCGGTACAGGTGTAATGTTTCTTGGTTAGATTTTGTGATAGGCTAGCCCGCTTTCTATTGGGTCGTTCATTTTACGTCAAGCCAGATGAGCTAAGTCCAGATCCGGGATACTCTTACTATGCTCTGATGTTGGCTATAATTTTGTCATTACAGACTAAAGCACTGCTATAAGATTCCTAGATGACAATCTTTTGACGCAAGGTGAGAATATCGCCAAAGCGAGCTTCATCCCATCATTATACACCGTAATTATCTTTGATATAAATAAGGGATATAGGAATAACTCAAAGAAATGTACGTGAATATCAGATGAGCAAAAACTGTTTCTCATTCCCTGCTGAGCCTTCACTGGATAGATATTATAAGTAAGCAGAAAGTGTCTCCAAAGTGCACCAATCGCTACAACTAACTCACATTGTACCAACCAGCCTTCTTGTTCCAAACAGGTCCGTGAACGCGGGAAGTTCAGATATGCAACAAAACAAATTCTGTGCATCTTTATGATATAATAGGAAGACTGTTATACACTACTAAAATACCGAAGCTAAAGATTGAATCTTGAATCATATGTTAAGTCATTGCGCATAAAGCTTAGATGTGCAACAAGACAGATTTCGTGCTTTTTTGGTATATCATTGGAAGATTGTTATATACTACCAGAAGACTAAAGCTAAAGATAAATCTTAAATAATAGGTTCCTTAAATGATAAGTTATGTTATTATGCATGAAGTTTAGATATGCAACAAGACAAACTTTGTCCTTCTCTGCGATATCATTGGGGAATGTTAAACACCGTTCATATACTAAAGCTAGAGATATACCTCAGACGATGTTGTGTCATTATGCATGAAGCCTAGATATATAATAAAAGTATTTTCATGTTTCTATGACATATTATCGGAAGAATTATATAGACTACTGAATCAGTAATGTTAAAGTGGCATTTTGAATAATAAAATATGTCATTATGCATGAAGCTTAGATATGCAACAAAGGAATATCATTAGTTTTATGGGATATAATTGGAGAGATACAACAAATTAGCGTGATTGTTGCTCATTTCCTAGCTTCTTAGAGACAGTCCTACACCATACCAAGAGTTTTTAAGAAAGCTCTCCTGCTTTAGTCAAACTTGTGTCATGTTAACTTCCTTTATTCCCTCCAATCCTCATGCTTTAACAGTTTACTATTGTCTAATGAAAGCATCACTTACTCGCAATATGATAAATCATAAAATTTTCGAAACCAGTTCTTCTTTTCATTACATATCTCAAAATAGCAGATGAATAGATGAGGAACATTTGATTCAATTTTCCAAAGCTTGACATTTAAGATGCACAGCACAAATATGACTTCGAAATATCTCGTGATTCAGTTTCAGAACGGGAGAAGAACATCGAAGTTTGTAGAAGCGCTTGTGATCCTTCTACTCAGGTATAGCTAGAGTGGTTCATTATGAAGTTCGACTACATCAATGACAGACGTGGAAACCTCACCCGTATCTTATTTTCATAATGCTCATATTTTTCCTTTCGAAGATTGTTTACTCGAGATTATCACTTCAGGTAATACATAATGGAAAAAGAAAGAATACATTATGTACAACATAACATTTAACTCGTTTCCCCTACGCTTCCTTTCCTTAAGCATCCTTTTCTTTTGAAGCGATTATCACGACCGTCGAAACTTCATACCCAAAAAGCAATACCTACAGTTTGCCAACTATAGAGTATTCGAGAAATCCTGTTCCTTAATAACTTAACCTACGAAGTAGGTAGTTCAAAGCTAATCGACATGGAAAGTTTTCGAGTATCCAATAACGTACAAGCAAACCTGCAAACTCATCCTTATGTTGCATATCGCCGGAGGATTTCGCCGGCCAAGAAGCATACAAAGACGCTAATTTTCAATCATTAAAAGTATAAACATTGTGTTAAAACACTCCGCTGTAGAAGAGATACATGTACAACTAATAACAAGCCCCCAACTCTCCAAACCCGTCCATTTGTTGCATATGGTCGGAGAATTTTCGCCAGCCAAGAAGCGTACAAGAAAGCCAAGTTCTCGCCCACTCGAACTTAAAGCTTAAAATCAAGACCAAAAGACTAAACCAAATCACAAAGACTGATATAACCAATCTCAACCCGCCAGTCTCAAACCCCATCCGATTGTTGCACATCTTCGGAGAATTCTCCGGGAGCGGCCCTCCTTAGTCAAGAAATCGAGCATCCACCACCACCATCCCATCGCCCATCCAATACCTCCTCCAATCCCTCAAAAGCACCCCTCTAACCAAATAAGCCATGATTTTCTGCCCTCTCCAACCATCATAACAAATCCTAAAACCCCACATCACATAGCCAATGATCATCATCAATCACAATAATACCACGCACTAAACCTCCTGAACCTCGCTAGTTCTTGTTAGTCTCTTCTCGCGAAAACTAGCGAGAACTCAAAAAATTGATCTGCAGAAACCCGTTATTCCCACTTTAAAATTCCCGGAAATATATAAATTAGGTACTTCGTTCAATTAAAAACCACAACCAATGACTTCCTTACTAGACTTTTATATCATAGCATTCGCGTTCACTTAGCGCACCCCCCAACGATAATCCCTACTATAGTAATTTGAACCTCGATTAATCATTCCCTACTCTTCGATCTACTCGCGCATTATTACCATCTAGATGGGCAATTGTTGTCAAATTGGAAGAATAGGCTCAACCCAAGTCAATTGAAGGTTGAGTAATGCCAAGGCCTAGATAGATGATACTAATAGAAACACGGGAAGATTGAGATATGCAACAAAACCGTTAACATGCAATTTTCATCCAATAGAATAGAAGAGATTGAACAGATTGAACAGATTGAACAGATTGAAACATTATGAGAGGGTAAAGAAGTGATTATATTCACTCGTGTATTATTACTCTCTAGGTAGGCAGCTAGTTATTTCCAGATTGGGGAAGTAGCCTCAACTCAATTTATGGTTTGGCGATGCCAAGATAAAGAAACTATGATTATGATTATAGAAAACACGGGAGAAACGCGATATGCAACAAAACTGTTAACATGTAATTCCTATGCAGTAGGATGAAGGAGGGATTGGAAGGGATGGTAAATACAGGAAGAATAAGATATGCAGCAAAGCTGTGAGATGTTCCTTATCCAATAGAATTAAAGACACTAGAAAACGAAAAGAGAACTCACTCAAGTTATAGAAAATACAATTAATAGAAGACACGAGATGATTGAGAAATGTGAACCATCTTCAAGTTGTGATGCCCGTCTAGTAGAATAGAAAGAATTCAAACAAGCAGAGAGGTTTCAACTGATGAACAAGACATAATTAACAGAAGACACGGGGATAATGCGATGTAATCTTACAACAAAACAAAAACCCTTGAGATGTAATTCTCATCCAATCAATAAGAAAACAAGAAGAATGAGATATGCAACAATCTTTTTAAATATAATTCCTATCCAGTAGAATGAGTCAATAGAAGAATGAAAGAGTGAAGAAGTCATAATGTAGAATATCAATATCGCTCACAATTTCATTATATAATACAATGAGAATAATATCAATAGAAAACACATACAGAATTAAATACATAATAAAACATTCAAAATAAGAGTTGAGGCCCTGACTTATCGCACACCACTCTTTTTCGTAACAAAATTCCCACAAAAATACTATTTTACTATACAAATAATTATTTAAAGAATTGATTTGAAAATTATTTATATAAAATTAATTATATAAAGAATCTTCAATTTAAATAATTTTTTGAAATTAAAAAAATTGATTATAGGTTTTTAAAATAGAAATTTTTTAAAATTTATAATATGTTCTACTTTTTTTATATAAAAAAATCATTTTTTTAAAACTTTTTAATAATTTCAATGTTACGGGAGCTGCCTCTAGGGTCACGTGGAAGTGTCTAGAGATCTCTCGAGGTGGTTTAGACTAGACTTCAAGTAGGAATTCAATGGTGTTGTAACTAGTTGCAATTCTCGTAACTATAGTATGAAACTAATGATTGTCTTGAGTACGAAGCTTTACATTGTAATGAAACCCCTTTCCTTATATAGACCTTCGTACTTTGATCGAATCGACAAGTCTACTCGACTACTCGAGTCGACAAGTCGAATCGACTTTCCTTCACGTGACACTTGTCCTTGTGACCTGGTAAGGCTACTGTTTATCTAACCTGTGCTTACTAATTAACCTATAGCCGCTGTGTATCCTGTGCCTACTATAGAATAAATGTTAACAAAAGATAGGTATTTATTTTTTAATTATTGTTTATTTATTTGGTTATTGTTATTTTTAGTTATTCTTTAATTCAACTGCCTTTACAGTACTGTTTTTGTAGGTTTCAATATCAAGGCCTTAGGTTTATCTTATAATCCATGTTGTGGTGCGGGTACCTCCGTAACATTCAAGTTTAAAAACCTATAGTTTTATCAAAAAAGAATACTAAAAATATTTCATTTATTTTTTTAAATCATTTCGATAACTCTCATATTTTCGTATCATTTTTTTAAATTTAATTCGAAAATTGATTGAATTAATATATAGTTCAAAAGTTGAAAAAAAGAAAAAAATGAGGGTTTTTACTATGTTTTCGCTTAGTGTGTACGATAAGCCGGGGCCTAAACTCTTACAATTCCCATTCAAACTCTCATTCAATCCCTCATTCAATTCACATTCAAGTATAATCTCATAAGTAAAAAATTCCTTCAAAAAAACCTCTCGCATACCAAATAAGAATCAGTCTTACATACGTACACTTCCATAACCAGAATGAAATCTAACACATCCACAAAAATCAAAATCAACATAATTATTAATATCTCCCTCACAAACAAACAAAGCGTTCTATTATTAAAACCATTTAATGCATAATCCCTACTACGATCCTTCACATAATATATAAGAAGTTCTCTAAACAAGAACAGAGTGTTTTATCTGAAGATTTCAAGGTTGATTTAATTGTATAAAAGATACTAGGAGAATGAAAAAAAAAATAACAGCTATAGGAAGGAAGAATGCGATACTCAACAAACCCTTAAAATGTACTTCTCATTCAATATCACAAACGTAAATGAAAGCATAGAAAAGTATCTAGATAAATGACTCATTATATTATGTGTGATCTAAACAAACCTCGCAATTACATCCTGTAGCATCTTCGGATTCCTTAATCATACCACTCTCCTGGGACTGCGAAACTTTATCAGTCATAAAAGGTATATTCGGCGAGTTAATCTAGTATCACAAATTCTCATCTCATATAATCATCCAAAATATTATCCCACCCCATCCCAAATTATCACATCAGCAATCACCAATATCATCACTCAATACCTAGAAACAGGATCTCAGATAATGTGTTCGAAAACGCTATATATATGTAACGCTGATCATTTTTGCTATACCCAGCCCCAAATTTCTATACCCAACCCTGTCCTCTCTATGTATAATCCCAACCTGCCCTCTATCCCTTTCCCACAATAAGGTTGAATCTTATAAGCACGTAATAGCTCTCCCCATCATGGATTCGATCATTGATAGTGATCTCCTACGCGCCTAATTTTCTGCACTTTGTGCTTTTAACCTATACTCTGATTGGAATAGATAATAAAATCTGATTCAACCCGCTCAAAAATCGCATCCTATAGCAGGCTGTCAAATTTTCTTATATCTCCTCTCACCAATAACGACCGTAAACCCATTTCAAAGCCGAAACCCATGTGCATATCCACACTCCCTGACCATAATCATAATGAATGGTATCAAAATATCTCTCAAACGCCGTCACCATTGTATGAGGATCGACCATAATGTAGGTCTCCTCCAAAATTATAAAAACCTTCTCAGTATATCCAGACGCCTTGAGAATGCATTTACTCAACTCCTTTCACATAATATTACAAACCCTATCTGAATGATCCGAATTTTTGTCCTTATCCTTAGCATCTATGTCCGTAGTTTCTTTGCTTCGCCTTTTACCCTTCTTGCTACCTTTACGGGATACTCCACCACCTGCTTCAGCAGGTTTCGTGAGATCTCCAGTAGTACTAGATTCGACAGGACCATCCAATCCTAGACTAGGCAGAGCAGGCACAGCAGGTATAAATTCTTTGCTCATGTCTGGCTTTTGTAGAGACTCTTTGCTTGCCCGTGATATCAAGTCTTTAAAGTATGACCTACGATTTTCGGTCTTTTCGTTCGAGGAACTTTGTGGTCGACTTCGAGATGTCTTGCTCCTCCGAAATGTTCTTGAAGTTCTGACACTGACAGGATCCTCACCTGGCGTAGCAGGAGCTGATTCGTTATCAGACCTTTCAACGCTGACACTACTCGCATCCGTGGCCGCAACGCTTCCTCTTCTGTCATCATCAGGAAGATTAAGACTTCTACGGGATCGATCAATTTCAGATGAAAATCTGACAACAGAGTTCGAACGATCGTTCGGTGGTGGGGTAAAATATCCTTCGTCGTCGCCGCTGCCATTATTCAAATCTGGACTTGCCTTGGAAATCTGTACATCTATACTTGGAACAGAAGAATATGTGTACGATGGAGGTGTCGTATTGTCGGAAAATCTTGCCAAATCTTCTGGGGAAAGGTTCGCCAAAATAGGAACAAATTCATACCACAAAGTGACTGGCATTCCGTATTTGCTGTCCTGCTTCAAAGCTGCATCAATGTCTACCTTAGCTACTCGTCCCCCCCTTGCAATGTCATCGTGGACTATCCAGCAGTCATCAACATAAGCTGGTGGATGTTGTTGACCATCTTTCGGTTGTACAGAATCCAAGTCACCTTTGGTCTCCACATCTAAGCGAATTAGCGATCTATAATGTCCACTTTCGAGTGATCCTTCGTGGCAAATCATCGATCGAAGTACTAGCTCAAAACAATCCGAGATTGCTATTTCGTTTGAACCTTCATATTCATGGACCAAGTGTTGTGGTAGCTTCATTTTCTTTGGGATATCAACATGGGTATTGTTCTTTTTCAGAATTTCTTTGCCGTCTGGTCCCTCGACATTGTGATATCTTTTCAGATCAAATCCCAGCATTGGATGATGGTTTTGTTTGATCCTTTCAACAAATTCTCGATTGTTTGCAGGAGCTGGTTTGGAAAACCAAACTATATCACCAATTAGTACAGGTACAGTCTTAGGTGGAGCAATATTTGAATTTAAATGGCAAGAAATTGGAGACCAACTACTGGACGGACGAATCAGCTTAGATAATATGAACGCGTCGACTTCTCTTTCTTTACGAGTAGACATGCGACTCGTCGTACGGTTTAATGACCCTCCATCATGTGTCGCCTCCCGAGTGAGATGGATGTGGGAAGATGACTGGCCATTCATCTCCATGTGGCCTGGAGATACATTGTCCGAGTCAGCTTCCGTGTTGTCGACGTGTTCCGAAGTTGTGTTTTGGTCAGTATTAGGTTCGGCTTCTGTAGTTTCCACGTGTTCTGGGACTGGTTTTTCGTCATCATCGTCAGGTTCAACGCGTCTCTGAATCTTGACTAAAGACAACAAGGACCGTTCTATACATTCTTCGAGCCGCAAACGACCCGGCCCCTCATGATCGGTCGAAATGGAGATTGGAAGCGTTCGCTCTTTCGAGGTTCTATGATCATCCTTTTCGCGAATACCACCATGTTCATAATCAACTCTCAAGTCAAGCATTGGCCAATCGAGAATATCTCCAATCTTCATGTGTGCCTCAGTTGGGTCTTGCTCTTTAAGTTTATCCAAGTCATCCCAGCCGCATTCGATCAAACTATCCAGGATACGTTCGGTCTGTTTGGAATTAGCAAGCTAACAAAGTATATGGAAGGCAAAACTAACAATGTTAACTTCAATCAAAATGCCCGATCTCATAAGGTTTACCCATAATCGAATTAACTGGATTAGGTTTTGTTTGAGAGGATCTTCGTAGAAGTTGTTGAGTAGTTCTTGAAATTGAGTAGGGACTGTAAACAATGAAGCCAGAAAAGAATCCAGCCAACAGGTAACTCCGCGAGAATTCTGTGCTCCGAGCATTTTTATTTTTGGATCATATGGATATATGACCCCGGAGAGCGAATTGTGGAATACTAGCAAGATTTGATGTGCTTTCTCGACATTTCCATTGGCATAAATTGAATTCAGACAAAACAGAATTTGATCATCTTTCACATCATTGTGTCCATCTGATTCCAATAGGCTTCTGATCCGTGAAATCTATTGTTCCATTAGCAGAGCTGCCTGGGTCGTTATGAACTAGTCCAACCTTTTCCTGGTCTTCATCAAGTTCCTTTTCCGACTTTGAATTTCTAATATGAACAAACAACGAGGTAAAAATGTCGGAAACTGATCGACTCTAGGATAGACAAGAATAAAGAGTTAGTAATTGTGAATTTAAAATTCTTTCATCGTGTCATCGTGTCATCCTGTCATCATTGCATCGGAAATGCGCCACGAAGGAGGGTTTGTGGGCGACTGCCAGCCTTCCCCCGCCCCGAATGCCAGGAAGATCAAGTAAGGAGATATGAATGTCGCAGGCGCATTACCTTCTTCTCGGTAGACTTCTCGGCCGACTTATTGTCTCTTGATTTATCTCGTTTGTGTGAAGTCTCCTTGTCTTTATCCTTTCTGCCGCCAAATTTATTCATGATGAAGGATGTATTTGTTATGCTCGCGAGGAGGTCCGTCTGTGAATATTATTGTTGTAAAGAGACCGGTCGAATGATTGGAATGATGGGACCCTGAGTTTTGATTGTTGATTCGAATTGTGTACGAGTAGAAATGGTGTATGATTCAACGTTGGGAAGGATTGGCATACTCCATATTCCGAAGACGAAGTAAATGAGTGATTGATTGCTTTTTGGAACCTTTCGCAGATGAGTTCGAGGCGTCTTATTGATCGTTAAAGAGTGTGATGTGGTGACTGATTTTGTATTGTAATTTGAGTGTATGTAGAGAGTTTTAAGCAAAAGCGGGTGTTGTTGTGATTGTGGTTGTAGTTGTAGTTGTAATTGTAGTTGTAGTTGTTGCTTCTTCATTTTCATGGAGTGGTTACCACTAGGTAATCTCGACTCCACCCACACCTGTTGTAGTTCGGACTGCGTACTTCGTAGAATCTTGGTGATCCTTCCCTCGGTGCAGAATGGAACTTTCTCCGAACTTATTTTTATTTTTATAAGGGTCGGACGATAAATGATAATGCTAATCCTTGCTGCATGACACGTGCATGGGGTTTGGGAACTATTCAAACATCCGTCAACCAATCAATCAACACGCGCAATGGCTTGTTGCTTCTTGGACTGAATTCAGAATGTCTTAGATAAGCAAGATTTACCTTCAAGATCTGGTTGCCTGATACGGAAAAATCAGGCACATCTCGAGATCTTTTTCGATACTGCTGTTGGGAGGGTCAATCATTGGATCCCTCGATATACCCCAACGACATGGCGTTACGAGAATTACCGTCGACATTATGTCGATTCTCGAGGAGGGAAATGAGATCAACACCAATATCGATAGGGAGAAATTGTCGCAGATATGCTTCTGGTGAAGCCGTTGCCGCAAAAGAGAGTCCAGAAGATTTCCAGGACCTCGAATCGCAATCTTCATTTGCTTCAACATCCGTGCCAAATGAAGTCATTGAGACTTATGACCCTGTCAAGAGGGCACAAGGGCGGAAGAGAGAACTTCCTTCCAGTCGGTACGATTGCGACAGATTCCTTGAGAAAGAGGGGCAATGCTTATACCTGTTATAGATACCAATTTCGATCACCGAGATACTATCGAGGTCCCCTCCATCCTCATCAACCTCCACCAAAGTCAGATCCTGCCTCTCGAGAATTCGTTCCTGGTCCATTCGGTCCCAATCGTCTCGAACAAACCTATAAATCAACCATCTCCCACGACATCATGACCATGGCATATGTCCATAAACCACCTGGAACCGTCACAATTCCCAAAGGCGATCGTTTACGAACATGGGACGATTCATCACCATATCATAAAGGTAGACCAAAGAGAGGTCCTCGTGGTGGAGATGTTTTACGTCTCATCGAACAAGATATTACTTGGCGCAACATTCCTAAGATTGAAGAAGTCACTGTTCATTCGATGGTTAAGGGTGCACTTGGAGATTCCGCATATATGCATGTCGCTGGTATTTTACTACAATCGATTACGGGTGTAAGACCAGAAATTCACAAGTCAACACATAACGTTGCACAATTCGGTATTCGAAAGGGCATGCCAGTTTCTTTAACTTGTACTATGAGAAATAATGATGCATTGGAGTTTCTTGATAAGTGTATCAATGTCGTATTCCCAAAAATTAAGGATTGGCAAGGTGTAAAGGGTGAGTTTATTTGGAAGATATGTGATTGAAGGAATGCTAATTTAGATAGGCTCAACTGGAGATGGAAGTGGAAACTTGTCGTTTGGTTTCAGCAGAGAAGGAACTATTTTATTCCCAGAAGTTCAGGTCAACTATGATGTAAGTTTTACATTGATGGTTTGCATGCACTTTCAAAAGCTAATCAAATTTTCTAGATGTATCCCCCTAGGTTGATTCCTGGATTCCACGTCACAGTCAAAACCACCGCAACATCCGATCGTCATGCTAGACTTTTGCTTAGCGCTATGGGAGTCCCTTTCTACGGAAAGTTGGTTGATTAAATTCGATCTTTCACCAATAAAGTGTATAACACGATATAAATCATGTGTAAATATAGCATGTAACACAAAATTATCATGTGCAGCACACTTGGCCTCAAGTTTCGTTTTGAATCGCGCAAATGATCGCTTACAAAGGGGATATAGAGTTACTAGAGAGGTAATCGATCCTGTCTTGTGTTTGACAGCCCCATATAATATCTGAGAGTACAAAGGCGTGAACGAACACATTCTCTAATCTTCGCGCCATCTCTATACCCTTCGTGCATTTCTATCCATCAATTATCTCAATCCTTCAATGTTCTTTACCACAATCTTGCATCACCCAGCCTTCATGTGGACAAGGTAAAAGAGACACTTGAGATATACACTCTATTCAATATTCGATATTAAACAAGTCAGATCTTGAATCGAAGGCAGAGAAGTCTTAGCGCCTTGTGATTGGCTTTATGTCCCACTCCAAAATATGTTCGAAATCACAACAACATTATAGAAATATCAGTCTTCCCAGCATATAAATAATCCTGTCCGAGTGAGTAATTTGTATCCCGCTTTCCACATCTGATGTTATATAGTCGATGTGTCTCGAATAACCATGCGCTATCCCTTCCAAGTTCCTCTATACCTGTACCATAATTGATATCAACTCTTCACTCATATTCACTCCTCAACCACTGCACTTCCCACCCTAGCTTCCCAAATTCTTTCCCCAAGAATTACATGCCTAAGTATATAAAGCTTCTAGAAACCCAGCTTGAGCTCTCTATCCTTTCAGCAAGAAAACGGATATATACAGGTGATGGAGAATGGCACTCGTTCTGGAAATGACTGTCCTTCCTCGAGCATCCCGGGCGTGAATTTCAACGAGTTTTTGATTGCATGTTAGCTCGAGTTTGTATTTGAATTTGCATTTTGGGTATTTTTCGTTTTTCGTTTGTTGTTGTTGTTGTTGTTGTTGTTGAAGATAATTCTCGCTCGTGTGTGGTTCTTCTTATTGTTGTCGTTGCATGGATTATATGACTATCGGCGGTCTAGTCTATTCTTTTTGAGTAGGTTGAAAATAACAAGACAGTCCATGGATTCTCATCACTTTTCTTCAACAGAAATGCAGAGGCAGATTACCAGATCGCAATCACCCATGCCTAATTAAGCGAAGGTAGGGATTGTTTCATTATTGCAGTTTTCCTTGTCATCTTGACTTGTAGGGTCTGAAAATTCAAGTCGATAGAGAAGATATTACAATGAGGTTGAAGATTTTACGTACGTTTTATACAGAAATTCGGCCGTAGTGAGTAGTTCGCATGAGTCTTCCCGATGATTCACAGAGCGCATCATCTTCACATATCTTTGCCCCTTCGTAAATTCACCTCTTCTCTCATCCGCCCGACTCCATGAAGTGGAGTCCTTAGTCTAATCCTCTGATCGCAATATAAATTTGTTCGTCTAGGCGTTTGGTCAAGGCAAATCCAAACACATTTTGCAGAAGAGATGAAGAAGGGGGGGGGGGGGTCCCCTGCCATCTTCCCTCTTCTTTCGTTTTTATTGGCACCCGCTACAGTAGAGCATATTTGTCTAGGTTTCTCGATGTATAATTTTGAGGAACTGACATCAACTATCAACAGTATTCGATTACCTGTAAACAACGACGATTTGAGCATAAACGACAAATATTTCCCAATCGATGATAAGAATCAGACGAGTGTCATTAGAAACATACAGTAGGTGTCTCGCCATCCCCGATCTCTATTACACCTGTTACTCATTACATGTTTGACGCAAGTCATCCTTCCAAAATCTCGCTCCCACCTCATTCTTCGATCGTAGCGTCGAAGAGAGGTGATTTTCATCCAATAACCTACAGTACCAGGGGGATCTTGAGAATGAAAGACCAGGTCGTTGTCTGTAACTCATGACCATTTATTTCTCTTTCGGGGGAAAGAGATGGAAGTTTTAAGGGGGTAGGCGAAAGATGTATTCACTACACATAGGCATAGGTTTCACAATTTCGCAAATGGTCTGTATAGTGGAGACTAGTCTATCATGTCATTCTGTTGAATCTTCACATGTATTCACTCTTTTTGCTCGAGCCCACTTCTCGAAATTCGAGTTGAGTGTTAAATGAACGAATACTGAATCATAAGAAATGACAAGTATTCCAATACCGAAAAGCAAACATTAACAATGCGTCGGTTCCGTGCTTCATTCCAAAGGATGAATGTTATGGCTTCTTTCTAGAGACCTCATTTAGAGAAGAGTTTTTCGGGATTGTGGTATGAAACACCCTTAGTGTTACTGTTTATATTGAAATCAGCATTGCGAAATAGTTATCGACAATAACCGAACACCGTAAACGACAGTGACAAAATAGCTGATAAGTAATGACACCTCCTTATCATTCCTTACGATCATATTAACTTCCAATTTTGATCTACGGCCAAGTCAAACTCGTAGAAAGGCACTCATGACAGTTATCCTCAATCCTATCGCGTATTTTGCCCATCTTGAGTTATAGTAGAAGTACAGAGTGTACGAGGGGAGATTTTGAAACTTTATATATCTCTAGAGTGGAAAGGATTAAGGAAGTAGATGGAAGAGGAGTCGTGGATGGGGATTTTCGAAGGAGGAAATAGTACATGAGAAGTGAATTTAACAGTGAAAAATATGAACAGTAGGCTGCGCACAAATTATCTATACCCGTGGATTATCTGCGGATAATCCGCTTTATAGGTTATCCATCAAAGATTCTATTCACTCTACAAATTATTTATTAAAACTTTAAAATTACCTATTTTGTATAAATAATTTATAGATTATTTATGAATATATAGGTTATTTATAAATAATTCATAAATATATAGATTCTTTGCTTTTTTCACTTAAAATATAAAGCTATTTTTAGATTATTTTCCAGCCCAAAAATAATCCAAATTTAGATTTATACTAATTTTTATATTAATTATAAAATTATATCAATATTATGAAAGATTATAAATAATTATATAATATATAGGTAGGTGAATATCTATAGATAATTTGTACTCGTTTTATGGGTTATCTGTCCAAATTCTGAATTATCCGCTCTGCAGACGGATTATCCACGGATTATCTGTTGAGGCTATTAGCCGCCCTGCGGGTACCCGTTGCGCAGCCTAATGAACAGTATGAGGAGACTTTGGATTATTGGAGCTAAGAGTCAGGACTCAGAAGGTGTAACTGGTCAATTCACCATCGATACCTCTCTTGCCACGCCATTCCCATTTCTTCATCTCTAGCTAGCTTCCCCTAATATCCCTCATTGATAGTTCGACCGGTATATAAACACCCACTTGACTAGCATCAATTCCTCATACACATACTCAGAAACACTCTGGATAACCCAATATGGAATTGTCTCCTGTCCATCTCTCTCGCCAAACCTTTGCTTTTCATTCTCATGCATGTATACTTGAGCTGATTCTTGTGATACGGGAATCTGCTGATGTTTTTTATCAAGTCTAACGAATTCTGTTAATCGTCGCTGTTGCTACTTGCTATTTTCAACACATTTTCATCGTCATACTATTTCCACAACATCAAGACTTGACATTGCAAATTCACAGAAACGACCATGTATTCGGACCTCTCAGCATACTAGAAAGATGACTCTGATATCATCTGTAGGTTCTCACTGCTCGTGTGCAAGTTTGATATAACTTAAAGCTTAGTTATCCTAGAAGCAATATCATTTTCTGCAGTATGCTTGCATTCGTTTATTGACATTAGAAAAGTAGGCTCAAGGAAGAGAAGTTTAAATAATGAAGTAGAACTCGGGCGCAAAAGGAAGAGAGCGGTTGGTCAATTGTTTAGGCGAGAGTATGCCATCAGTATTGAATGATTGGTCAGATAGTTTGGGATAGAGATACGGCGGCTCTAACCTGTGAGATCATGTGCGTGTAACTGAACAGAAGTAAGAAGTTTGCATTTACTGTTCATTCTTGCAGAGCTCGAATGCATTGGGGGATCTCTATATAAGAACTTTGCTACGTATGACTTATGTGGCATGCCATAATTTAGGATTCAAAGCAATGGTAATGAGAGCTTGGAAGGCTATGTAAAAGAAAGCTGCACTGTTATACGATAGAGCTGGATACAGATACTGCTATATAATCATCGTCTTGTTATTTAAACTCTGGTGAAACTTGCGGTATAAATATTTAGTAACGGGAGCGAACACACCACATTGGCAGCGGTGATATATGATCGTCTTTAACAAATTTCAATCAAAATACACTTTCAACATTATAACAAGTTATACCCAGAGTTGAGAAACACAAGATTGACATGTTGAATACAAACTCTCGTATAGATGGCTAAAGTATGGATGTGGCAGCCACCGCAACTCCCTTTTCCTTGACCCCGCTTTCAATTTACGAGAAGTTTCACAGAGGATATATCTATGTGTAAATAGAAACTTCGGACGATAAATGAATCTCAACAACAACAAAAACCACACAATCTCGACGACGATGAGAATTCTCTCCCGTAAATGCTGAAAAAGAAAAACTGTCTATCAAATACAGGCTTATAGTCCCATCAAATGGTAGAAGCCAGCAGTCCATCTCCTAGCAGCACTTCTCCTGGACATCTAGAGATGTCCGCTGTGAGAGCTCCCACCAACATGACATAGTAGTAGTGGTAGACTAGTAGTAAATTCATAATTGATTCAGTCTATCTATAGCTAACATGATGTATATATACACCGCTTCATGGAAATTCGGTAGAAGCACTATAAACCGATAATGAGGGCTAGGTTCGAAATGGGACCAGGGAATCTTCCAGAAATGGTATAGATACTTTCCGACTCTCCATCTCACAAAGAGTAAAAGTGTCTTGATATAAGACCGGCTTTATTAAATTCTTGGAATTCACTCGGAAATGATATGGAAATTATTATCTGGCTAGGAATACGCGTGTGATTACTTCAAAGCAAATGTTGAATTGAGGTTTGGTCCTATGAGAAAGAGAATGGAAGCATTCTGATCGTCCTTTATGCTATTCCGACCGAGTATAGCGATGATAACTTGGCCAGGAATAGGTAATCTAGTAATCTAGCGACAAAAAAATAAACACTAACAAAAATCACTGACGTGCAGAAATAACAGTTAAGACACACACCACTTACTCAAACCAAAACCGGCACTTTACATACCGCGATATGGAAGCTTACAAAAACGGAAAACCTACTCTTCGCTATCCCTCCTTCCACATGTGTCGATGTTCAGCGATCAGGATGATATACAGAAGTGTTCTAAGATGTTAGATTTGGGGTTTATACATCCAGCATGATGATTCTCGAATATTGAAGAAGTAAGAAGGACAAAACCGGAGGTCGGATGGGAGAATCTTTATAGTGAATTAGATAGTAATTACCTAGTCGTTTGAGGTTGTATAAGGGTACTTAGGTATATAAGAGATTTGCATGGAGAGTTAATTCATTCATTACCTCAATTATCAGCACAGTCAAAAAAGGTTTTCATGTGGTCACCCTTTCTGTGAAAGTGCACGTGGAGCCTCGTACTTTTATCTATCTAAGTAGATTTATCTCAGGCTCCAGGTCAACGTTCACGTTATGATAGCATAGTGTTGGAAGAGAAACCGCTCCGTCTGAAAGATCTTGTTAATGACAGTAAAGACAGATTATCGTTTATAGAAAACGAGAACGAATGATAATAATTCAGACATTCCGTCTGCGTATGTATGCAAGAGAAGCTTCCGGGCCTCGAATTTAGTAAGAGCGGGAAGTTTATGCACTCCCGACGTCCTCGTGGTTGCTACCGCGAGCCACTCACTAGACAGGTGGTGTATGAAGATACGGAAATGGGGACTTTGAATATAGTTACAAACGGCGCGGAAGGCTGAGCTGAGAAGTGAATACCATGTTGCAAAACTTGTTGCACATGGTTGATCATTCTATCCACTTCACGACGTCAAGTTTCAGAAAGCAGGGTGAGATTGAAGCTTTTCTGTTGCTAAAATTCTACCCTTCCGATAAAAAATGATAGAAGTGAAAGTAATGAGCTTACAACAGAGCAATCATGCTAAGCTTCTCCTATAACTTATATATGATGGCAAGAGTCAAGTGTGTTTCCCTCTATTCTCCCCAAATCGACGATACTAAAGGAGAGGAGTATGATAAATAAGTAGTATACTGGAAGAAAAGTGGTATATTAGCGGTACATTTAAAACAGATATCATAAGCTTACGTGTATATTAGCGAACGATGTGAAAATTGAAAAAGAAATAATGGACCTGATATCCAGGCTCCGGAGTGACAGGCGCAGTGCAAACTCCACTACGGAAAAATGATGCGAGTGCGGAAGGGAAGCTTTACATAAACCAGGGCATGTAATCGTCTAGGTTGTTGGATCAAACAAAGTTTTCAATGTTCGAAATTTGGTGACATTCATAGTAGAATCTTCAGGCTATTAAAGTTTTATGATCGGACTTTGATATTGACAGCTTTTTGTTAATGGGGCGAAGACCAGAGTATTGGATCAATCCAGCAATAGATCATGGGAGAATAGACTGACAGCTCTGCACTCCAAGTGATGAAGAGTTGCCTCCTGTTGGACCAACCTGCTGTTTAACCCCAATACCAACATGAATTATAAGAGGTAGCAAAGAGAATATGAAGAGAAGTTTCACGATGAAAGCTAGAAATACGGAAAGGAAAGACTTTCTTTCCTTGACAAACCCAAGGATTCACTACGAAGTGGAAGCAGTACACCCTCATGGTAAAAACCTCGTACCCCATGTCGTGTCTTGCGAGAGTATACCATTTTTCCTGGAAACCTACTACTAGGCGATTGAAGGGCATTAGAGGCGTATCTCTTTTCAATGTTGGGCTTGAAAATTGATGTCGCGGAGCCGAGAATAGAGACGATTCTGTTGGAAGGTCGTTTTGGGAGCTGAACAGCACCCTACAAGGCATATACGATTTGCCTCACAGCACAAGTATCGCATGATATTCCGAACTTGATATAACCCATGTTGGAAGCCCGACATGTTTGTGGTTACATCCAGCTCCTTTCGAAGGATTCCCTACCTTCCAGCCATGCTTGATTAGAAGGAACACAGCCAAAGGTAAGATTTCAATTGCCTAGCCATGATTTGTACCAACCATTCGGGTTTAGATTCAGACCAACCATTCGACCCGATCTAGGAATCAACTTAACTCTTAAATTGTGGAGTCGAAAGGCTGAGGCTGACATATCGTGTGTTTTGGGTCCAACAGTGGTTCATCTCAAAGAACATCCTAGACTATAAGCCTCATCCATATCTAGATACCACCTCAGCCTTACGCACAATCTATTTTGGTCGCCGTATACCCTACAGGCTCCACGAGACACAAAGATACAATGTTTTATATCTTCTTGTGGGAAGGCAGGTGAGGCTTTCGAACGCTCAATATGAGCAGAGGGAAGGTGATGAGGTAGAAAATTGGCTTAAATTGTAATCGAGGACCTCGAGGCGGCATGTCTATTTTTGTATGACGGGAAATCTAAGACCAATAAAGTATTTGGGGCAAATGTAATTCGAGCAATCGAAGCCAAGCCGCATTGATCGACAGCTAATAATAGTTCGAAGTGGAGTCGTGATTGGCGTCGATAGTTTAGAGTTTAGATGAATTCTCCCCCCTTATTGACATATTCTCAAAGAACAGAAGAGGATGATTTGGTCTATGATCTATGAAGGATTCTTCGTCGTGTTAAATTGTATACTCATTATTGAAAAGGGATGGTCTGATGAAGTAATCAACCTCAATTGCTTATGTAAGATCCTTGCACTGTATCAACTGATCCTTCTCCTAATATTGCTTGGCACCGCCTACAATGTGCAACCTCATTTTCGATCATCATCCTCCATGATTGGATATGTCAAGAGGCTGAGTTGTCCGGCAGGGACACAAGTCAGTTTCCTCCTCAGCCTATTGTTGGGTGAGAATAAGATCATGGAACGAGGTGAAATGGAATGAAATAAGTATCAATCTCCTTGCTGTTGCTCATTTTGTTCTCATGCTGGAAATGAATGTAATCTGGCTGTTTAATTGACTCACAAACGTACCACATCATAGCAAGGGAAGATTGAAATGAATCATAAAGACTTGGGCGGGGATAGGAAATGAACTCAACGTCAGACCTTTCAATATCTAAATGTCAAACCCCAGACCAAGTTCATCAACCCAATCACCAGCGGAAAACCAACAAATTTACGATTATCATTCACAGTCAAAGATGGCACAACAAGCTCAACAGCCTCAAAAAAGTCTCTGGGACCGTGAACCAGCCGATGTCGCAAATATGCCACCAGCATACACGCAAGAATACGAATACAAGGCGCCAGCTCAACCTCAACAGCCTCAAAAAAGTCTCTGGGACCGTAAACCAGCCGATGTCGCAAATATGCCACCAGTATACACTCAAGAATACGAATACAAGGCGCCAGCTCAACCTCAACCTACGTACCTAATGACTGATGGGAAGGGAGGGCCGAGGGAAGTGGTATATGTTCAGCAACAAAAGGTCGAGAAGAAACATAACGAAGATGATGTCGCTTTGGGATGTGCGGCAGGTTGCAGTTGTTGTGGTTGCAGCGTGATGTGAATTCAAGGTTGCAATCGTGGGTAATAGGAGTTATCGCAGGGTCATAGGGGTTTTTTTTAATATTGGGCAACTTTCGATAACAAACGAATACCATCGCGGGATCATAGAGTTTTGGGATATCGATATCGATTGAGATTTTGGGAAATTTGCGGCATACATCGACATATGAGCAATCGAATTTGGACATGATGGGAAACAGCAAATACCATGGATAGGATGGACTAGGTTGTCTGAGCATAGGCGTTTAGTTTTGGAGGCGGTGCCTTGCACCGATAATACTTCGTCAAAAGCTCTTCGTTCATTGAGTATCGTGTAACAAATATTCAAGGAAACTGGTGTATGTTGACGATACTCTCATCGACTTGTGGAATCTTAGACCCCGAAGTAGTCGATTAGCCATCGTAGGCTATTTACAATATACCAGTGGTATTGACATTAACCTACTTTCTTGATCGCTCTTTCCTGTCATTTTTCGGCCTGTTTAGTGAATCGAATTTTGTTCGTTTTCAACAACATTCCTAAACTTTATAGAATCCTTTGTGCTC
The DNA here is from genome assembly GCF_014898465.1 of Botrytis porri. NCBI lineage: Eukaryota > Fungi > Ascomycota > Leotiomycetes > Helotiales > Sclerotiniaceae > Botrytis > Botrytis porri. The sequence goes on along the minus strand of NW_024066086.1, from coordinate 1,247,021 downwards.
CCAATTTTGCTATACTTATGTTCACTCTACTCCTATCAACTCTTATTGTATCATCATCTATTTTTATTGTTTGTGCTTCAATTCTCACTAATGCCTGCCCTAACGAGCGTACAACAACTCCAAAGATCAACATCACAAAGACCGCCAAAAAACGAAGAAGTACTCGCAACCTCAAAATTCAGTCTCGACCTCCTTCTCGACCCCATTCCCGACCTAGGTCTCCCATCTGAAATCAAAGCGCACATTTTTAATTACCTCCATGTCAAAGATGCGGGGTCCTTAAGATTGATATCTCGAGCTTGGGCTGTCACCGGGACTGAGAGACTATTCAGAGATGGCTTCAAGCTTTACCCTCATTGTCAACCAACAGATATGGATAGGCTGCGCAATGTATCCGAATGTCCGCATCTAGCTCAAACCATCAAGTCGATAATCATATTTCTGGATTCAAGTGATGCGAGAAAATGGACTTTTTATTTTTCAGATGCGAGAGAAATTCTTCGGAGACGAATCGCTAATGAACCTGGCTTCTGTGATCCCGTTCACTTGGCAAAAGCTTTCAGTAATCTTACTAATTTCAAAAGCCTCACGATTACCTCACTTAGCTATCCGCTTTCGGAAGATATGTTTCAATCGACGGCAACTTGGATTCCCAGTTGGAATTCCACAATTGAAGAAGAGCGAACACAATTCATGGCAGATGATTTGTCTCAATGGTATTACACTTCGATAGTAGCAGCGATCAATGCGGCTGGTGTGGCACTTTCATTTGTTGAATTTGATTGTCTACCCATGGATTGTTTATCATCCCAGGAACTGGGATCTCCTCCTTTTATTCCCCTACAGCCCTCCCTGCATCGACTTTGTCTTTTATCTGAATGTTCTGGCCACCCATACAGATCTCTCAATGGTCTAGTCACCTCCCTCGAGCAATTGTCAATTGGATTTTGGGACTATGGATTACATCCTGGCAGGATTCACTTGTTGCTCAAAGGATCATCGACCTTTTGATTTCGGCACAGCGTCTTCGGAGACTAGATCTAATGTTTGTAATGAATCTCTCTACGAGCATGACACCAGACTTTCAAATCGCATGGAAAAATTCATTCTACAGCATCACAATCCCTCATTTGGAAAGTCTTCGTCTTCATCAAACGGACATCCCAGGACCCCTTCTCATTTCATTCCTCGAGCGACATCGCTCTACTCTCAAGAACTTGCATCTCAGCGGAGGATATGGATGCGGACCTGGTAGTGGCTGGAACCACCTCACACGATTCCAATGGAAAGAAATGCTTACCTCATTAAGAGATATTCTCTCACTACAAAAATTCGAACTCCTGACCTATGACGATAGAAAGAATATATATGACTGGAATTGGAATACTGCTCCGGGGACAGATATCACGTTTGCGAAATTGTTGGAAAATTATGTGGTGAGAAAAGGTCAGTGGCCATTTTTGATGCCGTTGGAAAAATCGATACATGATTATTGGGGGTGGAGAGTTGATGCGGAGGTTTGGAGATTGTATTGATTTTGGGGTTTGTAGTTCTCGGTTGGATACTGGATGTGGAACGAGGTTTTCTATAGGATACTCACTGATAACCTCTGAAACCTATAGAATCAGATTGGATTTTTTTGTCTTTGTGTAGCGTGCTTCTGTGAGATCACAAAACCCCTTACTTATGGTCTTTCTTGTAATCGTCAGCCCAGCATAGCATCCGTTGATATGGCCACAGAATGACGGCATCAGGGTTTAATCAGGATATATTGCTACCAGCTTCCACCACTGATCAGACTACAAAGTCAACGAAATATCATCCGCACAATCAAGTTTTGTTGATGCTCTCTGGCAAATACTCGAATTTGATTATCTACAAAGTTTTCATTGCCAACATTATTAATGTCATCATTTCTGATACAACTGCTCGTCAAAACCCAGTGGAATACACGAGAAGAGTATGCCAATTCGCTTCTCGATGAGAATCAACCTCCCATCTCAGAGTATAGTAAGAACCAACATTGACCCGCTCCACCGTCGCCTGATAGGATATCGAGGCACCTTGAGTGATTTTTGATGCTATCAAAGGAAGGGTTTGTGGCTTTTAAATAGAGAGACCTTGAGATAATTGTGATATTCAAAATGATATTGAGACACGCGTGGTTACTTGCTTTGTAGGGTCATGTATGAAGTCGATTTAGTAGCTACTGGTGGCTGATCTTCAAGTTTTGCTGACACTACCTCGCTTCTCGAGAGCACTTCCACAGGTCGAGTTAAAAGGACCTTCGAGTTCCAATCAGTTTCAGAGATTAGAAGATTGCATTTATCAACACGAAGCATACAGGGTGTTCTTGTTTCGCTTAGGTCTTATTGATTGAATCAATATTACGCTTCCGGAAGTACGCTCGCGAGAAGTGCAGGAAAAGATAGTTTGGAGCGTATATCTCGTCTTCTCTCGTTCGATAGATAAGGAGAAATGACGATGAAAAAGAGGGGTAGAGACAATAGAATGTGAGATTCGGGGATGATCACACATTTATATTGGCTCGGGTGATAGAGGTTCCATTAATCAGTTTTTGTGTCATGGTACCAAAGGGGTAAGAGCTAAGTACGTTGAAACGCGGGCTTCAGATTGTGCACATGTCCAAGACCATTCCGAAAGTTGTTCTGCCTATGTGCAAAGCTGGAGTCTATCCTCGGTCTTTTCTTTATATAGACAAAAATCTTCCGGATGATAGGACCGCTGGGATTCACTCTTACATTTTTTCTTGTAGAGGTATCTAGGGAGCGGAGACATGATTCACGTTTTACTGGTGAATGAATATGAGATAAAATATAGGTATCCAAGTATCCAGGTATTAATAGAATCTTCCGAATCTCGATGCACCATATTCACAGACTCAGTTTGAAACCAATCGAGTTTAGTTCAAATCCGTTGCAAATTTGTTGAGAAATCTGCAAAAATGGTATCAAGTTAAAGTCCGGACACATTAAGCATAAATTAAAGCATACACTCAAACGAAGCTACGCCTGAGCTTAGAAAATCGATCAATTGGACGGTATATGAGAACATTGGGTCAGATTTAAGTTTCAATTTGTTTGTAATAGAATGTGACAGAATAACTTGCTTCGCTAACACATGGAATATAACATCGCTAAATCACAATCTCCTTTCGGATTGATCTCATCAACCATCAATCAGCGCCTTCAAAATCCTTCTAGTTCTCCACACCACCACTAGAATACAAGCTAGCAGCAGGCTTAACACTGTACGATTTCGAAACATCCACACCGAAAGCCAACCATCCGAAGATACCATCAGCAACCGTCTTACCCAAAAGCGAGTAGTTGATAATAGGATCCGAGGAAGGAGCCTCATCACCCAACACGCTATCTGCAGAGTTCAGAGTTGTTGATTGGGTGTTGGTGCTGTATGGAGAAACGTCCTCGACTTGGGTAATCAGATCTTGATCAAAGAACATTTGTCCAACGTGGGAGATGACACCGCCACCATAGGTACCGTTCGCATAGGTCGTTCCGTTGAAGTGGACGAGCACGTGGATGTGGTTGAAGCGAGAGGTGTAGTGACCGGGGAAGAGAGTTTGGAAGTGTGCGACACCTTCGGAGTCGGTTGGTTGGATACCTCGGAGGAAAGTGGCGTTGATGTTGGCGGTGTCGACATCGTTGCCGTTGGTTGAGGCGACTATACCACTGTATACACCGGTGGAATTGCAGTGCTTGATCTCGACAAAGGTATTGGTGACGGGATCGCAGGTAGACATGTCGATTACTTGGGTGTCGAGAATGAGATCGACTCCCTCGTGTTCTTCGACGATGTCTGCTTGGACATATTCACCCGAGACGTCTGAGCTTAGGTGTTAGAATTTGCTGATATTGTTGGATGGATATGGAATGTGAGCTTACAGTAAGAGCCTTGAGTGACTTCTGGGCTGAGAATGCAACAGTTGTTTCCGAAAATACAACAGATTCATCAGTGGTAGTGTCATAATCTACAGTAGACAAATGTGTGGTGTTGAGGACAGTCGCCTCATCTCTTGCTTTCAAGTAAGGTTGTTCTGTTCACAGAACAGATTAGCTCCTCTGTATGAATTGAAGATGTAGTGGAAAACAGTGAATTAGAACTCACCAGAGCTGATCCCTCTCTTCTTTCTCTCTTTCAGCAATGGCAGAGCGTCTTGCGACGGCCGCTTGCTCAAGGTCTCTAGCCTTTAACTTTGCAGAATAGTGGCTGAGATCACGGGTTTTGAGTTGAGATATGAAGGAAGCTCTCTCGGCAATCTCTTGTCTAACATCATGACCTGGATGAGCAATGACAGAGCTAGCCAAGATGGCTGAAATAGCAGTTGTTGAGAATTACATTGTCGGATGAGTGGTGGGTAATTGTTCAAAAGGCTGTAAATGCTAAAAGACTGGTGCTAGTGATGCTGAGGATGGGAAGAAACCGTTTCGAACAAACCGTCGTCGAATTTATAAATCTTTGCTCCTCCCCATGTAGAGTCTTCCTCCTCCAAACTTGTTGCCAGTGCCGAAGAAGCTTACGAATTCATCTTCAGATGGCAGTCCAATATCCCCAGGGATTGAGCATAGGATAGATTAGGTTCTACGTATCCGTTGCCACTTCAATTGTAACCTCCATCTCATCACTTGCAAAAGAAGAAGAACGACATCTTAAACAGTCTCCATAGCATGTCACTGGCGACGTCCCGCTAGCACCAGAAGAATCGTAACAGTATGTCACTACCGGCGTCCCACTGGCAGTACGATCGCAGAAACGCAACATATGGGCTTTCCAGGAAAGCTCCATGCAGGTACCCGGCCCCGTTGTTCTTGGCAGCCTATGTAATAACCAAAATCGCACTGGTATTTGTCGAGGTCAGTGCATCGAATAGAGATATATTTGCAACAGGATACATTTAATTGGATGAAGGAAAAAAGGATGACGGATTGAATGAGCCACATTAGCACGGCACCCAATGCCGTGCTAGACAGTTGACGCGAAGTCTCTTTTGAATAGTCTGGAAAGTGGGGCAACAAGGCGCGTTATGGGACTTGGCATTGAAGCATTGCCGCCAAGGCGAGAGTCGACCCTGCTCCCGCTTAATATTTTATCAGCGGCTATTACTCTCTTGAATATTGAGGTCTGGATGTGTATTTTCAGGTTTTGTATCTTTATTAAAGAATTATATTTAGCCTTGAAAGTGGCTGTATATGTAAATTTCAAGAAAATCGGTTCGTCTTTTACAAGATCTTGGGGCTCATCTGGATTGTACCAAAGGACTCCAAATCCAATTAGTTGTCTCATATCCGATGCTTAATCTGGTGCCATGGTGATTAAGGAATATCTTGATGATAGTGACTAATTCCCTGGTCCAGATCTATCGATTTTTGGGAATGTAATGTAGCCATGAAGTGTGAGCACTTGCAAGTTCTCAAGACCTGTGAGTTATTCATAATGATGGTAGCGAGATGTGCCTTTTCCCACTTGATCCCTCCAACCTTATTGGGGTATGATTGGATCAAACATGAGTGTTCTTCAAATCAATGTGGTCGTCGCTTTGGCCCAAATAATACATCCGCAGACAATCGAGCAAATCGCGATTTCATTGAGTCCTATGACTTCAAAGCGGTGACCAGATATGAGATAGTTTTCCATAACTGATGCATCAGATGTGATGGGCTTCCTGATGTACCATCAAATATCCAGCCGAGCCAACCCCGTACCGAGAGGAGAGTTAGGTGGCACAATATCTCATGCAAGTAGAAAAATTCTGGCCAGTTTGTGATAGCATTCGACTCAACTCAAGACCCTATTTCCTGTGCAATAACTTTCTGAAATCTTGAGGAATATGTAAAAGTGACAGTAAGAGTCACAAGTATTGGAATATCTTTCCTAATATTGATAATCTCTCGGTGGGTAGGTGGTAATCAAGGTGCCAGCATTCAGAGACGAAATGCAGTATCAAGTGAAATACGTGTCGTGGAGCAGAGTGAATGTCGTAAAATTCAAGCATGAGACAGCGAAAGTTCTCTGTTAATATCAAAATGATAAGCTGCCGAAGTACGTGAGGTCTGAACGAATTCCCAATGATGCAATTGGTTAAAGATCTTCCGGTATAGTTCTCGATATCTTGAGTCCAGGAAGAAAATAGTTTCGGGGACGAGAAACAGCTGTCCATCGTTATGTATCAAATCTTGATTTGATAACTGCTTGATAATTTTCTGTCCTGAAATGGGTTGCCGGAGGGAATTCTGCAACATTCATTCTCCTTTGGGACTGCAAAATATTATGTGACCTCCGCATCACCTAATCTTATTGGGAATCATTGGTTGATCCGAAGATGTGGAAAGTGTTCCGCTTTGGGAGAGAATTTTAAGTAAGGTTCAAAAAACAAAAATAAATAGAGTTTCCACCCCGAGCTAGATTGGAAATCCAAAAGGATTCAGACAGCCGGCGCAATCTTGTGTCTCTGAACGTCAAGAGGTGTTTCGAATCCTGGTAAAATGAGTGGAATTATCTCCACGAGAAGTATTCGGCTTGAATCCTCTGATAATTCAGCAGGCCCTTTGGGTGCTCAGGCTCTCGCGTGCTTGGCAGTAATGTCTGAAGTTGGAATTATCAATTTTCAACCCAATTTAGACCGAATTGCGTGGTTCAAGGTCCGAGAAGTAGAGAATCAAACTCCGGTACACTAATCATGAAGAAACATGTATAGAATTCAAGTGAAAAATATAAGATCTCTCTCCGCTTTCAATTTTGCCGAATGATTTTTGAGGGCAATCAGGATGACGAAGTGAAAAATGTCCACTTTCCTGAAGAGTCGATCCTCCGCATCTTACTATGCTGGAAACGCATGGCAGCGGCGTGGAATCTTCAACAAGCCCCATATTTCGTCATAATAGCATGGTGGTGCGTGTTTTGATGCCCATTGGAAATCAAGGTCAGGAGATGCAACAAGAAGGTTAAAATTTAAACCCTAGAATCAGTCATGCCCCGGTCTATATAAAGCAAGCTATTGCAATTTAGGCATTATGCAGAGCAGAACCATGATCTTTCTGCGCACATCATTTGCTGGTAAATGCAGGATGTGATCCTAGTCCAGTAACTTCCGCGGGGCTGGAGGAATCCGTGTTCACGCCTATCACTCATTTATATAACAGGTTTGCTCGTGCACCTGCCAGCAGAGCTTGTGGCATGCATCGCAAAGTATATGGCAAGGAAAAGCTAGATAGATCCTTGGATAGAATGCAAAGTCAACTACTGCGGCTTACAGGACTGAGTCGTGCAAGCACCCGTCCGTGTCGTTCTTTAGGTAGGCAGTAAGTGAGATGTCAAGCTATTGAGGTACTTAAGATGATTCTAGACCCTCGAATTTGATCGCATGAGCAAAGGTCTGCATGCTGATAAGGGAGCAGGAACTGGCATTAGTGTTGCTGACTTTGAATGCCCGACGCGTTGAGTTGCCAAATTTGCAAGTATTGATATTTAATTAATATGTCTCTCGATTGGTAGAGCCTCGATGGGTTTATGGTAGCAGTCCAGTTGTAGGTGGGATCGTATCAAGATACGGTAATTAATATCTCCCTCGCTCATGTTGTCCGTTACGAGAGTAGATCTTGGGCAATCATTCTGTCAAGGCTTAGACCTAATTCATGGTCGCATGACGACACTTCAGATGAAGGTAAAGCCCACACTGTCCCTGCTCTATCTCTTTAACAATAAATAAGTAATCTCCCTCGTTAGGATAGATCCTAATCTTGAAACAGTCAAAGATATATCGCCGTTATGGACTTTCCGCACAAGGCGGCAAGAACGGAAGGTGCGGTGGCAAATGAATCGGTCATGCTGTGGAAATTTGGTGCAGAACCCCATTTCCCAGCGATTTAATCCACCATAATCTCCGCGCTACGGCTGTATTCAAAGGCCGGCTCGGCAAAGATTGCTATCGGTGGCAAAGAAACGATAATGGTAACTCTTGCATGATACCGAGGGCTCAATCTGTAACTGTCGCACCATTTTGTGTAGTAAACATGTCACAATGAGACGTGGCACCATGCGTTGAAGATCATGGTCTGTCATACTGTTTGTATATCTGGGTCTACACTGAGCATGTAATACCCAAAAATTCTGAATCCCATCATGTATTTTATGTAACTTTGATTACATATCTTCAACACCAATTTTGAAAAGGGTATTCGGAGAGCAAGTAATAGAGTTGGTCGACCCAGATCCAAATGAGGGTTTCGTGGATCTTGTGCCATCAAAAGGTACTCGGACCTCATGTAGTCTTGTAGTCTTGTAGTCTTGTATCGCGGCCACATCAAACTTGCCTAGAACAATATAAGCGCCTTGTAGTGCCATGCACAACCATATGTGGCCACTTTGTGTGATCTTAATCTGAGATCAACACAAATCTGAAGAGTAAATTCGCACTGAGTGCGGTAATATTTCCAAACGTTAACCCGGTGTGCATTGTGTAACGATTGGCATTGGAACTAGCTACCTTATTTTCATGCAGTGGTCGTCAATTCGTCTCAACACAGAGATACCATGCTTATATCGAGTATCATGCCCATCTAAACTTTCCAGTTTTAGAGGTCGAATACTACTCCAGTACATGTAGGATTCTAAAATTTTCCACAGGCACGAAGTAATGGTAGTATGGTGGTACCTTTTGCTTGTGATCGCACGCAAATTTATGAAAAGATATATTTAATTGTGACAAACCTGCAAATATAAGCACAGATATCACTAAAAATTCATGGTGACACATAAAAATATGACGATAATCGGCTCACTCGAATCAGAGCAATTAGAGCGATTACCAATAATGCAAGCGCACATATAACCAAATCCGTTAACCGAGCCAGATTGATGGGTCACATCTACAAAACTAATGCACCCCACTACGGTCCGTACCCCTACTCCGAAGCTCCTTTTTGACTGAATTAGGGTTCGGAGTATCAAAATGCATTCGGCTTGAATTGTTGAGCACCAATCGATGAGAGTGGAGCTGCAGATCAACTCCGGACTTAGAATAGGTGTATGCTAAAGATTGAGATTCACCAAAAGTGCAAGATTTGGTAATATACTCCAAAGAGTAATCATCTAGCCGACCTCGGTTCTTTTTGTCACCTGAGCAAAGGTGGGGTAACTATTGCAATTACCAATTATCATCTTTACTACCAAGCTTCTCGTTCAATATATATACGCATCCGGATTTAAATGAACATAAAAAAATGATTGGTATCGCTACACCTAAATAGCTTGGAACGCACCCCGAAAGCCTTGCCCAAATGTTGGTTATATAAATGAAAGGATGAAGTAACATCCAAGAATGCAAATAACTTACACGAGGTCTCGAATCGACTCAGCAGTCTGTGGTAAAGTTTCTTACCCTTTGCCTCGTGCAACTTCCGGAGTCAAGGCATGATCCCATATGCATCGGTTTCGTATAACGGGATATCAATAGGGACAGTTTCGTCATACAAATGTAGATAAAACCCTCTTCTCCACGGCAGGTACGAAAGTAAATCTTGGCCACCTTGCATTTTGAATTTCTGACAACCACTCCACAAAATCCCACTAGTGACTTTATTCCAAAAGTGGGTACTAAAATCCTTCAACACTCGTGTATACATCGTCTCATATTGCCAGACTTCGAGCAATAGCCCTGCATAGCACTTTTGTTCACATCGCTAAGTCCTCAAAGTTTGTGTTTGCCGAAACATCACTATGTCTTCAAGATCTTCTACCTCAGAACCACCAACACACTCTTTTTCAAAGCCAGTCCGCTGTTGTGTCAATTGCCACAAGACAGAAACTTCCATGGGAAGCTTTCCCAGTTGTGAACGGTGCAAAACTACCTACTGCTCTCGCGATTGTCAGAAGGCCGACTGGCCAGCGCACGAACCAAATTGTAAAGAACGCTATAAATTCAGTATAACAATACACGGCGATAACATTCCAGACGGTTTGGATATCGAAGCTTTAAAGAAGAAAGCCGAACGAGATGGTAAAGAGTTCCAGTTTATACAATTGCCTTCGGGTCAAACGGGCGGCGGATCGAAGGGAGAAAAGAGGTAGAAAATTGAGCTTGGCAAAAGAGGCCATCACATTGATGATTGGGCAGATTTTTTGATGCTCTGATCTAGTCGTGGTGATAAGATATTTGGCCAATGCAAGGATCACGACGAATGATCTGCAGAGTGTGGGCAGTGCCGTTAGTTGGGAAACAGGAGGAGAATTGCTAGTGGGCGATAGACGATCTTAATGGACTGAAATAGGCTCCCGAAATAGCTGGATGAGGCTACTCAAGCATTATAAGAGGCGTGATATAGTAGGCGTTCCGGGGGGTTTTTTTGCAGGCGACAAGAGCGATGGATGGTCGGATTCGATGCGACGTTGAGAAAGCGCGTTGTGCTACCAATGTGACATATCCATTTCCATAGTTAAACAAATGTAACATAGAAATGTGACATGAGATACAGCGATATCGGAAGTTCGGAGTTAATACTGAGTATTCCCAATGGGTAGTCAGGGCCCATCAATGAAAACCTTTCACTATATGAAGACGAATCAACCTTCAAGACATTTTCGATCGATTTTCCCTCGTTTGACTGTTGAAATAGAATCCAGGGACGGAAAGTTTCTGAATGTTGGAACTTAGTCCGGCCCGTTGCGCAATCTGATTCCAGTGCGCCACCTGTAACAATTTTGGAAGTACCAAATCTCCAAACTCAAACATGCGCCAAGGCATGTATGGAAAGAGGTCTGGAAAGAGGGACCTGTACATCGTAGGCCACAGAAGAAACTCCAACAACGTCGATGGTTACATTATCAAGTTAGGATAGTCACCTAGAGATCTGAAGAAAGAGTCAATTGGACTTACACTATCATATTCACCATCAAGAATTGAAGTGAAGACTCATATTATCGAGTTATGGGAGCTCGATGTTCAATCTCAAGAACTATTTTCCGTTCTCACTAGCATCATTCAAATCCCACAGTCTTCTTGAACAAAGCCAAGATTGACCTTGATACATTTTGAGTCGGAAGCCTTTTCGGTTCCGATAACATCATTCTCTTTCCCAGCTCGTCGTTGACTCTCAAAGGTGAATCATAGTTCGGAAAGACCAAGAGCCAAAGCTAGAATGCCAACTCTGCGGTATCTATACACAAGACAATTCGATATTCCTTCGGTACAATTTTCTGTTTGGATATAATCCGGTCATTCTGGGTAGCAGAACCGTATGTTCTTAAAGCCATACGCCCAGGTGACATTGGCCAAACAATATCATTTCGAGACGATTCCTGATTCATCAATCTTTCTATCTGAGTCGAACACTTTCAAGCATGGATGTTTCAGTCTCATTCCTTCTGCTCGAGACTACATGAGGGTCTGGGTTGAACTGGCATCGGTTTATGTCCACACATAACCTTGCGCTAGACAATGTTGGTCATGGTGCTGCGGGTGCAAATCCATAAGTCCAAACGCGAATGTCAATCCAGCAACAGCGAGAAGTTTCTTGCTCTGGTCGTAGAAAGGTAATCAAGTGCTTTTGGAAGTTGAGACAACCCATTTCAGAGGTCAAAGTTCCGAAGTTCGAGTTGAGAGACTTCGTTTTTCATGCCTTTGAAGGAGGAGAGGTGTTAGTTTGGCGTATTTGTGGATAGGAACTAGCAAGATAAGATTCTCGATCGATTGAGAGAATATTGGTTCGTACTATAATGGGCTTAAATCATGATGTCATTCTGAGATCATGGTTTGAAAAGGTTCCGCTTTTGGCTGCGGGAGGACCCGAGTCTGAAGCTTACGATCAAGGAAATACAAATCAACACGTGATTTGCGCCTTCATATGGTGACTTTTTACTTATTTTCAATAAGCCGTGAGTGCATTTACTGGAATAGAAGGTCATGTGTCTTGCCAAGGAAATGTGGCGATAAACTTAAACCCTTTCAAAACTTGATGGCACCTTCCCATATATGTACATCGGGTCGGGTAGCTTTACCCTAATACCTTAAACTTAAGCATATATTCGATCGAGATCCACTAGCTGTATTCATGACTGAATACGAAAGTTATAAGTAGCTCTTGTGGTATAAGCTCGAAAAGTCTGGAAGTTCTTGCATATGCGAGCTTTTCCTGTCCAACTCTTCAATGCCGAAGACCACGTATGGCTGTTGAGTTTACCTTTGTGAGGTCCACGCTGGCTTGACATGAAGGCAATCCAACTTAGAGAAATAAGCATGCATAATTTGAGATACGTCAAAGATATCCGTGCTAACACTAGCCTCCAATTAAGACCCCTCTCACTTGTAAGTACGCAGTATGTATTCATCCACTTCATAAATACTTCTGTTGGAGGATCTTAATATCATGTTGGCCCTGTCCATTGCCAAGCTCCTTCTTATCTTTCCTTCTTCTACCCCACTTATCATCGTCCTTCTGCTGGCTCCTCCTACGTATCTATTAAGGGGAGCTTTCGCTTTGGTAATCAAGGTTATCTCGTCTAGCTAATTTTGATTGCTCATAATCTGCGAGACCCTGGGCATGGTGGGGTTCGAAGGTGGGACTTACCCTAAGAAGAGAAATAAGAAGGGATATCCCTAGGCTCATAGATATATATACAGCCCATGATTACTTCTGATATGACTTTGACGATCTTGCGGCGTTTACTAACCAATAGGACGGCTGTGGCGCTTACTGCTCTATGCGGCTGCAGTCAGCCGCAAAGGTTGTACAGACATGACTTAAAAATATTATCATAAATATAATGCAGAATTCTCCCGCATTTACTTTCAGATCAACTATAAGTATACCACATTCTAAAACAAAGTTGAAATGCAAACCTCTCGTAAATTTAGAACTGCGATTCGGTTAGTCTTGATTCACCCTGGCTCTGGCGATGAGCCTATCAAATGCCACGTGATGCATATCAAACTAGGTGAAATGGCGTACGAGGCATTATCCTACGAATGAAAAGAAAAAAGTGACGATGATCCAATGATTAAAGTGAACGGCGAAGCTATTACTGTTAGGAAGAACTTGCATGTTGCTTTGGTGCAGATTAGGCTCTTTGGAACTGAGAGGCACATATGGATCGATGCTTTGAATATTGACTAATCTAATGTTAAAGAGAGATATGCTCAGATCGAGATCATAGGAAAGATCTATAGTGGTGCATTAAGGGTCATTGTCTAGCTAGGCAGTGATGCAGAAAAAAGCGATACTGCAACAAGAATGCTCAAAGAGGTTGCTGCTCAAGCCGTCTTAAAAACTACCGACAAAACGAGTGACAATGAGTACTTTGATGAGCTTGGTCAATTGCCTGAACGTTTAAATTATGAGGATTGGAAGGTGCCGGATTTGGGTATTACAGGAGGTGTATCTGGCCAAGAGCCTTGAATTTCATTGCGGGGACAAATCTATCAGCGCTTGCGACTTTGAAAGTTCTTTTGTACTTTTCTTCGATGGCATCATCAAGACAGAAATAATTGCCGAGTACTGCCGTGTCATAACTGAAATCGCTGCGGCTGCGCATAGACTGGCGAAGGCAATTGGTCCGCGAGCCAACACATTGTGTCGCTAGATAATCGTCACCTCGTCTAGATGATTTGTATCTACAAACCCTCGTGATACGATTTTTGCTTTGCTAGGAGTCTCAAGCGACTGGCAAGATGGTAAGGTGATACTCATACATAATTACGCCAAGCCATTACCAGATCTATTTTTTGACGAAGTACGGATTTTAAGAGCAAAACTCCTTGGAAAGAATGCAGCAAAATCTTCAATTTTACTAGCGGAACGTCTTGAATGTACCATAGATGCAAGAGTCAAGGAAATCCTCATGGGTTTGAAAACCGCTAGCCAGACAGATCAGGTAGTTTTGGCGAGCGGACTGCGCACGGGACGGTTATCTATTTGTTCTCTTGTGGCGCAGAGTCTGGGATGCTGTCTCTACACGTGTACTAAGTCCCCTGCTTAGACTCGTACGTCTCGAAGTCGAACTTGAAGGTCCCGAGTTATACATAGGGTAAAAACTATGTGTTCTTCGCATGACATAGTATTCTCAACTATCCATGTTTATTGATGATCGAAAATTATCGGTAAACGTAATTTGCTACAAGATAAAAGGCATAGGAAAGGGACCCGGGATGGGTACATATTCAGCGTGCGTGTCATACTTTAGGTCAGATCTCTAGACCCCTCAACCCTACTCAACTAATTAACCTCATATTTTGAGTTCAATGCTTAAGGATCTTCCAAGTCTAGAAATTCAGTCGATCAATGACAACCCCAAAATATGTTCGCCCCTATTGTCTACTTAAGTTTCCCCGCTTCTGTAGCAGTAAGACACGGTATGAGATCCTCAGGACCCCAGATCAGCAATGCTGCGGGCTCCTTATTTCCCAGTCAAGATCCGCGCCAGAATTTGGATAAGAAATCAATGAAAGGAATTTTCATCATCTGAAAATTACATTATAAGCCCACTGCAAAGTCTACTCGTGACTTCCCCACGATCTTTGTTGAAGGTCTTTCACTTCTTGAATCAATTCCCCGATTAGCTTATACAGTCTTTGCCATGCTCAACGACCATCCCATCAATCGTGCAATCTTCCTTCCGTCTGTTCACATGATCTATGTGCGCCCAAAAAAGATTCTTGGATACAAAGAGTGAAGAATAATTACTTGCATTACGGAGGAATGCCTGTGCCATAGTAAAGAAAATAGCCCCTTTGAGAATTTTTGCCATCTCAGAAATTCAGTTAGAACCGTGAAGTTTAACTACACTGTCTTTCTGCGGCTCAAATAAACGAAGTTTGAGTTTTTCCATCTGGTTTCTTGTGAACTAGAAACTAGTTTTCTTCCTTTTCAGTAAGTTTATCCGCCCCGCAACGTGATGAACGATGGGGAGATTTCGAGAGGCGAGTGTCTGGACTCCATAGACTAGCATGGGGACTGCCATGATTTATGAGGCTATAGCGCCAACACTATATTGCTTGATGAGATGCCTTCGTAAGAGAAAATGTTAATGTATGAACACTGATCATTAGTATCTAGTGAATAGCTTCAATTCATTAGCTACTGTATTATAGTCTTTAGCAAATACAGGATATAGTAACCTTAAGCAAAAGTAGAAAAGATTAGCTCCTCTTGTAGTATTTATATGAGACCTATAACTTCCTATACTTAGCTAATTCTTTAAACAGAATATAATATAGACATTTAGAATCTATAAATATTATGAATACTATATCTTCTATATTCTCTTAAATCAATATCAATTAATAATATTACAAATTATTTAATTAATTATTCAAAAGATCTTTTATCTTTTTTTACTTTTCATTTTTATTACTTTTTTTTATAATTGTATCGAAAAAACTTAATATTTTTAAAAAAGAAAAAAGTTTCAAAATATTAGAGAAATTAAAAACTTTTAATGTTTATAAATTATTAATTATAATTGATTATAACAATATGTTCCTTAAAAATGATTTATGAAATGAATTTAAAGAAAAAACTTTAATTTTAATTAAACCTTTTGAGTTTTTAGTATTTATATTTTTAAAAGATTCATTGAAGATTAGAAATATATATGAAAGATTTAAGTTTTATAATGACTATTAGAAGTATATTGAATTTTTTATTTAATATAAAATTATTGAATATAAAAATAACGAACTTATAAATACTAATCTATAAGAGCTTGTTTATAATGATTTTGTATATTTTAATAACAAACATTTAAATAATATATATATAAAAAAACATAACTTTGTTTTTATAAATTATTTTATTGATATAGTATATATATTAATATTAAGATTGAAATTAAGGATACATTAATAAAAACTTTTTTTGTTTTAAATATTATAAATAAATTAAAAATTAATTTTTTCAATATCAAATCAATAAAATATAATCTTTTATATTTATAAAATAGATCATTCTTTTTATCAAGCTCGATTTAATATTATAAGCTATCAAACCTTAAAACCATAATAATACTATAAATCTTTTCAACAAATATTCTAAACATAATTCTGGAGATATATGTTTTACTATTCTAAAAGAGATATTATTATTAAAGAATTTATAAAGATCTGAATTAATAAGAAAATATAATACAATTTTGCTGAAATCTAATAAAATTATATCATTAAATCTAAACGGTTTATTTAATGATAACAATTTCTACAACTTTAATAATAACCATAGAAATAATCAAGGAAATAATAAAAATAATGATATTAATAATGATAAAGATAATAAGAATTATAATTTTCATTTTAATTGTGACAAAAATGTAGTTGTTTATCATAACTAAAGCTATTATTTTATTAACCTTTTAAAGATCTATAAAAATAATGATCTATAAAAAAGCATTAATAATTCGTTTGATTTAAAGATCTTTATATTTAAGGAATACTATTATAAAGTATTTATATTAATTAAAATAAATATAATTGCTTTCTTAATTATACTTTTAAATATAATTAGAAGTTATTATTAAACGAATCTCAATAATCTTTTTAATTTATATTAAAATTTATATAATATAATAATTAATAATTTTGAGGAATTGAAATATTAACAAAATATATTCTTGAAATAGAATAATATCTTATTTAAGATATATATTGAAAATAATTTTAATATAAATCTTTAGGAAATGTTTAATATTATAATTACAAATCTTCGTTTTTTTTAGTATATTATTCCTATAACAATACATAACTTCTAATTATATTATATTAAGATTTTATTTATATATAATAACATCCCAAAATATTACAATACTATTTACAATTTTGTTTTAATATTATTAATTTTATAAATCAACTTAAACAGATTATTAACTTTTATTAAAAAACATTTCTAAAACAATATATATTAATTATCGAAACTTTTCTTATAGATTAACATTTTTATAATAATAATTCTTCTCATTTTTCTTTTTAGAAACTTTATAATAAATATAATGAAAGTGTTGAACAGACTTGATAAGATGTGTATATATAATATGTATAGGTAAAAGGATTGTTTATTTCTGTCTATCCTTTTTGTATGAAGAGGGAATTACTATATTTATATATATGTACTACTTTTACTTATGTATGAAGTGCGTATATAGAATAAAGTGTAATACCATATGTCACGCCCTTAATTATGTATTCCGATAGAAAGATAATCCTTAATTGTATTATTAGATAAGAATAAAAATGAATACTACTTATTTGATTATAAAAAAACAGATTATTAATATTATAAATATAAATAAATAAAAAAGATCAATTTAAATTAAATTATTATATCAAATATAACAATTTCAACATTAAAATTTTTAAAAAATAATATAATTAATTTATTACAAATATTAAACAAAGTAATAATCAAAAAGATAATAGTAATAATAATAATATCAAAAAAAGTTTTCAGAATACTTTTTATATTAATAGGTATTTATAACAATTCTTTAGTGATAATTATTTTTAATAATATAATAAATATTTATATATTGATAATTAAAGTATATATAAATACTAAAAGATATTATATAGATAAATTCTTTAAAATCATAATTAAGATCAATACAATTCAAAGATCTACTATTAATTATAATCAATATTGGTATAGAAAAAGATCAAGGATATTAAGTATAATCAGATTATCAGTAGTTAAATAACAGTCTAATACAGTATTAGAATAACTACTTCTATTAATTTTTTTTAAATAAAGCTTTTATTTAGTATTATAGAATAGAATACAATAAAAACAAATATATTATTTCTATTTTATCTAGTAAATATAAATTAATTCAAATTCAAATACAATAATCTTAATAATATTGTTATTAAATTTAAATTTTTTTTTTATCAATGATTTGATTATACATTTTTATTTTGAAATATTAATATTTAGGAATTAATTATTCATTCTATAAATAATAAAAAGTAGTACCTTATAAAAATCGAATTACAACATATATATTAATAATTCAATTATTTATTTACTCATAAGTTTTATAAAGTACTTAAACGTTTCGAATATTATAAAGATTTTAAGGTAATTAAATAACTTATTAAGTTTTATTATTATTAGATTTATAATAAATCTTCTAATAAATTTAAGTTTTCTTTTCTTAATAGAAATTATGAATTTAATTATATAATACTTATGAATATTTTTTATATATTATTAATAAAGCTACATACTTTTAGACTATTAAGTGATTAAGTAATATATTTATAAAGTATATATAAAATAAACTCTACAAATATTAAATCAATAAGTCGGGTACCCTACTTTCGGGCCACCCCTGTTTTGGGCCACTCTTTACCACTAAAAATCTCAAAAAATGGAATTTTTAACTTTCTTATTTATAGATAGAATTTATTGAAAATTTGTATATATATAATTCAAATCTTTTTGAATCTAATCTGAAAATTTTAGATTTTTAGAATTTTTCTGTATTGAGATCTAGAGCTTTAAAATATCGATTTTTCAATTTATATGAGAATCACATACAAATTTAGAACTTTTATAAAATCTTTAATAACTTTTTAACAACAATCATCAAAAGAAAACTGTATATCTTTTTGAAAGTTTTGAGCTTAAATCTATATAGAAATTCAAAAAGAATTCAAAAAAATTAACAAATATAAAGATATAATATACAGTGAGTTTGAAGTAGTATAAATAATCCCTGCAATTTTGAGGGTATTCTTTTAAATATCTATTTATAGGAAATTTTCTTTTTTTTCTGAATCCTTCAAAATAAACATGTTATAAATTTATAATAAAATTTTACAGTTTATTTTTAATAATTTTTATTAAAAAGTTATTAAAAATATTATAAAAGTTTCAAATTTGTATGTGATTCTCATACAAATTTAAAAATCGATATTTTGAAGCTCTAGATCTTAATACAGAAAATTCCTAAAAATCTGAAATTTTCAAGCTAAACTAAAAATGATCTAAATCATATATATATAAATTTTCAATAAATTCTATTCATAAATAAGAAAGTTAAAAATTCCATTTTTGGTGTAAAAAGTGGCCCAAAAGGGGGGTGGCCCGAAAGTAGGGTATCCGACTTATATATATTAATCTATTAAAATATATTATTTATAATATAAATATTAATTTTATTAAAAAGGAATTTCAATGATATACTATATTTATATCTATTAAAACAAAGATAATTCCTATAAAAGTATATTATTCAATTAGTATTATTAAGAGATTTCATACATTACTATACAAATCTTACAAAATTGTTTATAATAAAACTTATAATTTGAATGTTAATAAAACTATCATATTATAAATAACTATAAAAACTATCAATAATATTATTAAACCAGATAGTTTAATATCTACTTTATTTATTTTTAGTATTTTTCCTTATATAATTAAAAATGATTTTTCAATTTATCACGGAGGTAATAGCTAGATCTAATGATCACTTTGATTAGGAGATAGGTATATAGAGTGATAATAAACTAGATTCACTTTTTCAATATAATCATAAGGATTACACCTGCTTTATATACCCTGATCAGGCGATGGAATCGCCTAATTAGGTATATAGGGCACACAAATGATTGAGTACTCCGGAGAAGTACTAGGATTAGTCCTATAGGGTTACACTATACGGTGAATTTCGTGACACAATTCCTATTATTCAATAATAAATTATTATAGTTTTAAAAGCTATAATAAAGATCTGTAAATTATATAATTATAGAAAAGTATAAGAAGTAATAAATATATATAATAGCCCTTCAATTATTATGTTCCATAATTTATTATTAAATAATAATATTTTAATATAGAAAAGAATAATAATATTATATTTAATAAATAAAAAGAATCTTTTTTATTCTTTAATATAAATAAAAAAATATATATATTTAATTTACCTTATGGATCTATAAGATTTCGATTTACATTAATAAAATTATATTATAAAAATCCTAAGGATAAATATATTAGAGTAGATTAAAATCATAATTATAATTTCATTAATCCTATTATTCCTAATGATTATATTGATTATATTCCCAATTAATTTGAAAAATATAAAATAACTTTATTATAATTTAGTAAAATTAAACTATCTATATCACTCATTTCTAATAGAACTATTATAAAAGCTATAAATCTTGAAAACCCTCTTTTGGGTTTAGCTAAAAATAATCAAATGTTTATATCAATAAGCTTTTTTTAAGTAATATTATCTCAAATTTATATTTATATAACAAAACTCCAATTATTTTATTACTAGTTTCCTAAATCTAACTATATATAAGGAATTTAGGAAAAAGGAGATTGATGGTTTAACAACTAAAAGTATATTCAAGATTATACTGTTACTACATTTTTTTTTAGCATATATATCTTCAAATTATACTTTATCAATAAAATTAAAAATGAAGAAATAAATATCAAATTCTGTAAATTACAATTTATTATTCAAGTATATAACAATATTAATAAAACTACTATTTTAATATAATCATTAGTAATTCAATGATTATAGTAGTGTATTTTAGTTTTTTTAATTATTAGTATTCGAAAAAAGAGTAAGATATATACATTCAAGATATTATTTAAATATACACTTAACCGATTTTAAATCTACATTATATTTTTTATACACATACTTTTAAAAAAACAGATTTATTAATTAATAGAATTTTATTTATTATAAAATTATTATATAATATTTTAAAAATAGAAAACCATTCATTTAAAACATATCACATTTATTATTATAAAAAACTTAAAATACAACAATCTATATATAATCCTTACTTTTTGTATACTAATAGTCAAAATACTAAATTTGATATTATAAATTTCCAAATAAATAATACATTTATTATTAAAAATAATAAATTTATTTAAACTAAAAACAAACAATTCAAATAAATTAATTTTATAACTAAAGGTTATAAAGAACTTACTCTCAATCATTCATTGAAATTTAATAATATTACTCTTATATTTAAGAGTAATAATATTTATTTTAGTTAGAAAAAGTAATATAAGAATCTACAATTTATTTTCAAGAAGTTAATAAATATTTATGATATATATAATAAGGTTCGAAAGTATATTTCTACATATAATTAATATATTATATAATAAGCTCATAATGTATATATTATAATTATATATTAATTTAAAAAATATTTTGATTTATTAATAATAGTATAAACAATACAATTTAGAAAAAATAATATTATAGTATTAAATAAATATATTAAATAACAAAAATAAAATTTTATCACAGGATTTAATTATATATCATTTAATTTAAACTTATTTAAGATTATTGTTTTTATTAATACCTCTTTAATTAGTAATAAGGATTATTTATTTTAAATAGACTATATTATTATTATAATAAATAAATGTTGAGATCACTTAGGGGGGAGGAGTCGTTAACTCGAATCACTATATACAGCACTATATAGCCTATATAAAATGAATAATCTAAATTAAGATGATCTAAAATAAGGTATAATTCTTCCTAATATATATATAATAAGAAGAATCATATGATTTGCTTAAGTATATAATCATACATTCCGATACAAATAGAATTTCCATTTATAATAAAAACCTGGAACATATAATATAAAAAGTGAATTGTACTAATTAAATTCTTTAAAACCTAAAACCAATCTAACTAAAAACTATTCCTCCTTTTTATTTCCTTTATTCTACAATCAAGCTAAAGAAGGTAAGGAAAAAATGAATCGAATTGAAAGTTGTATATAAATGGGGAAGAGCCTTATCCGCTAAGGTGAAGTAATCAAAGAGGAGGGATATTGAATCGATTCGATTAAATAGGGTATTCGTATTCAATTGAATTTAAAAGAATTGAAAATAGAGGGAAGGATTCAATTATTATACAAGAATAAATAGAAATAAGTTATTCTTCTATTTCTTTATAAAACTTGAAATATAGGAGATTAAATCTTCTTAATAAAGAAATAGCGGCTTGAAGCTTACAAGGCTTCAATTCAATATATCTCCTAAGGATATGAATAAAGATTGAATTCATATAGAATTTCTTAAAGCTATTTCATTAAATAACTATTCATATTATAATAAACTCTTTAACTTTATAACCTTTTTCCTTTACCCTTTCAACTCAAATAAATTAGATTTATTGAAGATAATAAGTAGACCTTTTTCTCTAACTTAATAATTATACGAAAAAAAGCATTCCATATTATAAAATAAAGGAAGAGGGCCTAATAAAAGATTCCTAATTAAAAGAAAACAATAAAGCAGTTTTTTTTATATAAAGAAAAGATTTCGAATTCGAAAAGTATATTGAGTTCTGAATAGGATATAATGGATGCGAATTGAACTATCGATTTATTGAATTCTATAAATATAATAATCTAATCTATAAATCAATTAATTCATTTAATTCTAAAGGAATCAATTATAGTTAGAAATCCCTTTTTAATATATTAATTGAAAAAAATAATATAAAGAATATAATATTCTAATTCTTTATATAAATCATATGTAAGTATAATCTAATACAATCTTATTCATTTTTTCAAAGAATATCTTATCAAATGGCCTAAACCACCCTCATTATTTTCATACAAATGTCTTCATATAAAACCTCAGAAAGTGATCTAATTTGTAAATACCTTTAATAAAAAGGTAAACACTAATTAGTATTAAGATCACTTGGGGGGGGGAAATCGTCAACTCGAATCATCATATATAGTATTGTATAGCCTATATAAAATGAATAATATAAATTAAGATGATTTAGAATAAGGTATGATTCTTCCCAATATATATATAGTGGGAAGAATTATGTGATTCGCTTAAGCACGTGATCATACGTTCCGACAATAAATATAACAATACTAATATTATTTATTAATTATTCATTAAATGTAAGAGAGTTATATATAGTATTTTAGTTTCAGAATTATACAAATTAGTTAAGGATTTAATATTAGTGTAGTAATCACTTTTATAATTAATATTATTTTTGATAAAGAAATCTCATTAGTTTTATATACTGATTCAAAATTATTATATAATTTATTCACTAAATTAAATATGATTGATGAAAAAAACTAATAATTAATATTATAGTATTTCATTAATTTTATAAGAGAAAAGAGATTATCAAAATTATATAAATTAATAAACTAACTAATCTAATTAATATAATAATAAAAGGAAAATTATATTAAGTATTTATTAATTTTATTAATATAAATAAGATTAATATTAAAGTAATAAAATAAATTGAGAAAGAATAGAATAATAAAAAAAGATAATTTTACTAAGTTTTAATAAAAATTATAAATTGAAACTATAAAAAAGAGTTTTTAGTATATGAACATTAATTATTAGAATCTAATGAATAGCTTTAATTCATTAGCTACTATATTATAGTTTTTAGTAAACAAAAAGATCATTGTTCTCTACAAAAAGTGGCTGGTTCATGTTACGACGACATCTAACATACCGAGTCACCTGATCAGAAAGTCACGGGATTAGAGATTCCCACTGGATCCCACTGCTCCCACCTGGTGGGACACGATGGGATCAATGGGACAACAAGGAACGAAGGTCTATATAAAGAATGGGTTTCATTACAATATAGAGCTTCGTGCTCAAGAACAATCATTAGTTTCATTACTATAGTTACGAGAATTGCAACCAGTTACAACCTTATTGAATTCCTACTTGAAGTCTAGTCTAAACCACCTCGAGAGATCTCTAGACACTTCCACGTGACCCTAGAGGCAGCTCCCGTAACACTTTGAGCACCCTTTCTGCTTCAAGTACCGATTCAATACCAACCGCCAGTATGGCAGCCAACAGTTCTTCCAGAAGCCAACAGGCCCCAGCAAGCAACTTCGACGATGTCGAAATGACTGATGCTCCCAAGGAGATCACCATCAACGAAACACTCAAGATTGCCTTACCAGACAAGTACCAAGGAAGTCAACAGGAACTCGACACCTTCCTATTACAACTCGAAATCTATTTTAGATTCAACCAAGACAAGTTCACCGAAAAGGAATCTAAGAGTATTTGGGCCGTGTCATACCTCAGAGGCGAGGCAGGCAAATGGATTCAGCCATACCTGCGCGACTATTTCGAGCATGACGACAGGGAACGCATGCAACCCACAAGAACCATCTTCGACAGTTTCGAAGGATTCAAGACAGAAATCCGTAGGATCTTCGGAAACTCCAATGAGTTAGAGGTAGCGGAAGAGAAGATCTTCAACCTCAAACAGACAGGATCGGCATTGAAGTATGCTACGGAGTTCCGAAGATATGCGGGGACAACTAAATGGGACAAGGTCGCCATCATGAGTCATTACCGTAAAGGACTCAAACCAGAAGTACGTTTGGAACTTGATAGGGAAGGGGAGGACGATGACTTGAACGGACTAATCAAAAGCTCCATCGATGCCGATGACCGCCTATACAGGTACAAACAAACCCAACGATCATACAAGCCTCAGACAAATCATAGGCAAGGGCGCTACCGCAAGAATGAGGGTAGACCACGTTACAGTACACAGAGTTACGGGGACCCCATGGAACTAGACGCCACGCACCACAGGAACGGGAATGATGATCCAGAGAAAAGACGAAGGCGAGAAAACAACTTATGCTTTGAATGTGGAAAAGCAGGGCACCGGGCAGCGGATTGCCGAAGTAAGAAGACAGGAGGAAAGAAAGGCAACTTCAAACCCAAGTTCGGCAAAGGCCAACTTAACGCTACCTTTGTATCCCAGGAACATCCAGCTAAGACCGAAGAAACTGAGACCTTCACCAGTGAAGAATTCCGGAAATTATTGGACGAGTTACCGCGAAACCAAGAGGGTATGAATGCAGTAGACTTGTGGGAACAGGAGTACTACCGAACCCCATCACCATCGGTAACGGAAGAATGTATTAAGGAAGAGATACCAGCAGATCACGCGATGATGAGCTGGACTGCTTGCTATGATGAATTCTGCGGAATCCATCGATCAGATAAAGAAGCAACCGGATGGTTCCCCAAGAAAAGAAAGACAAGAAACCAACAATCCAACGAAACAGACAAAAAACAAGTTACCCAGCAATTGAATGCTACAGGACAAGCAGGACAGATATACTGCAAGGTCAAAATAAACGGACAAATACAGCAAGCCATGATAGATTCAGGGGCTACAGGAAACTTTATTGCACCAGAAGCTGCAAAGTACTTGGGAGTTCCACTCCAGAAGAAACAAAAACCCTACCAATTGCAGTTAGTTGACGGACAACTAGCAGGATCTGACGGGAACGTTTCACAGGAGACACGACCAGTACAAATGAACATAACCCAACATTCAGAGGTTATACAGCTTGACGTTGTGCCATTGGGCCAACAACAGATCATCTTAGGGATGCCATGGTTGAAGGCACACAATCCTAAGATAGATTGGTCACAAGAGACAGTGACCTTTGATCAGTGCAAATGCGGTCAAGGAGACACGCTAGAGGCGTCCGCGAGACGTAACACGCGCCAAGGGGAGTTGAACGCGAACAACTTCGGTGACGTAGGACACCCAGTCCAGGGTCCTCCATTAAGAGCGAAGGCCAGTACACCTCCTCTACAAATGCAGAAGCCAACGACACGGCAGGAAATCGCAATCAAGGCAGAAGAGCCTATGATACCAGAACAGTACAAGAAATACGAACATGTGTTCAAGGAACCAGGGATCCATGAGGCTTTGCCAGACCACAAGCCATGGGATCATGAAATAATATTGGAGGAAGGCAAGATGCCTGTGCACACCCCAATTTATTCAATGTCAGCCGATGAGCTAAAGACGCTCAAAGAATATATCGACGACAATTTGGCCAAGGGATGGATCAGAGAATCCACGTCCCAAGTGGCAAGTCCAACTATGTGGGTACCTAAGAAAGATGGTACTAAGAGACTAGTTGTGGACTACAGAAAGGTCAACACGCTTACCAAAAAGGATCGATATCCACTTCCATTAGCTACGGAACTAAGAGATCGATTAGGCGGAGCAACGATATTCACCAAGATGGACCTACGAAACGGGTACCACTTGATTAGAATGAAGAAAGGCGAAGAATGGAAAACCGCTTTTAAAACAAGATACGGGCTATACGAATATCAAGTTATGCCATTCGGGCTAACGAACGCACCAGCTACTTTCATGAGACTTATGAACAATGTGCTGTCGCAATACTTGGACACCTGTTGTATATGCTACTTGGACGACATCCTAGTATACTCAAACAACGAGGTCCAACACATCAAAGATGTCAGCAACATTCTTGAAAGTTTAGCCAAAGCCGATTTGCTATGTAAACCAAGCAAATGTGAATTCCATGTTACGGAAACGGAGTTCCTAGGATTCACCGTATCAAGCCAAGGGCTCAAGATGAGCAAAGATAAGGTCAAGGCAGTGCTTGAATGGAAGCAGCCAAATACAGTTAAAGAATTACAGTCCTTTCTAGGATTTGTCAACTTTTACCGAAGGTTTATTAGAGGATATTCAGGGATTACAACATCCTTAACCAACCTAACCAAGAAGGATCAAGGAAGCTTCGAATGGACCACCAAGGCGCAGGAGTCCTTCGAAACGCTCAAACAGGCAGTGGCCGAGGAGCCAATACTGTTGACATTCGATCCTGATAAGCAAATCATAGTGGAAACGGACTCCTCAGATTTTGCTATAGGCGCAGTTCTGAGCCAGCCGGGCCAGAATGAGAAATAGCAACCAATCGCATTCTACTCTCGAAAACTATCACCAGCCGAGTTGAACTATGAAATATACGACAAAGAATTACTGGCAATAGTCGACGCATTTAGAGAATGGCGAGTTTATTTGGAAGGATCAAAATACCCAGTACAAGTGTACACAGATCATAAGAACTTGGTTTACTTCACCACAACGAAGCAGTTAAACAGACGACAGGTCAGATGGTCGGAGACCATGGCCAATTACAATTTTAAGATTTCATATGTCAAAGGATCAGAAAACGCTAGAGCCGACGCTCTTAGCCGAAAACCAGGATATCAAGAAAATAAGTCGTACGAATCGTACGCTATATTCAAGAAAGAAGGCGAATCACTGGTTTACAATGCACCACAGCTTGCAGCTACTCATATATTGGAAGACAACCATCTCAGAAACCAAATCCAATCACATTACGACAAGGATGCTACAGCTATACGCATACGCAAGGCAATAGAACCAGGATTCACAATAGAAAACGAAACCATATACTTTCATGGGAAAGTATACATTCCGAGTCAAATGACCAAGGAATTTGTGACGGAACAACATGGGTTGCCGGCACATGGACATCAAGGAATTGCAAGGACGTTTGCAAGAATCCGGGAAATCAGTTATTTCCCGCGAATGAGAACGATAGTTGAAGAAGTTGTTGGAAGTTGCGACACCTGCATACGAAACAAGTCATCACGACATGCTCCGTATGGTCAGCTCCAGACCCCAGACATGCCTTCTCAGCCATGGAAGTCCATCACATGGGACTTTGTGGTCAAACTACCACTCTCAAAGGATCCTACTACAGGAGTTGAGTACGATGCGATACTCAATATAGTAGACAGGCTAACGAAATTTGCATATATGATACCATTCAAGGAAACATGGGATGCTGAGCAACTAGCATATGTATTCCTTAGGATCATAGTAAGCATACACGGAGTACCGGATGAGATAATCTCGGATCGAGACAAGCTCTTTACCTCGAAATTCTGGACTACCTTATTAGCACTTATGGGTATCAAGAGAAAGTTATCGACATCTTTCCACCCACAAACAGATGGTCAAACAGAGAGGACCAATCAGACAATGGAAGCATATCTTAGATGCTATGTAAATTATCGACAAGACAATTGGGTAGAACTATTACCTATGGCACAATTCGCATATAACACATCGGAAACGGAAACCACGAAAATCACACCAGCACGGGCTAATTTTGGGTTTAATCCACAAGCGTATAAAATTCCGATACCACAAGAAGTTAATGCCGAATCAGCAATAATACAAGTCGAACAATTAAAGGATTTACAAGAGCAGCTTGCTCTCGATCTAAGATTCATATCATCCAGAACAGCAGCGTACTACAATACGAAACGTAGTATGGAACCTACGCTTAAAGAGGGGGATAAAGTTTATTTGCTACGACGAAACCTTGAAATCAAAAGACCAAGCAATAAACTCGACCACAGGAAACTAGGACCATTCAAGATTGATAAAGTAATAGGAACGGTTAACTATCGATTGAAATTACCAGACACAATGAATATTCACCCAGTATTCCATATATCCTTGCTCGAACCAGCACCACCAGGAGCGCCGAATGCGCCATTAACGGAAATCGAACCAGTCAACCCGAACGCCATATACGATGTCGAAACAATACTAGATTGTAAATACGTCAGAGGCACAATTAAATATTTGATCAAATGGTTAGATTATCCACATACCGAAAATTCATGGGAACCAAGAACAAACCTCAACTGCCCTGAGAAGTTGGAGGCGTTCCACCAGCAATATCCGGATTTGCCCAGAAGGAAGGAGAATCCATTGAAGCCAGGATCGAAGGGTCCAAAGAAGAAGAATCGAAAACAAAGGAACCGTCGTTAGGGCCAGCAGCAGAGACAGACGCCAACTCCTTTTCCTTCTCAATACGCTCATTTTCCAATCGCTGTTCCTCAGCCTCAAACTCTTCAAGAGCTTCAATAGTACGAAGGTCATGTTGAAGCATTTTGCCAGCCTTTTCCCGCAAAACACGCTTCTGCCTTCGCAGGAGCCAGCCGAGCAGCTGCTTCAGCCATAGCATTCGCAGCCTTCTCCTCCTCGAACTCAAGACGCTCTTCCTCAGAATTAACACAAGACCAATCGCCCGCAGAGTGGCCATACACATCACAACGATCACTGCCCACACTCTTTATACATTCACCACAGCGCACAGCATTTGGAAGCACCCGACACTCAAGGTTCTTCTCCAAACAGCGACTACACTTATTTTGAAGAACGAATAACGGACATCATAACAAACAGAAAGGAAGGCACTACGGAATTAATCAAGTGGGGGGAAACTCACTTTATAAACGCTTGGGACAAGCGCTAAGCTAGGAAGGGGATAGTGTTACGACGACATCTAACATACCGAGTCACCTGATCAGAAAGTCACGGGATTAGAGATTCCCACTGGATCCCACTGCTCCCACCTGGTGGGACACGATGGGATCAATGGGACAACAAGGAACGAAGGTCTATATAAAGAATGGGTTTCATTACAATATAGAGCTTCGTGCTCAAGAACAATCATTAGTTTCATTACTATAGTTACGAGAATTGCAACCAGTTACAACCTTATTGAATTCCTACTTGAAGTCTAGTCTAAACCACCTCGAGAGATCTCTAGACACTTCCACGTGACCCTAGAGGCAGCTCCCGTAACAGTTCAATGGTAAAATAATTTATGCCTATTTCTATTCAGAATTATATCCTAATCGATATCTGTCTTTTCAAAGTCTAATTATCTACAAATTTATAGCTTGTTATTTATATACAATTAAAAAAAACATTATATTCCCTTCTTAATTATTTAGCTTTGATATAAAGAAACCTTCATTTTATTACCACCCCCGCCTCCTTATTTTTATAAAAATGATTTCATTTATATTCAAATAGTTATAATATACTTTTCTTTCTTAATAATACTAATTGTCTATTTACAACAATTTATAATCACTTCAACCTTCAACAACCCAATCACCTCAATCTTTATCGATCTACAACCTTTATCTTTTTATAAAAACCCCAAACAATTCTTAAACTTTTCAACATAAAGTAAACTAGATAATCTAAACTTGTTAACAAAAATAATAAGTAGTGTTTATAACACTACTTACTCTTCGCTAATATTACAATTATAAAAGAATAGAATATTTAGCTATATTAGTGTTACGACGGTATCCAACATACCGCGTCACATGGCCAAACGGTCACGTGATGGACCTAGAGGATCTAGGGGATCGAAGAATAAATATCTAGATCCATAAGATCCAAAGGATCCAAGCAGAACAAAGGTCTATATAAGGAATAGGGTTTCTTTATATGTAAAACTTTATGTTCAAGAATAATTATTAGTTTTATTATTATAATTACAAGAATTACAACCAATTATAACCTTATTGAATTCCTATTTGAAGTTTAATCTAAACCATCTCAAGAGATCTCTAGACACTTCCACGTGACTCTAGAGGCAGCTCCCGTAACAATTAGCAATTATATATATATATAAAATTGCTAGTATAGTTCATTTATAATACTTCCTGGAAGATTATGACAAGTTTTTATGGCTTACCCCCCGGATGTAAAATAATAAATAAATAAATAAAATAAATAAATAAATTATAGTTTTTAGTAAATACGGGATACAATAGCCTTAAGCAAAAACAGAAGAAACTAGCTTCTCCTATAGCATCTATATAAAACTTATAACTTCCTATACTTAACTAGTTCTTTAGATAGAATATAATATAGACATTTAGCATCTACGAATACCATGAGTACTACGTCTTCCGTATCCTTCTCGAACCAATAGTTAATCAATGTAAATTGAGAGGGTTGAAGATTTCCCACCGTCAATGACCCCCCATGAATTTCTAAAGTAAAGAGCATAATTCCGTTGATCACGGGAGATAAACATTCTCGATCCCTCGCCTCTGTGCTTTTCATCTGCTCTCTGCCGCCCAGTTGTTTGCTCTAGGCCAAGTTTCAGATGACATATGGAGAATTGGTTGTGCAAGAATTAGGCTGTCATATGTGTTTGAGGTCTACAGAGTATGATATAGACGAGGGAAGCATCTAGCCATCTTCGCATTGGGTTACGATCTCCAATGGAGTCAATGAAAGGGACGAGGGGGTGTGAACCCGAGTTTCTGCCGACATGAGAGCAACGAAGGCGGTCAGTTTTTCATCAGCAAGATTAGATTGTGATCTGCTCGATAACCTTAAGCGAGCAGGGCTAAAGAAAACTTTTATAACTGTTGTTTGTCTCGGTGACATTTTATGGCCCAAAAGCAAGCCGAGGCACACTCTCGGAGCGTTTTGTACACTCACTCAGTCTGAATTAAACTGCTTTTCTTACGTTTCAAAGCCTCGAACAAGTTTTTATCTTAGTAAAGTTAAAATTATACTTAAACCCGGGAATGCACAATTCTTGGGCGGCTAAGTCTTCTCGATGCAGTTGTCAATGTAACACGACTGACTTAGTTTTATACTGAAGCATTATTGGGGCTCGGTAGTTCTGAACGGCCCTGGCGATTTCTGTGGTGGGGTTTCAGGTTCTCATCGCAGTAAATGTTGGCGGCTAAGCCACTTGCGACGGGGGTTTCGATACCACAGCATGAAACTATGCTCCTCATGTCCTGCCCAATGATTTTTCCAACAATGATTTTTGAACCATTCTGTCGGGTCCATGCTGTGTGATTTCGCTAGAGATCTGTCATAATCAATGGTTTTACATTGCTCCCGAAAGACGCGCGCTGATTGCTGCATGTGAATATGCACTGTGCCTTTGCGAGACTCACAGTTGTGTCTTACTTACAAACTAGACCTCTATGTTGGCTTGAGTGACATTATAAGATAAGTGTTGCTCACTGATTTGTATGATTATACAGATCACCCATTTCTACCTCTTTTACTTTCTATCTTCATTTGCAAAGAAAAAAACATGGTTTCGATGTATGACCTAGAATCTTCTCGGCACGCGGGATCGTCGAATTTCGACATCAAAAGTACTGAGAAACTGCTACCGAGCCAGAAGATTCAGACACCACGAAGCCGGGTTGCTGAGATAGGCAACCGGTATCTTTCCTTCCTGGGCCTCATCGCTCCCACAATTATTAGCAGTCTTCTTCTAGCTGCAGACCAACGTCATCTTTCCATCTCTGGCGGTGCTTTCTACGACTCCATTATTCGGAATCGAGCTTCAGTGCAAATTGAAGTTCATATTCTTGCTGGTGGACTTGGTTTGATTCAAATGGCAGCGATTTGGCGTCTCTGCAATTATGCCACTCGGTTACGACTAGTACAACGGTCAATCCCCCGGGATTTGTTGAACTTCTGGAACGGGTTCAGCTTGTCTTCAAAACGTTGGGAGTTGTGCTTTGCTCAATTTCTTCTTGTGATGCTCTTTGCCTTTGCATGTGCAGTCCCATGCCCATTATGGGCAGGTGCGATAACTCCCGTGGATACCCACTCTTCTCGACCGGCATCAATCCTGCTTCCTCAGTACTCGAACATGTCTTCAGTACGTGAGTGGCCATCAGAGATCAATTCCTCGGGGCCCACTCTACGAAGCGACAGAGGATTTTTCACTTACTCACCAGCCATGGCATATCAAGGCCTTCTTTCACAATCTATTTCTACAGCAACGACCATGGATGGATCTCCACGTCAACATGCTAAGTATGATAATTCAAAGTTTATGTATGTCGGCCGCTCGTTTGGTATTGGGGCGTCAGTTGGACTCTCAGATGATTACATTTTCGATACTTCCATTGTCACCGGCTATACATTCCAAGAAATTGGTTATTCAGCCGAGACTAGTTGTATCTATAACCAAAGTTCCGATTTCAAATTGGTGAACGATGGGTTACAATTGTTTGCCGCTCGAGGCTTTCTACCTGATAGCACATCTAGTGAATTCTCTGTTTACCTGGGACATAAGTCGAATTCCATCGTTGCTTTTGGAGTTGCTGCGGATAATACAGGTTACAATCCGAGGTACCTTGGAATTGCAGCAGGAAGTGATTATGGAAATCTCAACAAGGCTCAATGCAGAACTGAATTCAAACCAACACTGTTCGATGTCTCCGTTGTGCTTTCAGATAAAACCATCACCGTCACACCAACAAACATACCTGCGATTGACATCGAACCTTCAGGAAATCTCACGCATGTTCTTGAAAGACAATTCGAGCTTTCCTCCAATGATATGTCAAATATCTATCAAGTATGATGAAACCCCCTCCTTCAATACAACGGATCAAATTATTAACTTCTTTACAGAGTGTCATAGGAAACGCGCTCAACTTCAGCATTGCGGATTATCGTACCTACGTCAACAGCCCACATTATACCGGCAGCCCACCACGTGAGCAAGATATCAATCTTGCAGGAATTCAAAACTCGGTGACGGCAATGATAGATGATCTTCTCGTGAGCTATGCCAGTGCACAATTAATGATTGCCAATGATACGAAGACTGTGGATGCTTCTGTCACCATAGCCGCTGTTCGCCTTGGTCAGCCTGTCTATATTTACTTGGTGTTTGGTTTCAATCTGTTGCTTGTACTTGGAGCCACCACATATCGTCCCGAAGAAGCAGAAGAAGTTGATCATGATTCGTGGCAAAATTTTGACCCCACAAAGTTGTAGAAAGTGTTTCTTTTGTGTGCATTTAGTGGAGTTGGGTCTGTTTGTGTCATTTCGGCGACTTAATACGGGGTTTTTGCAGTACTTTTGAGGGCGGGCAATGTATATTATAGTTTTCAAATTGATGAATTGATTAAGTTGGATTTTTCTCTCAATGAGTGTTTTACATAGAATAACGGTTTATTGTATATTTTGGCATCTCACAATATTTGAGTGCCCGTCCAGCAATAGTTCTTGAGTAAAGCTAACGATTCACACTTCCGCAGCAACATTGCTATACAATGCTCCGTGTTATCTATACAAACTATTCCGTTGCTTCTTATATCGTCTCGCAAAGAAATTATACCTTCATTCTTGTATGAATTGGTGCAAAAATGGTGAGTTTCGATAGCAATCTCATATAGGGATAAGGTCGAGATCAATCATGGAATGCTCCGAGATATAGTCCTTGTTTTCATGATTATTGTGCTTCCGAACGAAATTGTATAATAAGCCACGAGTCGTTATTGCACAGTTTTAGCAAGTCTATATTCATTCAAATTTAGATATTCTACAAGACTAAGCTATGTGGGTTTATACAGCGGCAATGTCATCCACCATCTACAAGTTCAATTTGAGCCCTAAACAAAATCGCCAAACTACCTCAACTATTTTTATGACATCTATATTGGTACCAGAATAAGAAGAATTACATCGCTAATTGACATCGTAATTCCTCAGTCCTTTATTGTATACGCTTCTTATAGCGACTTCCATCAGATCTAGAAAACGTTCTCGATCCAGCGAGACATCTTCCGAATGCCACTCAGCACGTTTTGTCCCGCGTGAAGGAGCCGGAAGCTTCAAGGCATGCACGCTCAAATATGTGTGAGATCGAAGGCCAGCAAGGTTTCGAAATCCCTTATGGTTTAGTCCCTCTGGCAAGATCTCGACCATTACTGATCCTTCCGGAAGAAAGATGCCATGGGTTAAACCGGCACCATGGACTCCGACCAGAATGTCAGTTTCTCGGACTACTTTAATTTGTTCGGAAAAAGGTATGGACTCAAAATCAATCATCTGGATTTTGACGCGAGGGTCTTGTGATTGGAGTTCTTCGAGGTAAGACTCTTGGCCAACGAGTCGTCGACGACGTCGATCAATGTAGGTAATAATGATATCACCATCATGAGATTTCCAAGATTCCACATTGTAAAAGCTGAGGACTCGGTCGGAAAAAGTGCGTAGTAATTCAGACTGCCCGCAATCATGAATCGTCCAGTCTCCCTGCCAGATGGGGTTACTAGCACCCGGTAATGGTATTATAATATTCTCAAATTCTGTAGTTTGAGAGAGCTCTTTAAGTCTAATGATTGGTCTCTGGGCCACCGCTGTCCAAAGGTCAATGTAAAATCCGTCGACATGATCGTCAAGAATGGCGATCTGAGTGTCTCGAACATCCTCGGAGATATAAAAGGGTGCGTTTGTAGCGGGATTGACAGACATGCGTAGGACATCCATGGTCATCATCGTTGACCAAATTTCCATAAGGCAGTGCCATGGATTCAGGGCACCTTCTCGTTTGATGAGGATGGTGTAGTTACTCGTTGTAGGATATTGACGTAGATGCTTGGTTTTTGAAACAACTTCGTCGAAGATAACTTTTGTGCCGGTACCGTACCAATAAGAGCGGAAACTGTTGTATTCGGGATATCCTTTACTTTTCTCCTCTCCGTCGAGCGGTCTAATGTCACACCCGAGCTGAAATTTCTTCTCGTAAGCGTCCCAACTGGCTGCTTGTCCAAGACACATGGTGTCTCTACCCGAACCCGGCCATTCGGTAGTATGGAAACAGGTCAAATTCGTGGAGGAACCGGGCATGCAGTATTCAGTTGCGGAATCACGCAAGTTCTCAAGATATGGGCGACCATAACGCTCAGCACAGAAGGAGGAATGGTAAGAGTCGACATTGTACTCTGGAGGGACATCCATTGTCCACTTTGGAAGATCAACTTGTGTTTGAGGCTCTTCCGTGTGAGATGGCCATTTTGGAAGATAATCTTGGATCTGAGCCTCGTTCGGTAATTGATATAAGGAAATTATAACTAAAAAAAGAAACACAATGACAGGAAGAAAGGTCATCGACCTGTGCCTTTGGAAGGGGACTGAAATCATCTTCTTCATGTCTTTTCACGCAAACTTTCGACAATAGTTTTGTAAATGATAAAGCATAAGACGATTTCTTCAGGAACAAGATATTTGGGGGATAAGCTTCATCTCGTACACGGAGCACTACGTGCCTGAGGGTATATCCACCCTCATTTTTTCAGCCAATTTCTACACTTCCGGCCGATCAATTTTGCTAGGCCCCACAATCACGTCGACAGGGCCTGGCACGAGCCTATAGAAGAGCCTGTACCATCCTTCCTTCCGCCCCCTCATCTAATTCCCTGCTCGCCCCCCTTAAAGTTTACAGCCAGTGTTATTCAAGTATCATGCAATGAAGGGTAGAAGACGAAACGTACCGTTATCTTGCTTGCCGCGCGCGAGCGTAGCACGGACAGCTATTCTAGTTCCAAGTAAGCGCATTGTAGCCTACGATTTATTGCCTTAAAAAAATGCGGAAGGAATATCAGTATTTTCTACCGAAAAGTTGTATCTTTCATCCCATTTCCGGCAGTTGTTCTTTAAGCATGAAATTTGTGTTTGCTGAGGAATGGGTGATGAATTGGCCCTTCTGGTGATTTATCGGCACTTTCAGGGGCCCTTGAGGGCGCAGAACGCAGAACCTGATTTCTGCTATCGTATTCACATAACAACCAATGAAGTTCATGTATTTTTCGCGTTTATGCGACGTACTCATTTACCAAACCGTCGGAATCGGCAAAATAACCGCATTTAGCCACTTGCCGTGTCACATGCATGAGTAGCGAGAACTTTATGAAAATGCACCACTCAGCATGCGGCTCGAGCCTCCCTGGAGATATTTATAAAATTGGGCATATTCGGATAGCTCCACTGGGCTAGTTGCATTATCACCGTTGCAATGGATGCATAAATAACCTAAGCGGGCTCATCAAAACAAGTTCATTCGGTTAATGATAGGTGATCGCTAGGGGTGCCGTGTAACCCACCTTGGACCATTTATTTATACAGTCCCCCGCCGTCTGATAATCAAATAATGGAGACAATTTTCACTATCAGCCTTGAGGATTTTTAGAGATCTAAACGCCAACACAAGACTTTACCTTTTCATAGAATTAAGAACCATCTGCTTAGCGATGAAAAGCTTGATATCTGCTCTCGAAGTCAGCTGTCACTGGCTACCGGCGCTGTGGGTGAGCGCTGAACGTTAAAATGAGCCAAAGACTGGCCATTTGCTACCAATAGAATTATAGTTGCTTTGGTACAACGCGACAGTCAAGCGAAATCCTGCAAGCAATTATGGCGTGGCGGGATCGCCTCATGGTTTTGTAATTTTCTATACGCAAGGAGCTAGATTACAACCAACAGAGTAGATAGAAGACTCCATACATCGTCCTTCCATCTCGCCTCTGACACCATGTTAGTGTAAGGGCTCAAAACATTGCCGTTTTGAACCGGGTTCATCTCGCGGACATTGCCCGAATTTTGGTAACCATGTACATTTGCAGGTTTTTATTCGTAGCGCTACATTAGAACTAGTAAGCACCGAGTTCCCGACATATTTACTGCAAGTCACGCAAATCCCATACATTGTGAGGCTTTCTCCTTTTCATCCCAAGAAAGCAATCTTTCGTTGCATCCTCTTGCAGAATTTGAATTCATTTCTGCCTACCCTCGCTATGGCTTTCGCTGGTCGATTGCAGTTGATGATCAAAATTTGGCTTCTTATTCTTCATGCCAGTCTTAGTTCCGCTGCCTGTAGTGTTCCTCCTATTCCTATACGCATTGGAAACGTGACACTGTCAACAGGAGAGATAGCACGAGGTTTAGATTTATCTGTCGGGAATCCAGAGCAGCATTTCGCCTTCTTACCGCAATGGTGAGCTTGCAATTTCTGAGACCATGAAGCTTTACTTACTTTACTTAGGCCATTGAATAACTCCTTTATTTACGGAACGGATGGATTCTGTGGTTCCAGTTGGTCTACCGCTGCTTGTACGACATTTCGTGGTGGTTCATACAATGAATTTGCATCCAAAAGCCGTGGAGTACCGGCGACTAATGCTTATCCATCCGACGCCTCGCCATACCCACAGCTCACAATGGTATCCGACAACATAACGCTGAGTTCAAATGTGAGCATGCTCGATTTTCCCATTGGAATACCGAAAGCAGATTGGGGAGAACAAAGTTATTATCCGCAAATGGCCATTGGGCTCGGCACCAATTCGACCATTCTAAACACGCTCTACTCATCAGGCCAGATAGCATCTCGAACGTGGTCCATGTTCTGGGGACGAACTGGAGCGACGTCAGCGACTCAACTCGATGGCGGATTTGTTTTTGGAGGTTACGATCGTGCCAAGGTCACTGGGGCAAATTATACCCGTTCTCTTACTTACTCCAAGACATCTTGTTTTTCTGGAATGCTGGTTACAATCACCAATATGGTACTCAATTTCCCAAATGGTACTGATGCCAGTATATTCGGCGGAATTGAATCCGATGCTATTCAAGCATGCATCGAGCCAAGCTACCCCGTCTTATTGACGATCCCAACTGACCCTTATTTCCTGAACTTCGAGGAAATTACCAACCAAACAATATCTGACAGATCGTTTGGAATGTACTACTATGGCTTGCTCTATGGCGGTGGGCCTCGCGACTCAACACCGTGCGTATGTAATCATAATAAGAAGTTCTTAGAAATGCTAACAATCCTCATAGATATGCTGGTGATTTAACCATCGAATTAGATTCTGGAATTTCTGTCCGCATACCGAACGATCAGTTGATCGTTCCAAATCTTTCAATCGACCATACATCAGGCGCCATAGTTGCAAATGCGTCAGAACCAGAACTCGTCCTCAATGCAATTCAAGCTGGTAACGCGAATGACCTCCCACAGCTAGGACGACAATTCCTAACTGCCGCTTACTTGATGTTAAACCAAGATGCAAAGACTTTCACACTCTGGGAAGCGAATCCTACCGAGAACGAAGACCTGGTGGCTGTTGATGGCAGAAATAACCCTATGGATGATTTTTGCACCTCACCCTCTACACCAAATAATAATAGTGCCAACGGTGATTTGAGAAATTCGAATAGTACTTTAACACCAACTAGTACATCGGCTGCAGACAGCCAAAGTTCCGGAAAGGTATCGACGGGGCTCATTGTGGGCGCAGCTATTGGATCCGTTGCTGTGATTTCAATTATTGGAGGAATCCTCATTTGGTACATCTCGCAAAAGAAAAGGAAAAGGAACCTTATCGCTGAGGCTGCAGTTGCCACCAATATGGCTGAAAAGCACCCGCCGGGATACCATCACAGCTATGCGGACCAGATACAGTTCCCTCACTATATTCCACAGGAGTTACATGCCAAACCAGTCCCGGTCATCGCACGTCACGAGTTGCATTCTCAACCAGCTCGCGCCAACGAAGCGCACGAGCTACCTTAGAGTTCTATCACCAAATTCACGATTTCATGAAAATTCATGTATATATCATTTACACTTAATTATTAATTTCATAGTTTGTAAAGAATAGAAATCTTTCAGAGCAGGATTAGAGCATCAAAGCAAGGGGCGAAGTCAGGGAGTTGTCTAGTAGCCACGAGTAGGCCACAAAACTGTGTTATTTAGTAATAAGCATACTACACTCTTCAAGTATGCTTCCGCGATAGTGTAGAGACAATATAACGCTCATTCAGAAGGTCTCGATTGGTCACCCTGACAGCCTGCACTTCTTCGTGCCAGCGAATGCAACACAGTGATCTTACGGATCAACTTGTAAATGATCATAATCAAGTGTGATATGAATATAGAAGCAAGGTTTGTAGACACAATTCGACTAGTGAGGCAGACACTTGCGTTACTGGTTCTGATGACGCGCATACAACCATCTTTTCTTCGAGAACACCCACAGTTATATTGTGTGAATTACACCATGATTATGGTGAATAGTTCAGCTAAGCCACCGCTTCATGGAGACTACCATGCTGGTTTATAATGGGTATCCACACATTTGTATACTTGAGACGAGGTACTGAAAAATCTTATCGACATTTACTCCACTAGGTGCATCGCGCATGGTTGATAAATTGAACTACTGTAAAAGCTTTGTGCTCCGAGCTATATCCTAGCAGCAGAAATGGTAAGGCAGATTCGCTACATTCCCTTCAATGTATTGGTTGAACTGTGAACGCGAGAAGGAAAATGGGCAATGCAAACTTCATCTAAAGCGCGAGATAGGGTCGCGGAATGGGTCCTGGAATCCTGCCACAACCTTGGTTGTGCAATTGGAACCCTGAGATACCAATGTTCACCTATTATCCGAGGCAAACAGCAACTTCATTGGCCCACTTACTCGCAGGCAGATTGTACTTATGTCTCGATGCTCATTGGGTGGCTAGGTACGAGCCCGAGCCTCATGGAGTCATGCTAGAGAAGGATCGGCAAATCCAGAGAACGAGCCGCTCGGTGTCAAAAGTATCGCATTATCCTGATCATGCACAAAGATCAATTAACTCACAAAAGCTTTCTTCTATTCATTTTGTCGTGCTAAACCAGGTGTCCCTCATGAGGCCGCTCTTAGTCCAAGACTGATGTCAAAGAGCATAGAGCTGGAATCGAGGCTGATGAGATGGTGATCTTCTCAATCAACTAGATATGTTTCCCACTTCATCTGGAAGACTAACGCGACGCAGCAATCGGCAGACACAATAATCAAAATTATGACCACTGAGCCTAGCCCGGTAGTTTATAAGCAGAACTGAATCAGGGCTCAAAGATGTTGGATTGGTAGTGAAGAGGCTGGCTTATGAAGTTGAAATTTCTTACTTGCTATTCGTTGATAACATGTGTTTATTATCAACACTGTTTTGGAACTGGTTTTTGATGGCACCCTTTACTTTACTAGATATGCGCCGCACTTCAGTCAATGCAAGTCTTATCTCTTATCATAAGCGAGATAGCTTTCTGTTTCAATCGCGTCAAGCGCGAACCATCAATATGGGGAAATGTGAAATTGCGATACGATTTACAAGTTTGCACATTCTAATTTCCTCATGTTTACCTTGATGAATGTTTCATGATTAATTTTACTCACGATGTTGCGATTTGACGATTGACCGAATTACACCCTTTCACCAGCGCGCTAAATTACCCACAATGTCGCTTTGGACAAAACCAGCAGTTCCAGATGCCCCTCCTCCAAAGGCTGTCGCTGATGTGGCAGATACTGGTTTTGCAGATGTAGGTCTTCCTGCACCCACTCCAGTATCTCAAGCTTCCACCAGTGCTCCTACGGCACGCCCTCAACTTGCACGCAATCAACCTCAACCTCCTCCACCACATCAGCCCCCACCACCGCCCTCGTCCCAGCAGATGGTTGGCAATCCGAACGATTCGCTTTCCTTGATGCAGCTGAAGAAACTCGTTACTGAATTTCCAAAGGTTGATCCTACATCATATACTTTCGTTTATAGCGACACAGCAACGTTTGAAGAAGAGGTGGACGAGTGGTTTTCGTACAACGAGGCAGAGTTCAAAAGGCTACACAGAGCGAAGGATACTTTCCAGAGAAGATGGAAGAAATTTTCTGCGAAACCTTGGACGGAAGTCGATCGGGAGGAACAACTGAAATTCGTCAAGAGGGAAGTTCAGGGCCTGCATGCTAGCGACCTGCGGAGGAGATGTAAAAGCTTACAAACTTTACTACATATAATACTAGGTAACTGGGATGAAAATGCAGGAAAGAAGGAGGAATTGGAGACCATTGAATCGGGCGAAAAGAAAAGAAGAACGAAAGCGACACTTTCGCACGTCGAAAGTATGAAGAGAAGCATATCACTTCTTGCAGAGAGTGGTGGAATTGAAATGGTCTTCGAAGTCATGGAAACCGCTTTCAAACATTTATGGTGAGGGTAGAAACATCTTGTGCCGTGAAACGCAACTGACCATGCGAAAGGGATGACGAATTTCGAGAGACGAAAATAACAGAGGATGATATACCGTTTGTACAGGATGAGCTCGATAATGTGATGACTATATTCTATTTGACGATAGAAGGCGTCCGCTGTCATACGGACTCTCTTGACCTTGCAAGGAAGACTCTTCGTAAGTATATGTCCTAATGCACATTCGTGTTCTCCATATACTAATGTTTGAGATCGCAGTGGGCCTGGAGCCAAACATTGTACATTATCTGTTGACGATTACTGGGAAGTTACGATGGGATGAGGCCAACGAGTTACCCCAAACACGAGTCAGTAATGTAATGAGACATCACAAGACCTGGTAGCTTACTTCTTTGTACACAGATCTTTCTACTGTTTTGGAAATCCATATTATTAGTTTTCGGAGGCACTAAAGAAATCGATAAAGTCAAAAGGGCAACCGATGAACTGGCCAACTCAGGTGGCGAGAAGATAATCACTGCCTCCCCTCTTGACTATCATATCTTTCGACAAGAAATTACTTCAAAATACCCTGCATACATTCCCCCGGAACCTTTAATACCCCTAGAGCCCGATAATAATTCCATATTACCACCATTACCGAATAGACCAAGCCGAGCTAGCACAACCGGCGTTATGAATCCTCCAACGAATGTTCATAGCAGTGGAGCTTCAATTCTTCATCAGCCAGTTCATATAGCTACACCTGCTCCATCGCCACCTCCATCTCCACCAGTTGGAGGAAAGGCAGGCAAGAAACAAAACTATCAAACAAATCAAAACTTCCCATTTATGTATCCACCTCTTGATAGCACTAGCAATAGTGCCGGTGGAAAAGGCAATGCAGGACTACAGGATTTACTTGTAGGTCGTAAATGGGAGGGAAGTGATATTCCCAAGTCGATATTGGAAGCCGGTGAACTATTTGCTGGTAGAATGCGAATGACTAGAGCTATGCGTCAATTGTGGGATGAAAGAGAACGTTTTCTAAGATTTGAACGTGGATGGGATGACAGAGACGATGAGGATATAGAAGAACTTGATCTCGACCACATATTGGCTGATGGACTCAAATCTAAAAAGTCAAAGTCGCCCACAGTAGAAGTTGATTATGGACCAAGACAAGACATTAGTGATGAGGTAAAAAGGAAATTGGATCTGGTAGAATCTTTCTACGTAAGTTTATTGATTGCCCCATTTAACAATTCAGACTCTAAAACTCGAGTTTCTATAGCAATATTCTATTCCGCATTTACAATCACTTGTTATAGTTCTTATCAAGGCTATGTTGGCGAATGTTACAAATTTGATGAATCAGTCAATAAATGCCCAACCACAAAGCAGTGTCCCTATAGGTGCACGAAGCAACGGCGCCCGAGGACCGGGCCAAGCCCAAGATCCCGCGAGCGTACCTTTACCAAATCCAATTGATCTTGCAGATCTCACAGTGGAAGAGATTGAGGCAATGAGGTTTAGGGAGATCACTTCGAAGGCAGTATCCGGTATTCTTCTCATTGTCCTCAAATGGCTCAAGGTTTCCCGTAGGTTTTGATAACTCCTCATATGTCATCTCATTTGCTGATTCGATAGATATCCTCAAATTCGAATACTTTACGCAGCTTCTATTAGATTCCAATTATCTACCTTTAATTCTCAAGATGTTCGCCCATCAAGAGATAGATAGGATTGTGGACAGTAGAATAGACCGTGAAGACTTGAGGTTAGTTCTTTGCCTGGTGACATGAAATCATGACTAATGGGTTTCAGCTTCTTCGCATTTTGTAACAGCAACAGCAAATGGGCTTTGGCCGCCGCCACTGAAGAAGATAGCGAGGATGATGCCGCTCCACCTCCGATAAAACTACAAAGAGATAGTACCGTGATCAATAAAGACGATCAACTTCCAGCCCTTTCTTTTCAAGAAGGTCAACATGCAGCTCGACGAGATACAGAAGTCGAAGAACTTGGCTTCCCAACTATTGAAACCAATTCGGAACCCATTACTGAATTCTCCTGGCGCAATTTCTTTTCATCCATCAACTTCCTTCGCATCATGCAAAAAATTTGTAAGAACAAAGCTCATCGGAATCTACTTCTTGTTCAGTATAAATCATCCAACATCCTCAAAAAGTCCTTCAAAGTTCCGCAACCCGAACTTCGTCTTTATACTCTAAAATTGTTTAAGAACCAAGTTCCATACTGCGGTCGCAAGTGGAGGCAGGGAAACATGAGAGTCATCACGGCAGTGTACCTACATTGTAGACCTGAATTGAGAGATGATTGGTTAGCAGGTAGTGATGTGGATGCTGAAGTTGAAGAAGCATTACCATTGGAACAAGCATTGAGAGCCCTGACACACTGGTTCAATCTGAGAAGATATCCAGAAAGAATGGGCGCAGATACAAAGTTATTGCAAGAAGAGCACGACTTTTTCACAAGAGAGCTGGACGGGATGGAGATTGGTATGGAGGAGATAGGGATGGGAAATGGAGAAGAGAGTATGGATGGTAGTATGTGGGGAGATGGAGGTAGTGGTTGGCAGTGAAAAATTATTGATGGTTTATATGGATGTGACTTTAAGACGAGGTATCTGTATATGCAATGAATGCAATAAATGAATGACGAAAGACGATTCCTCCCAGCTACTTACTCGCATCCAATCGCATTCCAGTAAATAAATGATATCACTTTTTACATAACAAATTATATCTATCCAAAACGAAACTAAACGGTTGCGCCCCTAACGTTCATCTAGAAACCGGAGGTACTATCCACAGTCATGCCCGTTACAAATTAATCATATGTCCAAGTTAATTGCACCCCATCGTGAGTATTACTACATTCTCACATTTGTTGCATATCTGTAATATATATTAATCAAAAGCGGTTGGCAGCTTATTATTTTCTTACTTTTTCTGACGATTGTTTGGTCAGCCGTCGTCTAAATGTCTTTGCTTACTGGGAAGACGCTTACCATATCATTGTATATTGAGGGGATGTACTCCGTATTTGATTATTTT
This sequence comes from Botrytis porri, assembly GCF_014898465.1. Lineage (NCBI taxonomy): Eukaryota > Fungi > Ascomycota > Leotiomycetes > Helotiales > Sclerotiniaceae > Botrytis > Botrytis porri. Next base: position 1,202,382 of record NW_024066086.1, on the reverse strand, counting down.
TATATTGAAACACCCCGCTTTTTCTCCACACAGGGATTATCACGAGGTTTAGGGTTTGTCCATCATGCAATGCGCTTTTTCATGGGTGGGCTTGCGAGTGTGCAGGTGGGATTTGGGGATTCTGGGTTGCGGGTTGGTAATTTTTATTTTTTTGTTTTATGTGATGGTGTTTTTCATTGGGGGAAGAGAAGAGGGAGGATAGGTTGTAAGGTATTAATATATTTTACTCTTTGGTGCTATGGACTTGTTTCCGTTTCTGAGCAACGTCGATCATGTTTTTAGCGTGACTTGTTCGATCTAGTTTCACATGTGGTTCGAGACACTGGGAGGGGAGTTGTTGTTGCATGTCTGTAATTTATTTTCTTACAGTATACTATGGAGTTGTTTCCTGTCTAGAACAGGTCTCTTGGTCTAGTTTGATCAGAGACTGGAACAGAAGGTTTTGTCGCATATCGAAGTTTCTTTTCCGGACTGGTAAGATATATTATTGGACGCGGAGATACTTGGATTCTGATATCAGGTTGGTTTGTTGCACGTCTGTAATATATATTGCTGCCTAGCTGTTATGGAGATGATCACTCTTCCGTTCAGGGTTGCTGATCGACAGTTTCGTGTGTCTCAGGATAGAATGGGCATTGAGATAGTAAGAACGCGATTTGTTGCGTGTCATGTATATTCTCTAGTGCCATCAGGTCTTATACCGAACCCGACGCTGAGATGATGAAAGTTTTGTTGCATATCGGTAATATAAAGTTATGTGCTAGCAGATCAAGATGAAAGCTTCCAGCATATTGTTGCATATCAGCAATATATATTTCAGACCAGCGCTAATTCATTTCCAGTAAGATCTTCCATTAGTTTTTCTGTTGCACGTCGAAGAATTTTCTCCGACAGTAAGGGACCAATTGCTAGCCCTGGTGCTTTTTATACAAAGGCTTGTTGCTCGTCTGTAATATATCATGATGTGAAGATGTCTCATATTCCATGCTAGAATGAATAATTCACATCAAAACTTAGGCTCTTGTTGCATGCCGCAATATATATTATGCAAAATGATATACAGTTTCCACCCACTGCACATATTTCTGCAATCTTTGATGAAACAATCATACTCAGCAATGAGCAAAACTCTGGGAATGAGATAAGATTTGCAACAAAATATACTACTGGCCACGGTATCATGGGATCGGACCAGATCTTGACCACAACTAGTGATTGAGAATGTTGACTGTTTGAGGCAAATATCCTGTTGCATACAGAAATTGGTCCTCTGAACTTTGGCAGAAGAGATAGTTGACATAACTTCGGCACGCGCGTGTTCCTTCGCAGGATGAAGGTTCTTGCATATCGATATTTACTCTATGTAGCTAACCATCATCATTCGAGATTACAATGCTACGGGGGTTGTTTATCCAGGTTTGATAAGAGGACTATGGCAATGTTCAATGAACCCGGAAGACTATTCCGAGGCAGACACATTTAACATAAAGTTTGACTAAATCCACGAACATATTGAACCTGTGGGTCTGATATCCATCTTTCAAGACCTCGTGTTCATCCTATCTATTCCAGCAAAAGATCAGACGTTTGAATGTTTTGTTGCATATCTGTTAAAGTCTCCGAAGACTGTTGAGACTTGTGATGCGGGACGACTTATCCACCTTGCCAATCGGATGAAACTACACTTCACCATGATATAGCGTAAGGAGATATACTAACTCAAACTGTAAGATGCTTTGGTTTTGTTGCACGTCTTGAATCAATACGAAACGAAGACTGTGGAACTCCTGAACGCTTGTGTCTTCTCAACAGAAGAAGAGCACTTCATGACCTACCATGATCAGGCCCACTCAATGTACCACCAGCTCATGGAATAAGATGGCTGGGGTATATGAGTCCGAACTTCGAGGCTTTAGACCACTAATGGGTAAGATACTTCATCCCAAGGTCCTCTTGTTGCATGTCTAATTCTCCGAGTCCAGTATTAGCACAGACGACAGTCCATCCTGTGGTCCAGGGTTTGGGAACTTGCGAGCGCTTTGTTTCGTCTCGCTTTTGTGTCCCTGATAAGTTATTGATGACATTCCAGGCACGGATATATCGCCATGTGCGTAATCATGCTAATGCAAAGCGGACACCTGTAAATTTCGAGTACCCGTGATTCGGCGCTGCCGTGTGTTAGGTCGATGTCAAAGCACACGGGCCATCCCGATACCTGGCTACGTTCATGTCATCTTTGGTAGCAGGCTGTAAATATCATAGTAAAGCTGTATCCTCTGAAAAATCGCTCTTTTAGCGAAGTCAGCAACTAGTCATTGAAACTTAGCCGATATTGCTATCATATTCAGTTAGCTCATCACCATGTTTTCCAATCCGGAAACG